>NC_056745.1:463041772-463389272 GCF_019279795.1 Protopterus annectens | reverse complement strand
TGCTCTTGGACTAGACATCCTAGGTGTACTGGTCATAGAAAATACAGATCAAGGTCCACATTGCTGCCTGACAAATCCCTTGGGCTGAAAAATTCTTAAACACCGCTGCAGTAATGGCCTTTTCCCCTGCTGAATGCACTCTGATTGGTGCTTCCATCTTCTTGTTAGTGGACTTGTTACAGAACTCAACACAGCCAACTAACTACCTGGGAAGGGTTTGTTTTGAAACTTCCCAACTGTCTTTGTGCAAAACTGTACAAGACTTCTTGCACATTACGGCCAGAAGTTCAGGAAACCCTTCTGTATCAAGTGACAACCAACTAAAACAAGGTTTACAGGAACGGAACTTAAGTGGTGTGAAAACATGGTGTTCAAAGAGAGGTACTATCAGTTGTTACATTACAAAATTCAAGTCTCATGGAGGATGAAGTGACTTCTCAGTGATTTTATGTGGAGGGTTCACTTCAGAAATTGCTTAATCAGACTCTGGGGTCAAGAAGTAACTATGCTGAAATAACTGAAAGATGTAGGCATAAGAACAGGTCTTTGGCAAGCAGCTTGGCCAAATACTTAAAGAACTCTGTCCAATGACAGTATTTCTGTGTGATACCTCTAGCATTGCATTATTCAAAAACAATTTACCCTTTGCCAGGTATAATTTCATCGTACTTGATTTTCTGGATTCTTGCAAGGTGCGTGCCTATTTGTTCATGAGCCTGTCCTTAAACGGAATCAAGCTCACACTATGTTGCCAGCTTTAGGGTCCTTATGTCTGTATATACCAGCATGCTTCCTTGAGTCAAAAATGTGCTGTGTTGAGGTAGGAAAATCAGTTCCTATCAGGGTACATGGATAAACAGGCTAGTCACTTTCACCCTTGCTTTGTTGAGCACACTTGGTATGAGGGGTAAAAAGAAAAGACAAAGAGCAACCCCCCCCCCTCACCTTTCATGTCAAACTGAAGGTATCTGTGTCCCATGCCACTGGACTGAGGAACCTGGAACAGAAAAAATGAGATGGAGATTCTCCTCCAAGCCATACAGCTACAATAAGGAGCTCCCTAATTTCTCAGGGAGAAGCCTGAGGGGCCAGCTTCCACTGGTAGCTGCTAATGCAGGATTTGCTCAGGCCATATGCCAGCACCGACCCAAGGAATGTAAATGTCTGCAAGCATACAACTAGCAGGGTGGCTTTCACTGACACAACCAACAACCAATTCAAACCTGCCCAGCTGCTGCCTTCCTGCTTGTTGATATACTACATCATTATGGTGTTGTCTGCAACCACCCTTCAAGCAGCCTGGGATGAGTTTGCTCTGGAAGGCTCTGAGACTTAAAAATAGGAATGCCATCTTCTTCACATCTAAGTGCTTACTTTGCATAGTTCAGCACCAGGAGTTACTAACTTGGAGATGATCCAGAAGAGTCCTCCATGTCAGGTCTGGTATCTTTTGCAAAAGTTTGCTCAGTGGGAGTGTCGGGGGTGGTAGTGACATAGGGCATCCATAATTAATATTTAAATATAATCCAATAGAGGAATTTTTCCTACAAGGATGGGATTAGTGGAGTTTGGTGTGAGTGGGGATAGCTGTGCTGGAGCAAGACACTTCTCAGAAACCACCGAATCTTCGTCATATATAAATAAGCCACAGGAATCACAAGAACACATGCTAGTATATGGCTTAAGGCTGTAAATATCTCTCTCTGGCCAACAGGCCTTGGATCTCGGTTAAGCAGATGAAGAAGGATTTAAGCATCAGTGCCCTCTGCTCTGTCCAAAAGGGGGCCCCTAGAAAATCATTCTTGTCTCTGGATTCAAGCTGGACTTGGTATTACTGAAGATAAACACTGTCAAATGTGATGATCTGCATCTCTAGCCATAACAACATTTGGAGGCAGCTATCCACGTATGGTTAAATGCGTGTTCCCCTGTGTTCTCAAAAAGTAAAACACAGGAACCAGACACTTGGTAAAAATTGTATAAGTGGTTGGGTGTCTGAAGGGAAAAACGTTAACAGGAATTAGTTGCTTTTCACTAAAAACCAGAGACGTATCTGAAAGTACAGTTGTGTACACTTACCATAAATGTAGATGTTCAAGTGTATTCACTATTGCAGTCATTACATTTGGGTAATCTGCTGGCAAGTTGCCCTCAGTCGGCCTGATTAACAAAGTCTTGGGTCCTGCGTCAGTTGCTGTCCCTTCTTCCATGACATCAAGTCGTCAAGGGTATAAAACATGCAGCCGACGCCATTACATCAATTTTTCTTGCCCCAGATGTTAGGTGCCCCCCAAATAGGGAGCAAATAAAATTAAAAACACAAAAAGGATACCTCCAATCCCAAAAGCAAATACACCAAAAGGGCTTTTAAGCATAGTGAAAGAAAGCAGAGGTATAGCCAGAGAAAAATAGGGGGCTGGAGAGAGGGTAACCAGGACTACAACAGTGAATACACTCGAACATCTACATTTATGGTAAGTGTACACAACTGTACTATGTTCTTTGTGTTTCACTCTTGCAGTCATTACATTTGGGTAGATTCCCAAAGCTATGGTTGGGTGGAAGGAATTATACAGCATTAGGACCAGCTATAAGGCCCTGCAGGACAGCAGTGGCAGAGAAAAGAGGTAACTGGTAATGCTTGGTGAACGTATGAACTGAGCTCCAGCTAGCAGCTTCTAGAATGTCCCTGGTTGGAACACCTCTGAGAAAGGCTGTAGAAGTAGATACAGCCCTGGTGGAATGGGATCTGATCCCCTGGGGGAGAGTTTTTCCATGGTGTATATAGCAGAAACGAGTACAATGGCTTATCCATTTGGAAATGGTTTGCTTTGAAATAGCCTTTCCCTCTGTCCCCGCAGCAAATGCAACCAGAAGTTGTTCTGATTTTCTTTGATATTTTGTCCTGTTTAAGTAAAATCTGAGTTGCCTGTGTACATCCAATGAATGCGTAATCTGCTCCCCCTTGTTCTGTGGATTGTGAAAGAAAGTTGGCAAATGAATGGTCTGATTAAGAGCCACACTGGATAACACTTTAGGCATGAAGGATGGATTGGTCCTGAGAGATGCCCTTTCCGCATGAAAAATGATGAAAGGCTCCACTGCCATTAGAGCCTGTAATTCGGAAATCCTTCTAGCTGAAGTGACTGCTAAAACGAAAGCTGTTTTCCAGGAGAGAAATTTTAAGTCTGCAGTAGCAGCTGGCTCGAAAGGGGGGAGAGTGAGCTTTTCCAATATGAAATTGAGGTCCCAGGCAGGGGTTGGAGCTCTCCTGGGTGGTCTTAAATTTTTGGCCCCTCTGAGATACTGCTTTAGCAGAGGATGAGAGAAGAGGGGAGGTTCTGTGTTGTAATAAGCTGAAATAGCTGAGGCAAGGATTTTTATGGAAAAAAAGGACAGGCCCTTGTGAAGCATCTCAGTTAAGTATTGTAAAATTTGAGGAATGTTGGGAACTGCTGTGCTTATCCCTTGAGAATGATTCCAGGCACAAAATCTTTTCCATTTGTCAGCATAAGATTTTCTAGTACTAGGCCTTCTCGCCTCCAAAATGACATCCATTACAGGTTTGCTGAGGGATGCTAATGATTTAGCCACGCAAGATTCAAAGTTTGGAGCTGAGTGTGCAGAATTTGGTTGTTCTGCTGAGACAGTAAGGTGTCTGAGGCAGGTGCCATGGAGGAAGGTGTGCCACATTGCGCAGGAGTGGGTACCAGTGTTGGCGAGGCCAGTCTGGAGCAATCAAAATCATTTTTTGGTTTGTCCTGTTTGACTTTTAGTAGAACTTCGGAGAGCAGAGGCAGAGGGGGAAATGCATAGACTGATAGGTTTTTCCAGCTGAAGGGTAGAGCATCCATTTTCCAGGCTTTTTTGTGATGAATTCTTGTGCAAAATTTGTCCAACTGACAGTTCTGGGGTGAGGCAAAAAGATCTATGTCTGAGCTCCCCCATTTGTGTGTCAACATGTTGAAAATCCGTGGCTCCAGTTTCCATTCATGTGGGTCCATGAGATTTCTGCTTAGTTCGTCTGCCAGAGTATTCAGCTTTCCTGGCATGAATTGAGCTTGTAGTTGTACTTGATAGCTCAAGGCCGTGCTCCACAATGCCATGGCTAGTCTGCAAAGGGGGTATGAGTGTGTACCCCCCGCTTGTTTATGTACCATATAACCGTGGTGTTGTCTGTTTTTATCATTAATTTCCTGGATGAAGGTAGTCCTTGAAGGCTGTCAGTGCATTCTGTACAGCTAGCATTTCTTTTTGATTGATATAAAGGTGCATTTGATTTGGGCTCCATTTGCCCCGAATGCACTTCCCTGCCAGATGTGCCCACCAAGCATAGTCTGATGCGTCTGCAGTTAGGGTTTGGGCAGTAGGGGGTGGTGTGAATGGCAGTCCCTTGTTTTGATGGCAGGCCTCTGCCCACCATAGGAACTCTAGTTGAAGGCAAGGTATGATAGGAATCATTGTTTCCAGGCTGTGACAATACTGACTCCATAGACTTTTTAAGTACCACTGAAGTTTCCTCATATGCAGTCTTGCATATGGAATTAGAAGAATGCAGGAGGCCATGAACCCCAAGGCTTGCAGTATTTGTCTTGCAGAAAGCAGGGTTTTTGTGGCCACCTGTTTGAAGTAAGTTACCAAATGAATTTGCTTCTCTGGCGTAAGGTAAGCCATCTGGGCAGTTGCATTCAAGCTTGCACCCAGGAATGTAATTTTTTGAGAGGGTATCAGTTGTTTTCGTTTAATGTGTACCCTAGACAAGTTAGAACCCATTTTACAAACGCCAGAAGGTGTAGAAGAGTGTCCTTGCTTTCTACCTGAATTAGACAATCGTCCAGGTATGGATATATTTTAATATTTCTTTGCCTGCAAAATGCAATTATTGGAGCCAGGCACTTTGTAAAGACCCTAGGCGCAGTAGATAAGCCAAAGGGCAGTGCAGAGAACTGGTAATACAAGTAGCCTGCTTTGAAGCGGAGGTATCTTCTGCAAGATTCCCTGGTTGGGATATGCAGGCAAGCCTCTTTTAAATCTAGATTTGCCAGCCAGGCATCTTTGCCTAGCATAGAAAGTAACTGGTGAAGAGTCAGCATCTTGAACTTTGGAATGTCCAGAAAGGTATTTAGAGTAGATAAGTCCAGAATTGGACGCCATGATTTGTCTTTTCTGGGTACCAGGAAAAGTCTTGAATAGAAACCTTGTCCCTTTTCCTCTTCTGGTACTGGTTGAATAGCCCCCATGCTAATGAGGAAAGTACTTGTTTCTGGGCCTCTGCCCACTGATTTAGGGGCAGGTCTGGCCATCTGTTTGGAAATGGCAATGTGTGGAAATGAAATCTCTATCCCTGGGATACTATATTTAAAACCCATTTGTCCTGGGTTATAAGTTGCCAGTTTCTTGCATGAGGAGCCAGCTTTCCCCCCAAAGGGGAGGCTAAAAGGTAAGTGCTTAGTATGTGTAAAAGGAAGTCATTGATACTGCTTACCATAGGGAGGTGTCTTGTTGTTTCCAGATTTGGAAGAGGAGGCTCCCCATTGTTTTGTTCTGAAAGTCCCTTGTGACTGAAACCTGGAGCCTTTGGAATGTCTGGGTTTGACTTGAGTGGCTCTCGAAGGAACTGGAAAGGACCAGTTCTTAGTAGGCCACTGCCTACTAAATCTTGGAGGTTGCACTTGTAAGAAATCTTTCACAGTTTGCAAAGATTTAGCTTTATCTTCCATCTTTTTAAAAACTTCTTCAGCCTTAATACCAAAGAGACGGTCCCTGTTGCAAAGGAGCATCTAACAATTTTGCTTTAACATGATCAGGCAGATTTTGATCTTTGAGGCAAGCATGCCTTCTTAGCACAGACCCAGTTACAGCAGCCCTGCAAGAGGACTCCAAAGAATCAAAACCACATTGCAAAGTATGTTTTCCAACTTGTTCAGCTGAATGCAATAAATCCTGTAAATCTTTGTTTTCCACACAGTCAGAAATTAACATCATTTTCTGTTTAAGCAGTCCCATGATATGCTGTTGATATTTTAGCATATGAAATTGACAGTTTAAAGCCCTGATTGCCAAGGTTGCAGAAGTGTAAACCTTCTTACCCCATCTATTCAGCACCCTGTAATCTCTATCAGAAGGGTAGGATTTCTAGCAGTAGAAGCCTTAATGCCGTGGGACCCTGAGAAATGGTTTCAGGATCTGCAACAGGATTTTGAAAAGGAATTTGTGGAGTCAGGAACCCTGTAGTATCTGTCTGGCTTACAAGGGCAGGAGGCAGAATCAGGAGCCATACTGGATTCTGAAAAACATCATCAACAATGTCTAGAACAGGAGGTATAGCCAAGGCCTATCCTGAGGAAGAAGAAAATCCCTATTTTTAGATTCAGAGAAATCCTGACTTTCCCAGTGGAAATGCTCCCTTAAAGTATGCAAAGTTTCCCCAAAGAAAAATCCTCAGGGGGAGAAGCAGAAGGAATGGAATCTTCTGCATCAGAGTCCTCATAAGTAGGTATAGACAATTCCTGTTCATTAGAAGAGTCAGAAGAAAGAATCCTGTTCAGAGGATTCATAATCAATGTCTTGCCTAGGCCTCTTAGAAGGGGGGGTTGGCTACCCCTGATCAGAGTAATTAAATCTTTAGCCATTTTGATCATTTGTTTTTTAGGCATAGGGGCCTGCACATGTGGTCCAGGCATAATTTTTTAGGCATAGATCGAGATTTTGGCCTTAGTTTTGAAGATGGCGTTGGTCTAATATACAAATATGTAGGCCTGAAAACACCCTCAGAAGTCAGTGCCTCCACAGCGGCTCCGGACCCATCCAAGGTAGAGACATCCGCGGGTTCCATATTTGAAGCATCTTGCGGCATACCGGACTCCAAATGGGTCTCAGTAGAGGCCTCAGAATCAAAGTAGCGGGTATCAGGGGCTGGCGCCTCACTGAGTACCGGCGGACTGGCGACTGGCTTTGGAGAAGCATCATCGGTAGTTTTGGACCTCAACGGCCTGTCTCTGTCTTTTTCTTTGCGTTTTTTAGGTATTCCGGTAGTCGGATTGCTGTCGGCGACATTTCTGGATAATTAAAGCGTGAGCCAAAATATTTAGAAGAAAAAGTGTACAGGCGTTTGATAGTGCGTTGATTAAATAAAGCACAAACTGACAGCAAGGTACGTTGTGGTCAGGGCCTAGGCAAGGAATACAGTACAAATGAAAATCCTTATGAGGTATTTGCTTCCCACAATACAATTTATTAGCACCCATGACATAAAAAAGGGGGCCTTTGAAACCCGGGGGGAAATTTTAAAATTTTTTTAAAGGAAGGGGGTTTACCCAAGGTTTTTGGGGTTTTTTTCGCTTAATGTGTACCATAGACAAGTTGTGAACCTATTTTACAAACGCCAGAAGGTGTAGAAGAGCGTCCTGGCCACCTGAATGGACAATCAGTCTGTATGGATATTTAATATTTTGCCTGCAAAATGCACTATTGAGCCAGGCACTTGTAAAGAATTTGTATGCAGTAGATAAGCCAAAGGCAGTGTGCAGAGAATTGCAATACAAGTAGCCTGCTTTGAAGCGGAGGTATCTTCTGCAAGAGATTCCCTGCTGGGATATGCAGGCAAGCCTCTTTTAAATCTAGATTTGCCAGCCAGGCATCTTTGCCTAGCATAGAAAGTAACTGGTGAAGAGTCAGCATCTTGAACTTTGGAATGTCCAGAAAGGTATTTAGAGTAGATAAGTCCAGAATTGGACGCCCATGATTTGTCTTTTTCTGGGTACCAGGAAGTCTTTGAATAGAAACCTTGTCCCTTTTCCTCTTCTGGTACTTTGCTGGTTGAATAGCCCCCATGCTAATGAGGAAAGTATTTGTCGGGCCTCTGCCCACTGATTTAGGGGCAGGTCTGGCCATCTGTTTGGAAATGGTAATGTGTGAAATGAAATTCTATCCTGATACTATATTTAAAACCCATTTGTCCTGGGTTATGTTGCCAGTTTCTTGCATGAGGAGCTAGCCTCTCAAAGGGGAGGCTAAAGTGCTTAGTATGTGTAAAGGAAGTCACGATACTGCTTACCATAGGAGGTCTGTTGTTTCCAGATTTGGAAGAGGAGGCTCATTGTTTTGTTCTGAAAGTCCCTTGTGACTGGAAACCTGGAGCCTTTTGGAATGTCTGTTTGATCGAGTGGTCTCAAGGAAACCGAAAAGGACCAGTTCTTAGTAGGCCACTGCCTACTAAATTTGAGGTTGCACTTTAAGAAATCTTTCACAGTTTGCAAAGATTTAGCTTTATCTCTTCCATCTTTAAAAACTCTTCAGCCTTAATACCAAAGAGACGGTCCCTGCTGCAAAGGAGCATCTAACAATTTTACTTTAAATATGATCAGGGCAGATTTTTGATTCTTGAGGCAAGCATGCCTCTCTTAGCACAGACCCAAAGTTACAGCAGCCCTGCAAGAGGACTCCAAAGAATCAAAAACCACATTGCAAAGTATGTTTTCCAACTTGTTCAGCTGAATGCAATAAATCTTGTAAATCTTTTGCTTCACACAGTCAATGAAATTAACATCATTTTCTGTTTAAGCAGTCCCATGATATGCTGTTGATATTTTAGCATATGAAATGCTGACAGTTTAAAGCCCCTGATTGCCAAGGGTTGCAGAAGTGAACCTTCTTACCCCATCTAATTCAGCACCCTGTAATCTCTATCAGAAGGGGTAGGATTTCTAGCAGTAGAAGCCTTAATGCCCGTGGGACCCTGAGAAATGGTTTCAGGATCTGCAAATAGGATTTTGGAAAAGGAATTTGTGGGAGTCGTGAACCCTGTAGTATCTGTCTGGCTTACAAGGAGCCGGAGGCAGAATCAGGGAGTCATATACTGGATTCTGAAAAACATCATCAACAATGTCTAGAACAGGAGGTAAGTAGCCAAAGGCCTATCCTGAGGAAGAAGAAAATCCTCATTTTTAGATTCAGAGAAATCCTGACTTTCCCAGTGGAAATGCTCCCTTTAAAGTATGCAAAGTTTCCCAAAAGAAAATCTCAGGGGAGAAGCAGAAGGAATGGAATCTTCTGCATCAGAGTCCCTCATAAGCAGGTATAGACAATTTCCTGTTCATTAGAAGAGTCAGAAGAAAGAATCCTGTTCAGAGATCTATAATCAATGTCTTGCCTAGGCCTCTTAGAAGGGGGTTGGCTACCCCTGATCAGAGTAATTAAATCTTTAGCCATTCTTGATCATTTGTTTTTAGGTATTAGGGCCTGCACATGTGGTCCAGGCATAATTTTTGGCATAGATCGAGATTTTGGCCTTAGTTTTCGAAGATGGCGCTATTCAATATACAAATATGTAGGCCTGAAAACACCCTCAGAAGTCAGGGTGCTCCACAGCTGCCCGACCCATCCAAGGTAGAGACATCCGCTGGTTCCATATTTGAAGCATCTTGGCGCATACCGACTCCAAATGGGTCCTGCAGAGGCCCGAATCAGAAGGCGCGGTATCAGGGGTTGCGCGAAAGTTTCACTGAGTACCGGGCGGACTGGCGACTGGGCTTTGGAGAAGCATCATCGGTAGTTTTGGACCTCCCAACGCCTGTCTCTGTCTTTTTCTTTGCTGCTTTTTAGGTATTCCGGTAGTCGGATTGCTAATCGGTTCTTCCACATTTCTGGATACCAAAGCCGCGAGCCAAATATTTAGAAGAAAGTGGTACAGGACGCTTGATAGTGCGCTGATTAAATAAAGACAAAACCGACAGCAAGGTACGCTGTGGTCAGGCCCAGGCAAGGAATACAGTACAAATGAAAATCCTATGAGGTATTTGCTTCCCACAAGTAATGCAATTATTAACTTTTACTGACATCGGAAAGGAGCAAGAGAAAAGTTTCAACAACGCAAGATTTAGCTTTGTAAGTTGAAGACTTCGGATCTGAAACTCGAAATGAAAATTTCGGAGTCACGACCGGCATTTCGCGAACTGCTTCGTCAGGCACCGCACGAGAAAGACTGATGTACGGCCGAAGGCCGGCTGCATGTTTTATACCCCTGATTACCTGATGACATGGAAGAAGGACAGCAACCAATGCAGGACCCAAGACTTTGTTAATCAGCGACTGAGGGCAGCCTGATAGCTGATTGACCCGAATGTAATGACTGCAACAGTGAAACATGAAGAACATCTGGGATGTAAACTGGAATTCATTAGCATCAAGGACCAAATGAAGGTTGGACCGGCCAGCTGGAAGCCCTGCACAGCATGGAAAAAAAGACCCTGCAGTACAAACATTTTGATTTTTTTTCACACCAATGAATTAGTTCAGTTTGATCACTTGTAGGATTTGTCTTTACAGGCCATCTTTCTGGTATGAGGAACAAATATCAGAACTCATTTCACTATCAATAGTGCTTTTTATCTGGGGAACTGAGGACACACATGAAAGGAGGCATAGATAAAATTCTACCTTGCACCCTAAGATAAAATGGTTCTATCCATTGGTCAGGACTTCAGCTGAAAGTACAGTTGTGTACACTTACCATAAATGTAGATGTTGGTGCATTCACTGTTGCAGTCATTACATTTGGGTAATCTGTTGGCTGGTTGCCCCCAGTCGGCCTGAATAACAAAGTCTTGGGTCCTGCATCAGTTGCTGTTTCCTCTTCCATGATGTCAGGTCGTCAGTATAAAACATGCAGCTTTCCATTTTCGTTTTTCTTGCCCCGATAGCAAAAAAAAAAATATATATATATATATATATATATATATATATATATTATATATATATATCTACATGCAATTATAACATAAACTTTAACCTTCATCTAAAAAGCAAATACACCATTATCAAAAGGCTGTAGAATATGAAGGAAAGAGAAGTTCTAGAAAAAGGGGGATGGCGGGTGGTATCTGAGACTGTTGGGTGGAATAAACGATTTAACATCTACATTTATGGTAAGTGTACACAGCACAGTTGTGTACACTTACCATAAATGTAGATGTTCGAGTGTATTCACTCGCTGCAGTCATCACATTTGGGTAATTGGTTGGCAGGTTGCCCTAGTCGGCCTGAATTCTAAAGTCTTGGGTCCTGTCGGTTGCTATCTCCCTTCCACGATGTCAGGTCGCCAGGTATACAACAAGCAGGCGCCATTTTCTTTAGTTTTTCTTGCCCCTATGGGTCAGGCAAGGAGTGCTGCCCCTGCTTGTTTATATACCACAACTGTGGTGTTGTCCATCTTTATCAGTAGTTGCCCTGGATGAAGTAAGTCCCAGGCTGTCAGACATTTTGAACAGCTAGCATCTCTTTTGGTTGATATGTAGATGCATTTGTCTTGGGGATCATATACCCTGAATGCATCTTCCTGCCATGGGCCCCTAGGCATAATCTGATGCATCTGTTGCTAAGGTTTACAGTGCAGGAGTGAAGGCTGTCCCATGTTTGGTGACATGCCTTTGCCTACCATAGAAACTCCTGTTGTAGGCAGGGAATGAGAGGAATCATTGTTTCCAGACTGTGACAATGTTGACTCCATAACCTTTTAGGTACCATTGAAGTTTCTCATATACAGTCTTGCATATGGAATCAGTAAGACGGATGCCATGAAGCCCAAAGCCTGGTAGAGAGTTTGTCTTCAGATAACTGGTTTTTGTAGACACTTGAAGTAAGTAGTCAGTTGCCTTTGTTTGTCTGGCATTAGGTAAGCCATCTGGGCAGTTGTATTTAAGCTTGCACCCAGGAATGTTATCTTTGAGAGGGTACCAGTTGTGATTTCTTTTCTCGCTTATTGCGATCTAGCATGTTAGGCCTTTCACAAACGAGGTATTGAAGAATGTCTTTGTTCTCTGCTTGAATGAGACAGTCATCCAAGTAAGGATATAGTTGTACTTTGTCTGCAAAGCAATTACTGGTGCCAGGCACTTTGCAAAGACCCCAAGTAGATAAACCAAAGGGCAGTGCAGAGAATTGGTAATGCATTAAGCCAGCCTTGAATCTGAGGTATCTTCTGCATGATTGTCTTACTGGGACATGGTATGCTCTTTTAGGTGTAATGTCACCAGGCAAGCATGCTTGCACAGCATGGGCAGAAGCTGGTGCAAAGTCAGCATTTTGAGCTTTGGAATGTCCAGGTATGTGTCAAAATCGACAATCCAGTATTGGCTGCCAGCCCTTGTCCTTTCTGGGTACCAAGAACAGTCTCTAGTAAAAACCTTGTCCTTTTTCCTGTTCTGGTACTGGTTGAATGGCCCCATATCCATGAGGACGTAGCCTGTTTCTGTGCCTCTGCCTATTGATTTTTTGGCAGATCCGCCAACCGCTTGCCATTGCAGAGTATGGTATTGGAATCTGTATCCCTGTGATACTATGTTTAACCCACTTGTCCTGGGTTATTAACTGCCAATTTGGAGCAAAAATGCTAATTTTCAAGGTGCTGCCAAAGGTAAGTGCTTGGTGAAGGCAGAGGGAAGTCATTGGGACTGTTTTCTGTAGGTTTGCTTTTATCTCCTCCAGATTTGGAGGTAGAAGCACCCCATTGCTTTGACCTGTAAGAATCTTGTGCCTGGTATCTAGAACCTTAGGGCAGCTGATTTGCCCTTTGAGCTCTGTCTGACACAGGAAAGGACTAATTTTTGTAGGCCAGTGTCTACTGAATCTTGGTGGCTGCACTTATAAGAAGTCTTTTACAGTTTGCATATACTAAGCTTTGTCTTCCATTTTCTTAAAACCTCTTCTGCCTTAATACCAAACAGAGTATCATGCTGTAAAGGTGCATCCAGTAATTTAGCTTTTAACATGATCAGGCAAATTTTGCTCTTTTTAGCCAGGCATGCCTCCTAATCACAGATCCAGTAATCATGCCCTTGCAGGAGGCCTCTATGGAATCAAAATCATTGCAGTATGCTTTCCAACCTGTTCAGCTGCATGCAATAATCCTTGCATTTCTTTATTTTCTGCACATCAGAAATCAACATCATTTTCTGTTTCAGCAATCCCATAACATGTTGTTGATACTTGAGCATATGAAACTGGCAGTTTAAGGCCCCACCTGCCAAGGTTGTGATAAACCTTTTCCCCATCTATCCAGTGCCTTGAATCTCTGTCAGAGGGGTAGGATTTTTTGCTGTTGAGGCCTTAACTCCTGGACCCTGTGAAAAAGTTTCAGGATCAGCAGCAGGGATTCTAAATATAAAATTATGTCAGGGACCCTGTAATATCAGTCAGTTTGCTGGGAGCTGGAGGTAAAGAGTCAGGGGACAAGCTTGATCTCAAAACACATCATCCCCAATGTCTAAAACAAGGCGCGGCTAAAGGCCTGTGCTGAGGGAGATGAAGGAACCCTGAGCCTCTTTTTTGATTCTGAGAAATCTTGACTCTCCCAGTGAAAATGCCCTCAAAGTATGCAAGGTTTCTCCAAATGAATAATCCTCAGGAGGTGATGCAGATGGTATAGACTCCTCTGCATCAGAATCCTCATAGGTATAGATAATTCCTGATCACAAGAGGAATCAGAAGAAATAGAAACCTGATCTGAAGATTCATAATCAGAGTCTTGCCTAGGCCTCTTATCAGGAGGGGATTGGGAACCCCTGATCAAGGTAATAAGGTCTTCAGCCATTTTGATCATCTGTTTTTTATGCATAGCAGCCTGTGCACGTGGCTCATGCGTCAGTTTTTTAGTTTTAGAAGTTGCTTTTGTCTTTGGTTTTGCAGCTGTCGTTGGTTTGATATAAAATGTTGAGGCCTGAATACACCCTCAGAAGCCGGTGCCTGCTCAGCGGCCCGGACCCATGGGTCCAATACTTTGAGTATCTCATGTGTGCCGAACTCCACATGGGTCTCGGTAGGGGCCTGAGACTGAAAAGTAGCGGGTATCAGGGGCGAAAAGCACCTCACTGAGAACCAGCGAACCGCGACTGGCTTAGGAAAGCTTTGTCGCCTGTTTTAGACACTGTCTGTCTCTGTCCTTTTCTTTGTGTTTTTATGCACTCCGTAGTCGGATTACTATCCGGCGACATTTAAATCAGTTTCCAAAATACTTTGAGGCAAAATATACAGACACTTAATAATGCATTGGTTAAATCTAGCACAAAACCGACAGCCAGGCATTGTGATCAGGACCTAGGCAAGGAATACAGTATAAATGGAACTTATGAGGTATTTGCTTCCCACAAGTAATACAATTATTAACTTTTTTCTGACATCGATATGGAGCAAGAAAAATTTCCCAACGGGTACTTAGCTTTAGTGAAGACTTCGGTTCTAAAACTCAAATATTTTGGGAGTTGGCAACCAGCACTTGCAAAATGCTTCTGCTTCGGGCACCGCATCGCAAGAAAGACTAAAGAAATGGCGTCGGTTGCTTGTTTTATACCCCTGACGACCTGACGTCATGGAAGAGGAGACAGCAACTGATGCAGGACCCAAGACTTTGGAATTCAGGGCCGACTGAGGGCAACCTGCAGAAGATTACCAAATGTAATGATTATAACAGGGAAACACGAAGAACATCTGTACTATGTTCTTCGTGTTTCACTGTTGCAGTCATTACATTTGGGTAGAATCCCAAAGCTATGGATGGGAGGATGGAGCTAAATAGCATTAGGAGTGGCTATAAGGCTCTGCCGAACTGCAGTGGCAAAGCCTGCCCTGGACTTAGAGAAGAGAGGCAAATGATAATGCTTTGTAAATGTATGAACAGAGCTCCAAGTAGCAGCTTCTATAATGTCTTTGGTTTGAACTCCTCTGAGAAAAGCTGCTGAGGTAGATGCAGCCCTGGTGGAATGTGACCTGATTTCCTTGGCTTACCATGATGCAAGTAGCAGAAACGAATGCAGTGGCTTATCCACTTTGAAATAGTCTGCTTTGAATTAGCCTTCCCCTCTGATCCTGCAGCAAATGCCACCAGTAGGTGCTCAGACTTTCCTAGAGATTTGGTCCTGTTTAAGTAGAATCTTAGTTGTCTGTGTACGCCCGTAATGCAGAATCCACTCCCCCTTGTTCTGTGGATTTGGGTAAAAAGTTGGCAGGTGAATAGTTTGGTTAAGAGCCACACTGGATACCACCTTAGGCATAAAGGAAGGATTGGTCCTGAGGGACACCTTGTCTGGATGAAATGTAATAAAAGGCTCCACAGCCATGAGGGCCTGTAGTTCTGAAACCCTTTTAGTTGAAGTGATTGCCAGAAGGATAGATGTTTTCCAAGATACAAACTTTATATCCGCAGTAGCTGCTGGTTCAAAAGGAGGCAGGGTGAGCTTTTCCAGCACAAAATTGAGGTTCCATGCAGGAGTTGGTGATCTTCTGGGAGGCCTTGAATTTTTTGCCCCTCTAAGATACTGTTTTAGCAGAGGATGAGAAAAGATGGGAGTCTCTGTGTTGTAATGAGCCGAGATGGCAGAGACATGGATTTTATTGATGAAAAGATAGACCCTTGTCAAACATCTCAGTCAAGTATTGTAAAATCTGAGGAATATTTGGCTTTGCTGTAGCCTGTTCCTTGTGCTTGGTTCCAAGCACAGAATCTCTTCCATTTATCAGCACAAGATTTTCTAGTACTAGGCCTTCTGGCTTCCAAATGACATCCATCACAGATTTACTGAGGTGTTGTTTGAATAATTACATGATCAGCCACGCTGCCAGGTTCAGAGTTTGGAGCTGATTGTGCAGAATTTGATTGCTCTGCTGAGACAGTAGATGAGGTATTTGAGGCAAGTACCAAGGGAGAGAGTTGAGACATATTCCCTTAGAATTGGGTACCAGTGCTGGCGAGGCCAGTCTGGGGCAATTAGGATTTTGGTTTTTCATGTCTGACCTTTAGTAAGACCTTGGGGAGAAGAGGTAGAGGAGGAAAGGTGTAGACTGATAGGTTTTTCCAACTGAAGGATTGGGCATCCACTTTCCATGCTTGTCTGTGACAAGTCCTTGTGTAAATTTGTCCAGTTGATAATTTTGGGAGAAGCAAATAGAACTATGTCTGGACTCCCCATTTCTCTGTTATCATGCTGAAGACGTGTGGGTCCAGTTTCCACCGTGAGGTCCAACATATTTCTGCTTACATCGCCTGCCAGAGTATTTTGTTTTCCTGGCAGGAACTGAGCTTGGAGATGTACTTGGTAAGTCAGGGCTGTGTCCCACAATGCCATGGCTAGTCTGCAAAGGGGGTAGGAATGTGTACCCTCTGCTTGTTTATGTACCACATAACCGTGGTGTTGTCCGTCTTTATCAATAGTTGTCCTGGATGAAGTAAATCCTTGAAGGCTGGCAGGGCATTCTGAACAGCTAACATCTCCTTCTGGTTGATATGTAGATGCATTTGTTTTGGGCTCTATATGCCCTGAATGCATCTTCCCGCCAGGTGGGCTCCCCAAGCATAGTCTGATGTGTCTGTAGTTAGGGTTTGGGAGGCAGGGGGTAGAGTGAAAGACCATCCTATGTTCTGGTGACATGTCTCTGCCCACCAAAGAAACTCCTGTTGTAGGCAGGGAATGAGAGGAATCATTGTTTCCAGACTGTGACAATGTTGACTCCATAAACTTTTTAGATACCACTGTAGTTTCCTCATATGCAGTCTTGCATATGTAATTAGTAGAATGCAGGATGCCATGAACCCCAAAGCCTGCAGAATTTGTCTTGCAAATAACTGGGTTTTTGTTGCCATCTGTTTGAAGTAAATAGTCAGTTGCCTTTGTTTGACTGGCTTCATCTGGGCAGTTGTATTCAAGCTTGCACCCAGGAATATAATTTTTTGAGAGGGTACCAGTTGTTATTTCTTTTCATTTATTGTGTACCCTAGGCATGTTAGAAGTCTTTTTACAAACGCCACATGTTGAAGAAGAATGTCCTTGTTTTCTGCTTGAATGAGACAGTCGTCCAAGTAAGGATAGATTTGTATGCTTCTTTGTCTGCAAAATGCAATTACTGGTGCCAGACACTTTTTAAAGACCCTGGGCACAGTAGATAAGCCAAAGGGCAATGCAGAGAATTGGTAATGCATAAAACCAGCCTTGAAGTGGAGGTATCTTCTGCACGATTCCCTTATTGGGATATGCAGGTATGCCTCTTTTTAAGTCTAGAGTCACGAACCAAGCGTTCTTGCCCAGCATGGGCAGAAGCTGTTGTAAAAAGAATATGTTCAAAATCGATAAATTCAGTATTGGACACCAGGCATTGCCTTTTCTGGGTACCAGGAACAGTCTTGAATAAAACCCTTGCCCTTTTTCCTGTTCTGGTACTGGCTGAATAACCCCATATCCATGAGGAACGTAATTTGTTTCTGTGCCTCTACCCATTGATTTTGTGGCAGATCTGGCCAACCGCTTTGGAATTGGCAAGGTATGGAAATGAAATCTGCACCCCTGGGATACTATGTTTAATACCCACTTGTCCTGGGTTATTAACTGCCAATTTTGAGCATGAAGTGCTAATTTTCCTTAAGGGGCTGCCAAAAGATAAGTGCTTGGTGATGGCAGAGGAAGTCATTGAGACTGCTTACTGTAGGGTTGTGCTTTGTTTCCAGATTTTGAGGTAGAGGCACCCCATTGCTTTGACCTGTAAGAACCCTGTGATTGGTATCTAGAGCCTTTTGAGCGCATTTATTTGCCATGTGAGGCTCTGTTGGACACAGGAAAGGACCATTTTTTTGTAGGCCAGTGTCTACTGAATCTGGGTGGCTGCACTTGTAAGAAATCTTTTACAATTTGCATAGATTTAGCTTTGTCTTCCATTTTCTTTAAAACATCATCTGCTTTATTACCAAACAGAGTATCATGCTGTAAAGGTTTATCCAACAATTTAGCTTTAACACGGTCAGGCAGATTTTGCTCCCTGAGCCAGGCATGTCTTCTAATCACAGATCCAGTAACTGCTGCCCTGCAAGAGGCCTCCAAGGAATCAAAACCACATTGCAAAGTATGCTTTCCAACATGTTCTGCTGCATGCAATAACTCCTGTAATTCTTTATTTTCCACACATTCAGAAATCAACATCATTTTCTATTTCAATAATCCCATAACATGCTGTTGATATTTAAGCATATGAAACTGGCAGTTTAAGGCCCTAATTGTCAAGGTTGCAGACGTATAAACCTTCTTTCCCTATCTATCCAGCCGCCTGGAATCTCTATCAGAGGAGTAGGATTCTTGCCTGTAGAGGCCTTTACACCTTTGGGACCCTGTGAGATAGTTTCAGGGTCAGCAGCAGGATTTTTGAATAAAAATATGTGGGAGTCAGGAACCCTGTAATATCTGTCTGGCTTACTAGGGCGGAGGTAGGGAATCAGGAGCCATGCTTGATTCGAAAACACATCATCAACAATGTCCAATACAGGAGGTATAGCCAAAGGCCTATGTTGAGGAAGAAGAAGGAAATCCCTAAGCCTCTTTTCTGATTCCGAGAAATCCTGACTCTCCCAATGAAAATGTTCCCTTAAAGTACGCAAGGTTTCTCCAAAAGAATAATCTTCAGGAGGAGATGCAGATGGGATGGATTCTTCTGCATCTAAATCCTCATAGGGTGGTATGGAAAATTCCTGATCAGAAGAGAATCAGAAGAAACAGAAACCTGATCTGCTTAGGTCTCTTATCAGGAGAGGGTTGGGAACCCTGATCAAGGTAATAAGGTCTTCAGCCATTTTGATCATCTGTTTTTTAGGCAGAGGGGCCTGAGCAAGTGGCTCATGCGTCAGTTTTTTAGTCTTAGGAGTTGTTTTTGAAGCTGGCGTTTGTTTTGTATAGAAATGTTTAGGCCTGCTCAGTGACTCCGGACCCATCCGAGGGAGAGACATCCATGGGTACAATACTCTAAGAATCTCATCATGCCGGACTCCGCATGGGTCTCGGTAGAGGCCTGCAACTCAAAAGTAGAGGGTATCAGGGGTTGCTAAGCGCCTCACTGAGTACCAGCGAACCGCGACTGGCTTAGGAGAAGCTTCCGCATCAGTTTTGGACCTCAACGGTCTGTCTCTGTCCTTTTCTTTATGCTTTTGTGAACTCCGTAGTCGGATTGCTATCCGACGACATTTCAGGGTAATTAAATCAGTTTCCAAAATATTTTGAAGCAAAGATATACTGACACTTAATAGTGCATTGCTTAGTTGTGATCTGGGCCTAGGCAAGGAATACAGTGCAAATGAAAATCCTTATGAGGTATTTGCTTCCCACATGTAATGCAATTATTGACTTTTACTGACATTGGTAAGGCGCAAGAAAAGTTTCCCCAAAGGGGTACTTAGCTTTAATTGAAGACTTGGTTCTGAAACTCGAATGTGAAAATTTCAGGAGTCGGCCGAATCGCACTTGGAAACTGTTTCTGCTTCAGGCACCGCGCGGCAAGAAAGACGGAAGAAAATGGTGTCGGCTGCATGTTTTATACCCCTGACGACCTGACGTCATGGAAGAGGAAACAGCAACCAACGCAGGACCCAAGACTTTGTTATTCAGGCCGACTGAGGGCAACCTGCCAGCAGATTACCAAATGTAATGACTGCAAAAGTGAAACACGAAGAACATCCATGCTCTCTTGAAAAGGGCCAACCTACGACCCAACCAAAGGGGTAGAAGCCAGAATAGATGGAATATGCAGTGTTGCCTGGGGGTTACCTTGAGCAGGAGAGAGAATTTATCTTACTCTTATTCACCTTACTTCTTTCTCTGACCTCTGCCTCTACGCCAAGCTTGCTTCTTTTTGAAAGCCTTCTTTGTCTATATTGGTCAGCCATGGTTTGTAGATTACTTTCCATAGAAGGGACAAGATTTAGCCTTGCGGGCTCACTCCGCTCCCCTCCCTACCCCCAATTCCCACCCACCCCCAGGGGTCCTACCTTTATACTTCCTAGACCACACCTCCTCCACCACACCCCTTCCTCTCTCATCACTATCCAAACACTTAATTTCCTTTCCACAACTTTTATCCTATTACTTACTGTGTCCCTTCAGCTTTACTCTACATAAACACTCTTCTTTATACTTCATCCTTTCACACTATTCAGCAATCTATTTCCATAATTACACCCTACACATTCCCTCCCAAATATAATTGATACTGCCCTCTCCCTCCTCCTCTCAATACAGCTTAGTTTCTAGCTACATACTACCAATTAATACCCTGCAATGAAGAATCAAAACATCTCAACTTTTATCTCAATCGTACTAATACTTTCCTCCTACCTCCCTAATGCTCACTCATCTACTAACCTTTCTTGAAAGCCCACTTGATCCATTACTAAATTATCCTAAAACAGAAACTATCTCTCTAAACCCACACCCAAATTTAACACATGCTAATATCATATCCTCTTCCAAATACATATTTCCTAAATTTCATCGAACACAACACACAAAATATAATAACCTCAACCCCAGGAAATGTCTATTTCATTACTGTAGAATCCATAACCTTTACTTTCTAAACCTAATGCTCTCTTAATAGATGGTGACATCCACCCAAACCCAGGACCTTCACTTTCTCCTTCCTCACCCTCAATTCCAAAATGTTTCCTACCCATATATTTTCTAAAAATCTAACTCTCTCTATTGCTCATCTTAATATACATAGCATAAACAATAAAGTTACACAATTACAAGCCCTGACTGAAGTCTACTCCTTTGATATTCTATGTTTAACTGAAACTTGGTTAAAACCTACAACCAAGGACAATCAGATCATCCCACCTGGATATAATATCCTAAGACTCGACCGAACCTCCAAAAAGGTGGAGGAGTTGCTATCCTATATAAACCTTGCCTAAATTTAACCACCCATAACCTCAAACCACCTCTAGACTCCAATGCAGAGATTCTTATCACAAAGCTTCTTATCAACAACCAAATCTATCTATATCATCTGTTTATACATACCCTGGTAACAATATAGCAACTATGGAAAATATTCTCTCCTGGCTATCCCAAAACCTACCTCAAGAAACTATTATCCTAGGTGATACAAATATAGACTGGACCTCCCTCTGCAGTAACCTCCTTCTAACCACATAAACCTATATGGGTATTCCCAAACTATCACCTCCCCTACCAGAATAAATAGATCCAACAAAAAATCTAGCCTATTAGACTGGATTCTTATTAACCGTCCTCCCCATACTTATGACTCAGGAACTCTCCCAGATGATATAAGTGACCACTCACTTACCTGCATCATCAAACATAAAACTAACTGTCCTTCTCCAACATCCACAATAAGCATCAGATCCAAAAAGAACTTTAACTCGGAACTATTCCAGATGGAACTACAAGCATGTAACTGGTTACCACTACTTAATTTATCCTTAGACGATGCCGTTACTTACTTTAACTCCAACTTTCTTACCATCCTGGACCGCCATGCCCCAACCAGACAAATTAGAACAAAAAACAAACATGCACCATGGCTATCTAAAGAAACTAAACAAAAAATCAAAGATAGAAACAAACACTGGGGAATTTGGAAAAAGACTCAAAGTCCTATCCACCAACAAACCTTCAGACAACTAAGAAATCAAACTAAAAGAGCTGTAATATCAGATAAAAAGAATTACTACCTACTTTCCCAACAAGCAAATCAAATCAAACCACAGACGTTCTGGTCCAGCATCAACCAACTACTCCACCCAGGGCAAACTACCACTCCTAGCCCTCAAAATGCTGAACACAAACTTCAATAAATATAGCCAATGAATTTAACATATTCTTCACTAACACTATACAAACACTAGCTAGCCAACTCTCACCTGATAATTTCACTTTACCTACTAATAAAACAAACTCTTCTCCTTCCTTCCAACTTCAACCCATCCCTACATCATATGTACTTACCCTCCTTCAGAAATTGAAACCATGTTTCCTCGCAGACCAACTACCTGCAGAATTTCTGCAACTAGTCATAAATCCATTGCCTACCCTATATCAATCTTAATCAACAGATCCATTACTGAAAGCTATATCCCTCCATTTGGAAAATCTCCCACATTATCCCTCCACAAAGGTGGCCAATCTACTGAACTATCCAACTTTCACCAATTGCCCTCCTCTCACCTATAGCTAAAATTATGGAAAAATGCATCCATAAACAACTACTTCAACATTTAACACAAAATAATCTTCTGGCTAA
The DNA here is from genome assembly GCF_019279795.1 of Protopterus annectens. Lineage (NCBI taxonomy): Eukaryota > Metazoa > Chordata > Ceratodontiformes > Protopteridae > Protopterus > Protopterus annectens. The sequence goes on along the minus strand of NC_056745.1, from coordinate 463,367,201 downwards.
CTGCCAGCATGGTTTTAGACCTTCACACAGTACCTCCACTGCCCTTCTCTCCTTTACAGATATTATCAACAAACACCGTAGTCTAAACAAACTCTCTTCTGCCCTATTCATTGACCTATCTAAAGCTTTTGATATGGTGAATCACCAAATTCTTATCACCATAATAAAATCCCTATCACTTGACACATCCTCCATTAAGTGGTTTCCAGTCCTTCCTTGACAAAAGACAGCAGGCCGTTACTATGGCACAAGTCTCTCTCTACCCACCTACCAGTCAACCTAGGTGTCCCCAAGGTTCCATCCTTGGACCTCTACTTTTTTCCATTTTCATCAATGACCTCCACCTGGCTATCCCTCAAGCCTCTTGTATACAATATGCAGATGATTCCACACTTATATGCTCAGCCTCATCCTCTTCAGACCTCCTATACCTTACCCAACAAGTTTTCAACACAGTTGAGAAATGGTTCACACACAGATGCCTTCTCTTAAACCCCAAAAGACTAAACTCCTTCTTTTCTCTCCCAACAGTAAATTCCCCACATTAGATTTCTCAGTCACTTCCACCAACAATACTATTATATCCCCAGAACCTACCACTAAACTGCTAGGAGTCACCATCGACAATAAACTAAACTTTGATATACAAATAAACAATACTAATAAATCAGATAATAGAAAAATAGGCTCCGTGAATCGGATTAAATCTTTCTCCTACCCTCTGCTCGTGCAACAATAGCACACACACATCTAATATCTCCTTCTATATGCTTCACCCATCTTTACCAAACTTTCTAAAACAATCTCAGCAAACTGAAATGTCCTATAATAACATCGCCAGATTTGCCACAGGAAACCCTTATAGAACCCATCATTGCCTCAATTTAAAACAGCTAGGCTGGCTTGAACTACAGAACCTCATTAAATTCCATCAACTAACTATAGCTCACACAAACCCTTTACACCATCCAAAACACCTGCTCTATCCACACTAATCACTCCTATAAAAACCTAGATTCCTAAGGTCCTCACATAAACTCTTAGCACATACTACCAAAATAAACAACAAGGCCAGTGACTCTCTTTTCTCTAATACTGTAGGAAAGCCTGGAATCTTCTACCAAATGATATCTGTACACTTCCCTCTCTCCACTTTCAAAACAATCTGAAAGTATATCTCAAATCTCACTGGCTATGTCATTGCTCCAAACCTGACTAGCTCTATAGTTACTTAACTGCATCCTATTCAGATTAATTAGCTAGAATTGTTATTTTTATCCTGTAATTTAGTGCTGTTTATGCTTATTTTTGTTTATATTTTTTTTCTTTTGCATATTTGTGTTACTCATAGATAGAAATAAGTTAATAAGCTGTATGTATCTAGGAGCTTTTCTCCCCGGGCCTCTACTGAAAATGGACATGTATCCAGTTAGACTAGCCCGGTAAACAAATGTAAAATAAATGTAAAATAAATAAATAAAATAAATAATTTATTGGGTCTATATTAGAACATCGAAGTTTCAAAACTTCGAATGTTCTAATATCGACCCCTATTCAGCAAAGCTGAAAACATCGAATATACAGAACAGCAAATTTTTCCTAGGGGAAAAATTTGCTGTTTAAACACATACACACAACACAAGCACACCAAACAAACAGCAATCCACACACATACACCTAAAAAATCTAAGTGGTGAAAAAAAGGGCCCATGCCTTGAAACCAAGTAGAAGCCAGAATAGATGGAATATGCAGTGTTGCCTGGGGTTACCTTGAGCAGGAGAGAATTATCTTACTCTTATTCACCTTACTTCTTTCTCTGACCTCTGCCTCTACCAAGCTTGCTTCTTTTGAAAGCCTTCTTTGTCTATATTGGTCAGCCATGGTTTGTAGATTACTTTCCATAGAAGGGACAAGATTTAGCTATGGCTCACTCCGCCTCCTCCCTACCCCCAATTCCCACCCACCCCAGGGTCCCACCTATACTTCCTAGACCACACCTCCTCCACCACACCCCTTCCTCTCATCACTATCCAAACACTTAATTTCCTTTCCACAACTTTTTATCCTATTACTTACTGTGTCCCTTCAGCTTTACTCTACATAAACACTTCTTTATACTTCATCCTTTCACACTATTCAGCAATCTATTTCCATAATTACACCCTACACATTCCCTCCCAAATATAATTGATACTGCCCTCTCCCTCCTCCTCTCAATACAGCTTAGTTTCTAGCTACATACTACCAATTAATACCCCTGCAATGAAGAATCAAACATCTCAACTTTTATCTCAATTCCATTCACTATTCTCTCACTCCTACCTCCCTAATGCTCACTCATCTACTCACCTTTCTTGAAAGCCCACTTGATCCATTACTAAATTATCCTAAAACAGAAACTATCTCTAAACCCACACCCAAATTTAACACATGCTAATATCATATCCTCTTCCAAATACATATTTCGAAATTTCATCGAACACAACACACAAAATATAATAACCTCAACCCCAGGAAATGTCTATTTCATTACTGTAGAATCCATAACCTTTACTTTCTAAACCTAATGCTCTCTAATAGATGGTGACATCCACCCAAACCCAGGACCTTCACTTTCTCCTTCCTCACCCCTCAATTCCAAAATGTTTCCTACCCATATATTTTCTAAAAATCTAACTCTCTCTATTGCTCATCTTAATATACGCAGCATAAACAATAAAGTTACACAATTACAAGCCCTGACTGAAGTCTACTCCTTTGATATTCTATGCTTAACTGAAACTTGGTTAAAACCTACAACCAAGGACAATCAGATCATCCCACCTGGATATAATATCCTAAGACTCGACGAACCTCCAAAAGGTGGAGGAGTTGCTATCCTATATAAACCTTGCCTAAATTTAACCACCCATAACCTCAAACCACCTCTAGACTCCAATGCAGAGATTCTTATCACAAAGCTTCTTATCAACAACTCCAAATCTATCTATATCATCTGTTTATACATACCCCCTGGTAACAATATAGCAACTATGGAAAATATTCTCTCCTGGCTATCCCAAAACCTACCTCAAGAAACTATTATCCTAGGTGATACAAATATAGACTGGACCTCCTCTGCAGTAACCTCCCTTCTAACCACATAAACCTATATGGGTATTCCCAAACTATCACCTCCCCTACCAGAATAAATAGATCCAACAAAAAATCTAGCCTATTAGACTGGATTCTTATTAACCGCCCTCCCATACTTATGACTCAGGAACTCTCCCAGATGATTTAAGTGACCACTCACTTACCTACATCATCAAACATAAAACTAACTGTCCCTCTCCAACATCCACAATAAGCATCAGATCCAAAAAGAACTTTAACTCGGAACTATTCCAGATGGAACTACAAGCATGTAACTGGTTACCACTACTTAATTTATCCTTAGACGATGCCGTTACTTACTTTAACTCCAACTTTCTTACCATCCTGGACCGCCATACCCCAACCAGACAAATTAGAACAAAAAACAAACATGCACCATGGCTATCTAAAGAAACTAAACAAAAAATCAAAGATAGAAACAAACACTGGGGAATTTGGAAAAGACTCAAAGTCCTATCCACCAACAAACCTTCAGACAACTAAGAAATCAAACTAAAAGAGCTGTAATATCAGATAAAAGAATTACTACCTACTTTCCCAACAAGCAAATCAAATCAAACCACAGACGTTCTGGTCCAGCATCAACCAACTACTCCACCCAGGGCAAACTACCACTCCTAGCCCTCAAAATGCTGAACACAAAACTTCAATAAATATAGCCAATGAATTTAACATATTCTTCACTAACACTATACAAACACTAGCTAGCCAACTCTCACCTGATAATTTCACTTTACCTACTAATAAAACAAACTCTTCTCCTTCCTTCCAACTTCAACCCATCCCTACATCATATGTACTTACCCTCCTTCAGAAATTGAAACCATGCTCTCCCTCGGCAGACCAACTACCTGCAGAATTTCTGCAACTAGCTAAATCCATTGCCTACCCTATATCAATCTTAATCAACAGATCCATTACTGAAAGCTATATCCTCCATTTGGAAAATCTCCCACATTATCCCCTCCACAAAGGTGGCCAATCTACTGAACTATCCAACTTTCACCAATTGCCCTCCTCTCACCTATAGCTAAAATTATGGAAAAATGCATCCATAAACAACTACTTCAACATTTAACACAAAATAATCTTCTGGCTAACTGCCAGCATGGTTTTAGACCTTCACACAGTACCTCCACTGCCCTTCTCTCCTTTACAGATATTATCAACAAACACCGTAGTCTAAACAAACTCTCTTCTGCCCTATTCATTGACCTATCTAAAGCTTTTGATATGGTGAATCACCAAATTCTTATCACCATAATAAAATCCCTATCACTTGACACATCCTCCATTAAGTGGTTCCAGTCCTACCTTGACAAAAGACAGCAGGCCGTACTATGGCACAAGTCTCTCTACCCACCTACCAGTCAACCTAGGTGTCCCCAAGGTTCCATCCTTGGACCTCTACTTTTTCCATTTTCATCAATGACCTCCACCTGGCTATCCTCAAGCCTCTTGTATACAATATGCAGATGATTCCACACTTATATGCTCAGCCTCATCCTCTTCAGACCTCCTATACCTTACCCAACAAGTTTTCAACACAGTTGAGAAATGGTTCACACACAGATGCCTTCTCTTAAACCCCAAAAGACTAAACTCCTTCTTTTCTCTCCCAACAGTAAACTCCCACATTAGATTTCTCAGTCACTTCCACCAACAATACTATTATATCCCCAGAACCTACCACTAAACTGCTAGGAGTCACCATCGACAATAAACTAAACTTTGATATACATATAAACAATACTATTAAATCTGTAAATAGAAAATTAGGCTCCTGTATCGGATTAAATCTTTTCTCCTACCCTCTGCTCGTACAACAATAGCACACACACATCTAATATCTCCTCTTCTATATGCTTCACCCATCTTTACCAAACTTTCTAAAAACAATCTCAGCAAACTAGAAATGTCCTATAATAACATCGCCAGATTTGCCACAGGAAACCCTTATAGAACCCATCATTGCCTCAATTTAAAACAGCTAGGCTGGCTTGAACTACAGAACCTCATTAAATTCCATCAACTAACTATAGCTCACAAAACCCTTTACACACCATCCAAAACACCTGCTCTATCCACACTAATCACTCCCTATAAAAACCTAGATTCCCTAAGGTCCTCACATAAACTCTTAGCACATACTACCAAAATAAACAACAAGGCCAGTGACTCTCTTTTCTCTAATACTGTAGGGAAAGCCTGGAATCTTCTACCAAATGATATCTGTACACTTCCCTCTCTCTCCACTTTCAAAAACAATCTGAAAGTATATCTCAAATCTCACTGGCTATGTCATTGCTCCAAACCTGACTAGCTCTATAGTTACTTAACTGCATCCTATTCAGATTAATTAGCTAGAATTGTTATTTTTATCCTGTAATTTAGTGCTGTTTATGCTTATTTTTGTTTATATTTTTTTTCTTTTGCATATTTGTGTTACTCATAGATAGAAATAAGTTAATAAGCTGTATGTATCTAGGAGCTTTTCTCCCCGGGCCTCTACTGAAAATGGACATGTATCCAGTTAGACTAGCCCGGTAAACAAATGTAAAATAAATGTAAAATAAATAAATAAAATAAATAATTTATTGGGTCTATATTAGAACATCGAAGTTTCAAAACTTCGAATGTTCTAATATCGACCCCTATTCAGCAAAAGCTGAAAACATCGAACAGAACAGCAAATTTTTTCCTGGGAAAAAATTTGCTGTTAAACACATACACACAACACAAGCACACCAAACAAACAGCAATCCACACACATACACCTAAAATCTTACACCTAATCCTACACCAAACTATACATACACCACTAACTATCCACTTAACTTAACCCAAACCCTAAACCTAATGTCCGTCACTATCGCACAACTCACCCGCACCCTAACCTTCACGTCCACACAATCACACACTTACCTGACCGGCCCTAACCCTAACTCACCTAACCGCCTAACCTCACGTCCACACAATTGCATACATACCTAACCCACACCCTAACCCTAACTAACCTAACCCGGCTCAATTGCACTTACCTGAACTCGACCAGTAACTTTCACCACAGCTGAAAATACTAAAGCAACAGAAACAGACAACTGAATTCTTTCCTAGGAAAAATTCGGTTTCTGTAGCTTCGATATTTTCAGCTTTCGCTGAATAGGGGTCAACATTAGAACATTCGAAGTTTTGAAACTTCGATGTTGTAATACAGACCCGATTTATCTGGGTATTTCTTGACATATTCAGGAATCAGTGGGTGAAACATTTGCCTAACCAATTCCATGCTTTTCTTTTCTTCCCATAAATGTTAAAGATTATGAGGATGAGCTGCAAAGGCTATCCTTGCCTAAGTGTGTGCCTTCAAGCTGCCCTTTAGCTCAGGCAAGGGTGAAGCCTGATCCATACATGTCTCTGCAGTGTGTGTGTGTGTGTGTGTGTGTGTGTGTGTGTGTGTGTGTGTGTGTGTGTGTGTGTGTGTGTGTGACACTGGCAGCATGTTCACCACCATGGCTATCTAGACAAACTTGGATAGTTCTTTTTCAAGTTTTCATTCAGGATATCCAGGATTATACCCTCTACAACTTAAAGATTTCAACCTGGCACTTCAGCATATGCGTCGGCCAATTTACAGTACAAAAACACTAAGGAAGCCAAGTGTAAACTGTCTTTCTAACTCAAACGTGTAATTTTGGTACTAACCTAGACCTTTTGGTTGCTTCTACAGAATCCACTCCAGCTATGTAAGTACTTTATTTCTTTGTGAAGGCTGTAATACATACCAGTCTCCTTTGGATGGGTGGCTGAAAATCAGGGTTTAACAACATCATGATTTGTCTTTTCTGGGTACCAGGAAAAGTCTTGAATAGAAACCTTGTCCCTTTTCCTCTTCTGGTACTGGTTGAATAGCCCCCATGCTCATGAGGAAAGTACTTGTTTCTGGGCCTCTGCCCACTGATTTAGGGGCAGGTCTGGCCATCTGTTTGGAAATGGCAATGTGTGGAAATGAAATCTCTATCCCTGGGATACTATATTTAAAACCCATTTGTCCTGGGTTATAAGTTGCCAGTTTCTTGCATGAGGAGCCAGCTTTCCCCCCAAAGGGGAGGCTAAAAGTTAAGTGCTTAGTATGTGTAAAAGGAAGTCATTGATACTGCTTACCATAGGGAGGTGTCTTGTTGTTTCCAGATTTGGAAGAGGAGGCTCCCCATTGTTTTGTTCTGAAAGTCCCTTGTGACTGAAACCTGGAGCCTTTGGAATGTCTGGGTTTGACTTGAGTGGCTCTCGAAGGAACTGGAAAGGACCAGTTCTTAGTAGGCCACTGCCTACTAAATCTTGGAGGTTGCACTTGTAAGAAATCTTTCACAGTTTGCAAAGATTTAGCTTTATCTTCCATCTTTTTTAAAACTTCTTCAGCCTTAATACCAAAGAGACGGTCCCTGTTGCAAAGGAGCATCTAACAATTTTGCTTTAACATGATCAGGCAGATTTTGATCTTTGAGGCAAGCATGCCTTCTTAGCACAGACCCAGTTACAGCAGCCCTGCAAGAGGACTCCAAAGAATCAAAACCACATTGCAAAGTATGTTTTCCAACTTGTTCAGCTGAATGCAATAAATCCTGTAAATCTTTGTTTTCCACACAGTCAGAAATTAACATCATTTTCTGTTTAAGCAGTCCCATGATATGCTGTTGATATTTTAGCATATGAAATTGACAGTTTAAAGCCCTGATTGCCAAGGTTGCAGAAGTGTAAACCTTCTTACCCCATCTATTCAGCACCCTGTAATCTCTATCAGAAGGGGTAGGATTTCTAGCAGTAGAAGCCTTAATGCCCGTGGGACCCTGAGAAATGGTTTCAGGATCTGCAACAGGATTTTTGAAAAGGAATTTGTGGGAGTCAGGAACCCTGTAGTATCTGTCTGGCTTACAAGGAGCCGGAGGCAGAATCAGGAGCCATACTGGATTCTGAAAAAACATCATCAACAATGTCTAGAACAGGAGGTATAGCCAAAGGCCTATCCTGAGGAAGAAGAAAATCCCTATTTTTAGATTCAGAGAAATCCTGACTTTCCCAGTGGAAATGCTCCCTTAAAGTATGCAAAGTTTCCCCAAAAGAAAAATCCTCAGGGGGAGAAGCAGAAGGAATGGAATCTTCTGCATCAGAGTCCTCATAAGTAGGTATAGACAATTCCTGTTCATTAGAAGAGTCAGAAGAAAGAATCCTGTTCAGAGGATTCATAATCAATGTCTTGCCTAGGCCTCTTAGAAGGGGGGGTTGGCTACCCCTGATCAGAGTAATTAAATCTTTAGCCATTTTGATCATTTGTTTTTTAGGCATAGGGGCCTGCACATGTGGTCCAGGCATAATTTTTTAGGCATAGATCGAGATTTTGGCCTTAGTTTTGAAGATGGCGTTGGTCTAATATACAAATATGTAGGCCTGAAAACACCCTCAGAAGTCAGTGCCTCCACAGCGGCTCCGGACCCATCCAAGGTAGAGACATCCGCGGGTTCCATATTTGAAGCATCTTGCGGCATACCGGACTCCAAATGGGTCTCAGTAGAGGCCTCCGAATCAGAAGTAGCGGGTATCAGGGGCTGCGAAAGCGCCTCACTGAGTACCGGCGGACTGGCGACTGGCTTTGGAGAAGCATCATCGGTAGTTTTGGACCTCAACGGCCTGTCTCTGTCTTTTTCTTTGCGTTTTTTAGGTATTCCGGTAGTCGGATTGCTAATCGACGACATTTCTGGATAATTAAAGCGTGAGCCAAAATATTTAGAAGAAAAGTGTACAGACGTTTGATAGTGCGTTGATTAAATAAAGCACAAAACTGACAGCAAGGTACGTTGTGGTCAGGGCCTAGGCAAGGAATACAGTACAAATGAAAATCCTTATGAGGTATTTGCTTCCCACAAGTAATGCAATTATTAACTTTTACTGACATCGGAAAGGAGCAAGAAAAAGTTTCCCCAACGACGTACTTAGCTTTTAAGTTGAAGACTTCGGATCTGAAACTCGAAAATGAAAATTTCGGGAGTCGGCCGACCGGCACTTGCGAACTGCTTCTGCTTCAGGCACCGCGCGACAAGAAAGACTGATGTAATGGCGTCGGCTGCATGTTTTATACCCCTGATTACCTGATGTCATGGAAGAAGGGACAGCAACCAATGCAGGACCCAAGACTTTGTTAATCAGGCCGACTGAGGGCAGCCTGATAGCTGATTACCCACATGTAATGACTGCAACAGTGAAACATGAAGAACATCTGGGATGTGCAAACTGGAATTCATTAGCATCAAGGACCAAATGAAGGTTGGCCTGGCCAGCTGGAAGCCCTGCACAGCATGGAAAAAAAGACCCTGCAGTACAAACATTTTGATTTTTTTTCACACCAATGAATTAGTTCAGTTTGATCACTTGTAGGATTTGTCTTTACAGGCCATCTTTCTGGTATGAGGAACAAATATCAGAACTCATTTCACTATCAATAGTGACTCCTTTTTATCTGGGGGGAACTGAGGACACACATGAAAGGAGGCATAGATAAAATTCTACCTTGCACCCTAAGATAAAATGGTTCTTATCCATTGGTCAGACTTCAGCTGGAAAGTACAGTTGTGTACACTTACCATAAATGTAGATGTTCGGGTGCATTCACTGTTGCAGTCATTACATTTGGGTAATCTGCTGGCTGGTTGCCCTCAGTCGGCCTGAATAACAAAGTCTTGGGTCCTGCGTCAGTTGCTGTTTCCTCTTCCATGATGTCAGGTCGTCAGGGGTATAAAACATGCAGCCGACGCCATTTTCTTCAGTTTTTCTTGCCCCGGATAGCAAAAAAAAAAAAAAAAAAAAAAAATATATATATATATATATATATATATATATATATATATATATATATATATATATCTACATGCAATTATAACAACATAAACTTTACCTTCATCTAAAAGCAAATACACCACGCACAAAGGCTGTAGAATATAGTGAAGGAAAGAGAAGTTCTAGAAAAAAGGGGGATGGCGGGTGGGTAACCCAGACTGCAACAGTGAATACACTCTAACATCTACATTTATGGTAAGTGTACACAAAGTACAGTTGTGTACACTTACCATAAATGTAGATGTTCGAGTGTATTCACTGCTGCAGTCATCACATTTGGGTAATTGGTTGGCAGGTTGCCCTCAGTCGGCCTGAATTCCAAAGTCTTGGGTCCTGCGTCGGTTGCTATCTCCTCTTCCACGATGTCAGGTCGTCAGCGGTATACAACAAGCAGCCGACGCCATTTTCTTTAGTTTTTCTTGCCCCCGATGTCAGGGGTATGAGTGCGTGCCCCCCTGCTTGTTTATATACCACATAACTGTGGTGTTGTCCATCTTTATCAGTAGTTGCCCTGGATGAAGTAAGTCCTTGAAGGCTGTCAGGACATTTTGAACAGCTAGCATCTCTTTTTGGTTGATATGTAGATGCATTTGTCTTGGGGATCATATGCCCTGAATGCATCTTCCTGCCATGTGGGCCCCCTAGGCATAATCTGATGCATCTGTTGTTAAGGTTTGGCTGGCAAGGGGTAGAGTGAAGGCCCGTCCCATGTTTTGGTGACATGCCTTTGCCCACCATAGAAACTCCTGTTGTAGGCAGGGAATGAGAGGAATCATTGTTTCCAGACTGTGACAATGTTGACTCCATAACCTTTTTAGGTACCATTGAAGTTTCCTCATATACAGTCTTGCATATGGAATCAGTAAGACGCAGGATGCCATGAAGCCCAAAGCCTGCAGAGTTTGTCTTTCAGATAACTGGGTTTTTGTAGACATCAGTTTGAAGTAAGTAGTCAGTTGCCTTTGTTTGTCTGGCATTAGGTAAGCCATCTGGGCAGTTGTATTTAAGCTTGCACCCAGGAATGTTATCTTTTGAGAGGGTACCAGTTGTGATTTCTTTTCGTTTATTGCGTATCCTAGGCATGTTAGAAGCCTTTTCACAAACGCGAGGTATTGAAGAATGTCTTTGTTCTCTGCTTGAATGAGACAGTCATCCAAGTAAGGATATAGTTGTATACTTCTTTGTCTGCAAAAAGCAATTACTGGTGCCAGGCACTTTGCAAAGACCCTGGGCGCAGTAGATAAACCAAAGGGCAGTGCAGAGAATTGGTAATGCATTAAGCCAGCCTTGAATCTGAGGTATCTTCTGCATGATTGTCTTACTGGGACATGCAGGTATGCCTCTTTTAGGTCTAATGTCACCAGCCAAGCATTCTTGCACAGCATGGGCAGAAGCTGCTGCAAAGTCAGCATTTTGAGCTTTGGAATGTCCAGGTATGTGTTCAAAATCGATAAATCCAGTATTGGCTGCCAGCCCTTGTCCTTTCTGGGTACCAAGAACAGTCTCGAGTAAAAACCTTGTCCTTTTTCCTGTTCTGGTACTGGTTGAATGGCCCCCATATCCATGAGGGACGTAGCCTGTTTCTGTGCCTCTGCCCATTGATTTTTTGGCAGATCCGGCCAACCGTTTGCCATTGGCAGAGTATGGTATTGGAATCTGTATCCCTGTGATACTATGTTTAGTACCCACTTGTCCTGGGTTATTAACTGCCAATTTGGAGCAAAAAATGCTAATTTTCCCCCTAAGGGTGCTGCCAAAAGGTAAGTGCTTGGTGAAGGCAGAGGGAAGTCATTGGGACTGTTTTCTGTAGGTTTGCGCTTTATCTCCTCCAGATTTGGAGGTAGAAGCACCCCATTGCTTTGACCTGTAAGAATCTTGTGCCTGGTATCTAGAACCCTTAGGGCAGCTGGATTTGCCCCTTTGAGCTCTGTCTGACACAGGAAAGGACTAATTTTTTGTAGGCCAGTGTCTACTGAATCTTGGTGGCTGCACTTATAAGAAGTCTTTTACAGTTTGCATATACTAAGCTTTGTCTTCCATTTTCTTTAAAACCTCTTCTGCCTTAATACCAAACAGAGTATCATGCTGTAAAGGTGCATCCAGTAATTTAGCTTTAACATGATCAGGCAAATTTTGCTCTTTTAGCCAGGCATGCCTCCTAATCACAGATCCAGTAACTGCGGCCTTGCAGGAGGCCTCTATGGAATCAAAATCACATTGCAAAGTATGCTTTCCAACCTGTTCAGCTGCATGCAATAATCCTTGCATTTCTTTATTTTCTGCACATTCAGAAATCAACATCATTTTCTGTTTCAGCAATCCCATAACATGTTGTTGATACTTGAGCATATGAAACTGGCAGTTTAAGGCCCTAATTGCCAAGGTTGCAGATGTATAAACCTTTTTCCCCATCTATCCAGTGCCCTTGAATCTCTGTCAGAGGGGGTAGGATTTTTTGCTGTTGAGGCCTTAACTCCCTTTGGACCCTGTGAAATAGTTTCAGGATCAGCAGCAGGGTTTCTAAATAAAAATTTATGTATGTCAGGGACCCTGTAATATCTGTCAGGCTTGCTGGGAGCTGGAGGTAAAGAGTCAGGGGACAAGCTTGACTCCGAAAACACATCATCCCCAATGTCTAAAACAAGGCGTATGGCTAAAGGCCTGTGCTGAGGGAGATGAAGGAAATCCCTGAGCCTCTTTTTTGATTCTGAGAAATCTTGACTCTCCCAGTGAAAATGCTCCCTCAAAGTATGCAAGGTTTCTCCAAATGAATAATCCTCAGGAGGTGATGCAGATGGTATAGACTCCTCTGCATCAGAATCCTCATAGGTAGGTATAGATAATTCCTGATCACAAGAGGAATCAGAAGAAATAGAAACCTGATCTGAAGATTCATAATCAGAGTCTTGCCTAGGCCTCTTATCAGGAGGGGATTGGGAACCCCTGATCAAGGTAATAAGGTCTTCAGCCATTTTGATCATCTGTTTTTTATGCATAGCAGCCTGTGCACGTGGCTCATGCGTCAGTTTTTTAGTTTTAGAAGTTGCTTTTGTCTTTGGTTTTGCAGCTGTCGTTGGTTTGATATAAAAATGTTGAGGCCTGAATACACCCTCAGAAGCCGGTGCCTGCTCAGCGGCTCCGGACCCATCCGTGGGTCCAATACTTTGAGTATCTCGCGGTGTGCCGAACTCCACATGGGTCTCGGTAGGGGCCTGAGACTCGAAAGTAGCGGGTATCAGGGGCTGCGAAAGCACCTCACTGAGAACCAGCGAACCGGCGACTGGCTTAGGAAAAGCTTTGTCGTCTGTTTTAGACCTCGACTGTCTGTCTCTGTCCTTTTCTTTGTGTTTTTTATGCACTCCGGTAGTCGGATTACTATCCGACGACATTTAAATCAGTTTCCAAAATACTTTGAGGCAAAAATATACAGACACTTAATAATGCATTGGTTAAATCTAGCACAAAACCGACAGCCAGGCACGTTGTGATCAGGACCTAGGCAAGGAATACAGTATAAATGGAAATCCTTATGAGGTATTTGCTTCCCACAAGTAATACAATTATTAACTTTTTCTGACATCGATATGGAGCAAGAAAAAAATTTCCCCAACGGGGTACTTAGCTTTAGTGAAGACTTCGGTTCTAAAACTCAAATATTTTGGGAGTTGGCCGACCAGCACTTGCAAAATGCTTCTGCTTCGGGCACCGCACGGCAAGAAAGACTAAAGAAAATGGCGTCGGTTGCTTGTTTTATACCCCTGACGACCTGACGTCATGGAAGAGGAGACAGCAACTGATGCAGGACCCAAGACTTTGGAATTCAGGCCGACTGAGGGCAACCTGCCAGAAGATTACCCAAATGTAATGACTACAACAGTGAAACACGAAGAACATCTGTACTATGTTCTTCGTGTTTCACTGTTGCAGTCATTACATTTGGGTAGAATCCCAAAGCTATGGATGGGAGGATGGAGCTAAATAGCATTAGGAGTGGCTATAAGGCTCTGCCGAACTGCAGTGGCAAAGCCTGCCCTGGACTTAGAGAAGAGAGGCAAATGATAATGCTTTGTAAATGTATGAACAGAGCTCCAAGTAGCAGCTTCTATAATGTCTTTGGTTTGAACTCCTCTGAGAAAAGCTGCTGAGGTAGATGCAGCCCTGGTGGAATGTGACCTGATTTCCTTGGGCTTACCATGATGCAAGTAGCAGAAACGAATGCAGTGGCTTATCCACTTTGAAATAGTCTGCTTTGAATTAGCCTTCCCCTCTGATCCTGCAGCAAATGCCACCAGTAGGTGCTCAGACTTTCCTAGAGATTTGGTCCTGTTTAAGTAGAATCTTAGTTGTCTGTGTACGTCCAAGTAATGCAGAATCCACTCCCCCTTGTTCTGTGGATTTGGGTAAAAAGTTGGCAGGTGAATAGTTTGGTTAAGAGCCACACTGGATACCACCTTAGGCATAAAGGAAGGATTGGTCCTGAGGGACACCTTGTCTGGATGAAATGTAATAAAAGGCTCCACAGCCATGAGGGCCTGTAGTTCTGAAACCCTTTTAGTTGAAGTGATTGCCAGAAGGATAGATGTTTTCCAAGATACAAACTTTATATCCGCAGTAGCTGCTGGTTCAAAAGGAGGCAGGGTGAGCTTTTCCAGCACAAAATTGAGGTTCCATGCAGGAGTTGGTGATCTTCTGGGAGGCCTTGAATTTTTTGCCCCTCTAAGATACTGTTTTAGCAGAGGATGAGAAAAGATGGGAGTCTCTGTGTTGTAATGAGCCGAGATGGCAGAGACATGGATTTTTATTGATGAAAAAGATAGACCCTTGTCAAACATCTCAGTCAAGTATTGTAAAATCTGAGGAATATTTGGCTTTGCTGTGTTCGTTCCTTGTGCTTGGTTCCAAGCACAGAATCTCTTCCATTTATCAGCACAAGATTTTCTAGTACTAGGCCTTCTGGCTTCCAAAATGACATCCATCACAGATTTACTGAGGTGTTGTTTGAATAATTACATGATCAGCCACGCTGCCAGGTTCAGAGTTTGGAGCTGATTGTGCAGAATTTGATTGCTCTGCTGAGACAGTAGATGAGGTATTTGAGGCAAGTACCAAGGAGAGAGTTGAGACATATTCCTTAGAATTGGGTACCAGTGCTGGCGAGGCCAGTCTGGGGCAATTAGGATTTTTGGTTTTTCATGTCTGACCTTTAGTAAGACCTTGGGGAGAAGAGGTAGAGGAGGAAAGGTGTAGACTGATAGGTTTTTCCAACTGAAGGATTGGGCATCCACTTTCCATGCTTGTCTGTGACAAGTCCTTGTGTAGAATTTGTCCAGTTGATAATTTTGGGGAGAGGCAAATAGAACTATGTCTGGACTCCCCCATTTCTCTGTTATCATGCTGAAGACGTGTGGGTCCAGTTTCCACTCGTGAGGGTCCAACATATTTCTGCTTACATCGTCTGCCAGAGTATTTTGTTTTCCTGGCAGGAACTGAGCTTGGAGATGTACTTGGTAAGTCAGGGCTGTGTCCCACAATGCCATGGCTAGTCTGCAAAGGGGGTAGGAATGTGTACCCCTCTGCTTGTTTATGTACCACATAACCGTGGTGTTGTCCGTCTTTATCAATAGTTGTCCTGGATGAAGTAAATCCTTGAAGGCTGGCAGGGCATTCTGAACAGCTAACATCTCCTTCTGGTTGATATGTAGATGCATTTGTTTTGGGCTCTATATGCCCTGAATGCATCTTCCCGCCAGGTGGGCTCCCCAAGCATAGTCTGATGTGTCTGTAGTTAGGGTTTGGGAGGCAGGGGGTAGAGTGAAAGACCATCCTATGTTCTGGTGACATGTCTCTGCCCACCAAAGAAACTCCTGTTGTAGGCAGGGAATGAGAGGAATCATTGTTTCCAGACTGTGACAATGTTGACTCCATAAACTTTTTAGATACCACTGTAGTTTCCTCATATGCAGTCTTGCATATGTAATTAGTAGAATGCAGGATGCCATGAACCCCAAAGCCTGCAGAATTTGTCTTGCAAATAACTGGGTTTTTGTTGCCATCTGTTTGAAGTAAATAGTCAGTTGCCTTTGTTTGACTGGCTTCATCTGGGCAGTTGTATTCAAGCTTGCACCCAGGAATATAATTTTTTGAGAGGGTACCAGTTGTTATTTCTTTTCATTTATTGTGTACCCTAGGCATGTTAGAAGTCTTTTTACAAACGCCACATGTTGAAGAAGAATGTCCTTGTTTTCTGCTTGAATGAGACAGTCGTCCAAGTAAGGATAGATTTGTATGCTTCTTTGTCTGCAAAATGCAATTACTGGTGCCAGACACTTTTTAAAGACCCTGGGCACAGTAGATAAGCCAAAGGGCAATGCAGAGAATTGGTAATGCATAAAACCAGCCTTGAAGCGGAGGTATCTTCTGCACGATTCCCTTATTGGGATATGCAGGTATGCCTCTTTTTAAGTCTAGAGTCACGAACCAAGCGTTCTTGCCCAGCATGGGCAGAAGCTGTTGTAAAAAGAATATGTTCAAAATCGATAAATTCAGTATTGGACACCAGGCATTGCCTTTTCTGGGTACCAGGAACAGTCTTGAATAAAACCCTTGCCCTTTTTCCTGTTCTGGTACTGGCTGAATAACCCCCATATCCATGAGGAACGTAATTTGTTTCTGTGCCTCTACCCATTGATTTTGTGGCAGATCTGGCCAACCGTTTGGAATTGGCAAGGTATGGAAATGAAATCTGCACCCCTGGGATACTATGTTTAATACCCACTTGTCCTGGGTTATTAACTGCCAATTTTGAGCATGAAGTGCTAATTTTCCCCTTAAGGGGGCTGCCAAAAGATAAGTGCTTGGTGATGGCAGAGGGAAGTCATTGAGACTGCTTACTGTAGGGTTGTGCTTTGTTTCCTCCAGATTTTGAGGTAGAGGCACCCCATTGCTTTGACCTGTAAGAACCCTGTGATTGGTATCTAGAGCCTTTTGAGCGCATTTATTTGCCATGTGAGGCTCTGTTGGACACAGGAAAGGACCATTTTTTTGTAGGCCAGTGTCTACTGAATCTGGGTGGCTGCACTTGTAAGAAATCTTTTACAATTTGCATAGATTTAGCTTTGTCTTCCATTTTCTTTAAAACATCATCTGCTTTATTACCAAACAGAGTATCATGCTGTAAAGGTTTATCCAACAATTTAGCTTTAACACGGTCAGGCAGATTTTGCTCCCTGAGCCAGGCATGTCTTCTAATCACAGATCCAGTAACTGCTGCCCTGCAAGAGGCCTCCAAGGAATCAAAACCACATTGCAAAGTATGCTTTCCAACATGTTCTGCTGCATGCAATAACTCCTGTAATTCTTTATTTTCCACACATTCAGAAATCAACATCATTTTCTATTTCAATAATCCCATAACATGCTGTTGATATTTAAGCATATGAAACTGGCAGTTTAAGGCCCTAATTGTCAAGGTTGCAGACGTATAAACCTTCTTTCCCCTATCTATCCAGCGCCCTGGAATCTCTATCAGAGGGGGTAGGATTCTTGGCTGTAGAGGCCTTTACACCTTTGGGACCCTGTGAGATAGTTTCAGGGTCAGCAGCAGGATTTTTGAATAAAAATATGTGGGAGTCAGGAACCCTGTAATATCTGTCTGGCTTACTAGGAGCCGGAGGTAGGGAATCAGGAGCCATGCTTGATTCCGAAAACACATCATCAACAATGTCCAATACAGGAGGTATAGCCAAAGGCCTATGTTGAGGAAGAAGAAGGAAATCCCTAAGCCTCTTTTCTGATTCCGAGAAATCCTGACTCTCCCAATGAAAATGTTCCCTTAAAGTACGCAAGGTTTCTCCAAAAGAATAATCTTCAGGAGGAGATGCAGATGGGATGGATTCTTCTGCATCTAAATCCTCATAGGGTGGTATGGAAAATTCCTGATCAGAAGAGGAATCAGAAGAAACAGAAACCTGATCTGCTTAGGTCTCTTATCAGGAGAGGGTTGGGAACCCCTGATCAAGGTAATAAGGTCTTCAGCCATTTTGATCATCTGTTTTTTAGGCATAGGGGCCTGAGCAAGTGGCTCATGCGTCAGTTTTTTAGTCTTAGGAGTTGTTTTTGAAGCTGGCGTTTGTTTTGTATAGAAATGTTTAGGCCTGCTCAGTGACTCCGGACCCATCCGAGGGAGAGACATCCGCGGGTACAATACTCTAAGAATCTCGCGGCATGCCGGACTCCGCATGGGTCTCGGTAGAGGCCTGCAACTCAAAAGTAGAGGGTATCAGGGGCTGCGAAAGCGCCTCACTGAGTACCAGCGAACCGGCGACTGGCTTAGGAGAAGCTTCGGCATCAGTTTTGGACCTCAACGGTCTGTCTCTGTCCTTTTCTTTGCGTTTTTTGTGAACTCCGGTAGTCGGATTGCTATCCGACGACATTTCAGGGTAATTAAATCAGTTTCCAAAATATTTTGAAGCAAAGATATACTGACACTTAATAGTGCATTGGTTAGTTGTGATCTGGGCCTAGGCAAGGAATACAGTGCAAATGAAAATCCTTATGAGGTATTTGCTTCCCACATGTAATGCAATTATTGACTTTTACTGACATTGGTAAGGAGCAAGAAAAAGTTTCCCCAAAGGGGTACTTAGCTTTAATTGAAGACTTCGGTTCTGAAACTCGAATGTGAAAATTTCAGGAGTCGGCCGACCGGCACTTGGAAACTGTTTCTGCTTCAGGCACCGCGCGGTAAGAAAGACGGAAGAAAATGGTGTCGGCTGCATGTTTTATACCCCTGACGACCTGACGTCATGGAAGAGGAAACAGCAACCAACGCAGGACCCAAGACTTTGTTATTCAGGCCGACTGAGGGCAACCTGCCAGCAGATTACCAAATGTAATGACTGCAAAAGTGAAACACGAAGAACATCCATGCTCTCTTGAAAAGGGCCAACCTACGACCCAACCAAAGGGGTAGAAGCCAGAATAGATGGAATATGCAGTGTTGCCTGGGGGTTACCTTGAGCAGGAGAGAGAATTTATCTTACTCTTATTCACCTTACTTCTTTCTCTGACCTCTGCCTCTACGCCAAGCTTGCTTCTTTTTGAAAGCCTTCTTTGTCTATATTGGTCAGCCATGGTTTGTAGATTACTTTCCATAGAAGGGACAAGATTTATTGGGTCTATATTAGAACATCGAAGTTTCAAAACTTCGAATGTTCTAATATCGACCCCTATTCAGCAAAAGCTGAAAACATCGAACATACAGAACAGCAAATTTTTTCCTAGGGAAAAAATTTGCTGTTTTAAAACACATACACACAACACAAGCACACCAAACAAACAGCAATCCACACACATACACCTAAAATCTTACACCTAATCCTACACCAAACTATACATACACCACTAACTATCCACTTAACTTAACCCAAACCCTAAACCTAATGTCCGTCACTATCGCACACTCAACTCACCCGCACCCTAACCTTCACGTCCACACAATCACACACTTACCTGACCCGCGCCCTAACCCTAACTCACCTAACCCGCCCTAACCCTCACGTCCACACAATTGCATACATACCTAACCCACACCCTAACCCTAACTAACCTAACCCGCGCTCAATTGCACTTACCTGAACCCGACCAGTAACTTTCCACCACAGCGCTGAAAATACTAAAGCAACAGAAACAGACAACTGAATTCTTTCCCTAGGAAAAAATTCGGTTTTCTGTAGCTTCGATATTTTCAGCTTTCGCTGAATAGGGGTCAACATTAGAACATTCGAAGTTTTGAAACTTCGATGTTGTAATACAGACCCGATTTATCTGGGTATTTCTTGACATATTCAGGAATCAGTGGGTGAAACATTTGCCTAACCAATTCCATGCTTTTCTTTTCTTCCCATAAATGTTAAAGATTATGAGGATGAGCTGCAAAGGCTATCCTTGCCTAAGTGTGTGCCTTCAAGCTGCCCTTTAGCTCAGGCAAGGGTGAAGCCTGATCCATACATGTCTCTGCAGTGTGTGTGTGTGTGTGTGTGTGTGTGTGTGTGTGTGTGTGTGTGTGTGTGTGTGTGTGTGTGTGTGTAACGGCACTGGCAGCATGTTCACCACCATGGCTATCTAGACAAACTTGGATAGTTCTTTTTCAAGTTTTCATTCAGGATATCCAGGATTATACCCTCTACAACTTAAAGATTTCAACCTGGCACTTCAGCATATGCGTCGGCCAATTTACAGTACAAAAACACTAAGGAAGCCAAGTGTAAACTGTCTTTCTAACTCAAACGTGTAATTTTGGTACTAACCTAGACCTTTTGGTTGCTTCTACAGAATCCACTCCAGCTATGTAAGTACTTTATTTCTTTGTGAAGGCTGTAATACATACCAGTCTCCTTTGGATGGGTGGCTGAAAATCAGGGTTTAACAACATCAAATCAAAAGCATCTGCAAAGGCTGTGAGGACGCGCATAATGGACAAAGAGCTGGTCCTCCATACTCATTAACTACAAATACCTTTTCTTTGAAGAGGACATTTCTTTTGCGGCCCATTATAAATGGTCCCGAATTGGGTTTATCTATGAAACCAACATCTTCTGGAAGGGAGCTTGATTACAGTTTCTTGGTTATTGGTATCATAGTGAATTTCATGGTGGAGGAGATATGACATGTATATGCCAAGTCCTTCTCCTTGAGATCCAATTTCAATGTCAAATTCCTTGTTTCTCTTGAGGGGAGCAAGAATTTCCAGACAGAAGGTTTGGCTGGCTGGAAGTTTAGCCCTCTGCCATGCACTATATCTTCTCCTGCTAATCTCTTATAACCAAACTACAAAGATGGTCATGGAAGGGTTAGGAATATCTACGTTTCTAGTGTTGGGATAACCTCTAAAAGAAAGACAACATCCAACACACAAACTCTTGTGAATTTATTGAAAAACACCTCTGGAATGTCTGTTTTATTGTATATCTGTACAATCTGTGCTTCCCTCAGCCACTTTTCAAATCCACTCCTCCAACAACACAATCATAAACACCATCTCACATACCAAATTACTAGGTGTCACAACTGATAGCAAATTAAAATTCGACCTACACCTCTCTCAAACCATTAAAAAAAACTCACATCAAACTAGGCTCTCTTTACCGAATTAATCCTTTCCTAACTAGCCATTCTAGACTAAGCATCGCCAGGACTCATCCCTTATCTACTGTTCTCTGTGCTTCTCCCATCTTTACAAACCTTAACAAAACTGGCCTTACCAAACTTGAATCAGCCTACAATAAAATAGCCAAGTTCGCCACTAGCTCCCCATATAGGTCCCACCACTGCTCTGCCCAACAACAAATAAATTGGCTAAAATTCCCACAATAATTAACCTATGCCCAACTTGTCTTTACTCACCAACTCATATACCAGCCAAACAGAACCCTAGCCCTACAACAATTACTCCAACCATATACCAACACTCTGCAACTCCGATCCTCACACAAAACACTCCTCCAAGTATCCAAAAGCAACAACAAAGCCAGGGGTGCCCTCTACTCCCACCACATTTCTAAACTTTGGAACTCAATCCCTCAACACATCCCAAATGCTACCAACCTACAGCAATTCAAAACTCTGCTCAAAGACCACCTCACTAACAACTGGCTCTGCTCCTGCACCAAGCCAGGCTAATACCACTTAAGTGCGCATCAAATATCATCCCCTAAATTTTATAATCTCCATGTATACCCCACTCCCACTTGTTAACACCACCTATCAGCTACCTACAATAAGAGTATAATTTGATATTTTGTTTTGTAAGGGTATACATATGTACATGTATTAAAGTATACTCAAATGATCAACTAAAGATGGACCCCTGCCCCCCCCAAAAATATATATAAATAAATAAATATATATATATATATATATATATATATATATATATATATATATATATATGACTTTACTGTACTGTAATAATTTTCTCCTTTTCACTAAAGTGCCTATTGTATATTGTACTTTCTTTATTGTCTTTAGATATTTCTGTTAAATTATATGTAAAATCGACACTGTACCTTCAGTGTTGTTCTTGTTTTATTGGAGCTTTTCTCCCTGGGCCTCCGCTGAAAATGGGCTCACACCCAGATGGACGATCCCGGTCAACAAATGTAAAATAAATAAACAAACTGTTTTTTTTTGTTCCACTTACCTGCCCAGCTATTGTGGTGGTCTTAAGTCTTGGTGGCTTTCAGTTGCCCACCTCTAGTATATAGCTGATACTGAATACTACCCCACTCACATAACATCAGCTCATTCTACTGTTTATAGTGAGAACTTAGAAAAGGCCCACCCCCTTTAGCTTTTGAACCTTGCATTATCCCATTATTTTCTCTTTCTTCACTTTCTACTTTAATAAAAAAAAAAAAAAAGTACCCCTTTCTACTTCATTTTGCTGTTTGTGCTTTTAGTTTGCCGTATTTATCACTGCTTATTGGTAGCCTCACTAAACTGATGACAGTATTCTACTGAATTGCTGCTTTATTTGTGCTGTCTGTTACTGCTGTGACTTGTGAGATACTGTTCAAAGCAATATACTGATTAACTATATTTCACTGCTATCTACTGCAATTCATTACTGTTTAACTGCATTTTACTGCATTTCGTTGCTGTTTAACTGTATTTTTTCATACTGCGAGTTCTATTCTGACTCACGTATATGGACAACCCTCTACTACTACCACATAGGAATACAATTTGTGAGAGATGCAAATACATCAAGCACCTAGTGTCACTGCTCTCTCCTCCACAAACCAGTATATCTGGTACTGAGAAGGTTGGCAACAACAACACCACACCTCAAACACCACCCACACCTACACAACACACACCTACATATGCTGATGCCCTCAATAAAAGCATACCCAAACAAGAGAGACCTCAGAGGCATAGACGCACACAAACTCTACTGCCCACAACACCATACATAGTCCACACACCTGTATCTCACAGCCACTAAGGCCTAAACATAAACCCAACATATTAGTCAAAGGAAACTCCATTGTGAGACACACATGTGTCTCTCGCCAGGCTGGATAAGGAGAAAGTCACAGTTAGTTGTTTGTCGGGTCCAGAATCCGCCATATCACCAATGCACTCGTGTCTCAACAGGTACTGTTATGACTCTGTCATAATCCATGTTGGAGTAAATGACTTGAGACGTACCTCCCTGGACTACATGAAGAGAGACATGATCGAGCTCGCTGAGTGTGTTTCTCAGGCAGGTATGTCCCTAGCCTTAAGTAGCATTCTACTGTCACTCAGAATGATGCCTCAATACAAACAGAAAATGATTGACTTTAACAACTGACAGTTTCTGGTGTCATTCAAAGGGGATCCGATTGACAAGCCACGATGCTTTGCCAGAGATGGCCTGCATCTGTCTCCCTTGGACTTCAGGTTCCTGGCAAAGGCTCTTGCCTCCCCCATAGTGCCTTTTTTAGGCGATGCCATGAGGTCAAAACTACCAACATGAAAATTTCATCAAAACGTAAATTAAAGGTTATGCTGCTAAACACTAGGAGTCTAAACATGAAACTGCACTCATTGCAAGCATTCTTAACTCTGGAAGAAGCTGACATTTGTGCAGTCACAGAAACCTGGTTCAAAGCTGCGGAGAGCACCCCAGCCATACCAGGTTACTCATCCCATCACTCCTTCAGACCCCAAGCCGTGGGCAGCAAAACAAAAGGAGGTGAAGTTGCAATATACATAAAAGACATACAACACCTCTAGGCTAGTCAGACAGTATGATGCACAGGAAATACTCCAGGTGCAGTAAACAACTGACAAGACCCCTATTCAAATCATAGCTAGCTACAGGCCTCCAACTCTGACTCAAGATGCCCACTCCACCTATCTGGACCTCCACAAATCTATCAAGATTCAACCCTTTACCCTGATCCTGTGCAACTTTAACTACCTAACCATAGACTGGAAGAAATACTCATGCAAAAACACAAATGCCCAGAGATTCCTTGATTTCATCAATGCAAATGCCTTGGACCATCTGGCTGACACCCCCACAAGAGGTGAAAATATCTTGGACTTGGTATTAACCAACATGAGTTGGTTAATACCAGCTAGGGTCAAACAAAAAACATTTCTCCAAAGCTGATTACAACCTCCTGAGGGAAGGTATGAACAGCTTCACAGCCCCCTCCCCCCCCCAAAGAAACTGGCACATATGTCCAAACTTACACCAAAGTACTATATGAGCATTTATATAGCTGCATGGAATCAGGAATACCAGACAGGACAAAATCCTCCTCCTCAAGAAGAGTAAATCTGTCTGGTGGACATCTACAATAAATAATCTCTATAATTAAACAGAAAAACTTGCTGTCCAGGACCAAGAAGGAGCAGGTGTCTAACTGGAAGCAATCTCTCCTTAGCCTGAACAAGCAAATAAGAGCACTAGTGAAATCCTCCAAAGCAAACTTCGAGTCCAAACTGGCTACATCTACTAAAGACAATCATAAGGCTTTCTTCACATCTCAAGGGAAGCACCCAGATCTGCTCAGAACTGGTGGTCAAGGACACCACATACACAAACCCTGCAGATATAGCCAACCTGCTGGCAGCCAGGTTCAGTGAAAACTTCACTCCTCTGCCTCCCCCCCCCATCCGTAAAACAGGACATCCCCAGTACCTGCCCCCCTCGCCTTATCTCTAGGGAACAAGTCATCACTACCCTCTCAAAGGCAAAAAATACAGCCTCCATGGGACTCAATAACATCCCAGGCTGCATCCTACATAAACTCAGGCAGGAACTTGCAGCACCATTAGGCACCCCATTCAACCAAAGCCTGAGTACCAGCTTCGTCCCAGCCAAGTGGATGACAGCTACTGTCATCCCTTTTCACAAAGGTGGAGTGTCCACCGATCCAGGAAATTATAAACACATCAACTTAACTAGTCTGATCTGCAAGGCCATGGAGCTGATTATCATGGACCTCATTAACAAGTGCACTGGCAACCTCCAGACACTTGATCCCACACAGTTTGGTTTTGTCAAGGGGAGGTTATGCCTGTCATATTTAGTCGAATTCTTTGAGACAGTCACCAATGCCATAGACGAGGGGAAGATGGTGCACATTGCCTGCCTTGACCTGGCCAAGGCCTTCGATACTATTCTCCACTCGGGTATAATAGATAAACTCTCTCAACTAGGCATCAGTCCATATGTTACCAGATGGGTAGCAAACTGTCTCACTGATAGAACCCACCTATTCAAATTAAGGGAAGTCACCTCAAGCAGTAGACCTGTAACAAGCAGTGTACCCCAGGGATCAGTCTTGGGGCCTCTGCTGTTTGGGATACACGTCTCAGAGGTGCAGGCCAAATATAGTGGGCTATGGCTGACCAAGTTTGCAGATGACTGCAAGCTGGCTGCTGTCATCAATTCCCCTATTGATGTGGACATCCACCAAGAGGGTCTCACCCAAACAAATGACTGCTGCCAGAAACATGGCCTCAATCTGAATGCCAAAAAATGCATCATCACCCTTTTGGGGAGAATGATGTCCCCACAAATTATCACACTGATAATAAGGCACTAAGCATGCAATCAGTTGTGAGGGACTTGGGAACCCAGGTTGATAGCAAACTGACTTTTGACCACCATACTGCCTCGGTTGTATGGAAAGCTTTCTACATTGAACACCTCATTAGTAAGGGTACCTCATCCAAGGACAAGATGGTTACAACATCCCTGCATTCTTTCCTTATAAAACAGACTATTGAATACAATGCGCCTTTCGGCATGTACCTCACAAAGCACATGCAGCAGCTGGAGAGACCACAGAGATTCCTCACCCAGAGAATCCAGGGCCTCAAACATCAAGATAGGCAAAAAGCCCTGCCCCTCTACTCAGTCTCCTACAGACTCCTCAGAGGTGACCACTGTCTGGCATGCAAAGCAATCTCAGACCGCACCCTGATGGGACTGCTGCATATCCGCAAGTTAAGCTCAACTCAAGTAACCCGCACGCAAGACCTCAACCTTGTCTGTGACATCAATAGGACTTGTTAGCAGGACAGATATGTGTCCCAGAGACTCCCCCTTTTGTGGAATAGAGTCCCTCTCCATGTAAAGCAGAGTACCTCATTAAACCTTTTTAAGTGCAACCTGGATAAATGGATGAACAGAAAATACACCCCTGGGATTCCACCTATGTCTCTGCTGGACAGTGGCATAGGGTGCTAAATTGTTGGCTACGCTTGTAAGGACCTCAGGGCCAATAGCCTAGTAACTTCCTATTTATTTATTTATTTTATTTTACATTTGTTGACCGGGCTAGTCCAGCTGGATATATGTCCATTTTCAGTGGAGGCCCGGGGAGAAAAGCTCCACAATACAATAACACTAGCAAAATAGGACAAGACATGTATTTCAAGTAGACATTGGTACATTACAAAACTTTTATGATATCTTACATGAGTAGGAATTTTATATTCTATATCCAGTAGGAACAAAAGCTCGATGTAAAAAAGAGCTCGGTATCATAGTAGTTTGAAATAATAATGGAAATTATAACTAAGATGCTGTATATACTTTGGTCACACAGGAAGTCAGAAGATAAACATTAGTTTGAATGGATAGAGTGTACAAAAGCAAATAGCGGGATACAATAATCGTGTTTAGTCTCACAAGAGTTGAGGTGTGATAAACCTGCTAGGAAATACCACAGTATATACATATTTACATGAGGAAAGAATCCTCAGAAAGGTCAAGCGCACTGCTATTAGACAGTAAACACAAGCTAGGAAATACCACAGTATATACATATTTACATGAGGAAAGAATCCTCAGTAAGGTCAAGCGCACTGCTATTAGAGAGTTAACACAAGGTAACATTCAAAAGAGGCTGGGAATCATGGGAGTCTTAAAGGGGGTATGGTGTTATGTCCGGGTTATCACAGGGGCATAGCCAGTGTGATATGAGGTAGTGTTTGAGCTTGCTTTTAAATAAGTTAACAGAGGATAGTGAGGTTAGCTGATTTGGAAGGTTGTTCCAGGCCTTGTCTACTGTATTAGACAACAGGGTGTCACCAGCTGAATTGTTGGATTTGGATATTTGTACAAGTAGTTTGTTGGATGAGCGCAAGGTTTTGAGATTGTTATAGGGGATGACTAGGGATGTGAGTACGGGTGTATTCTGAGGTAGATACAGGATCTTATGGGCTACTGTTAGTTGATTGAAAAGTATTAGATTTGGCAGTTCTAGCCATCCGAGTTTATTCAAGTTGATACAATGATGAGTTCTATAGGAGGATCCTGCTGCGAATCTGGCTATATTGTTGTAGGAGGATGACAGTTTATTCAGGCTACTCTTGCATATTTTGGTATAGATAGGGGAGGCATAGAGGAGGGTAGAGATAAGGTGTGTGCGAGCAATGGTGGCCCTGGCTAGAGGAGTTAGAAAGGGTTTGATTCTATAGAGGGAACCTAGTTTCTTATTAACTGTTTTTATGGTGTTATTAATGATGTGAGGTTCAAAAGACAAGTGATTATCTATTAGTACTCCGAGTAGTTTGGTGGTTGTTTCTGGGGATATTATAGTTCCCTTATTTGAGGTAATAGTAAAGTTAAGTGGAGAGGTTCTGCGAGTGGGGTTGAATAGTAGCATTTTTGTTTTGTTAGGGTTTAAGATAAGACATCTTTGTAGGAACCAGTTTTCAACTGTGCTAAAGGTCTTTTGGGTTAGTAACTGAAGTTCTGATTGGGTAGTAGCAGAGCATATGAGTGTGGAGTCATCTGCATATTGGATACAGTCAGCTTGTGGAATTACAGAATGGAGGTCATTTGTAAAGATGCAGAAGAGTAAAGGACCCAGTATGGATCCTTGAGGGACCCCTAATGCTACTGGGAGGTGGGAAGATAAATTGTTTTCCCAAAGAACAGCCTGCTGTCTGTTATTTAGGTATGATTGGAACCACTGTATGGTAAGGGCATCCAATGATAAGTTTTTGAGTGTGTCTAGGAGAAGGTGGTGGTTACCATGTCAAATGCTTTAGACAGGTCGATAAAAAGGGCTGAGGATGGGGTATCATTATTACGATTACTATTAATTTGGTTAGAAAAGGATAGGAGAGCGGAGGTGGTGCTATGATGTGGTCTAAAGCCATGTTGACAAGGTGCTAATAGATTGTTTTCAAGTAGGTAGGGTAACAGTTGTAGATGAATACATTTCTCCATTATTTTAGCCAGAGGAGATAGTATGGCTATGGGCCTGTAATTGGCGAATTCCTTGGAGTTACCACCTTTGTGAAGGGGGATGATGTGAGAGACTTTCCAGATTAAGAGGATAGTTCCTTCAGAGATGGTTCTATTAATGAGGATGGAAATGGGGTAGGCTATGTCTTTAGCAGCTTTTTGGAGGTATTCTGCAGGTAGTAGATCTGCAGAGAGTGTGGTGGGTTTCAGTTTATGGATGAGGTTAAAGATGAGGGATGTGGGCACTGGCTGAAAGTGAAATGGAGTAGGATTGTTGGTAGAGGTTATGTTAGAGCGTGGGTTGCTAGTGGAGAGCTGTTTAGCTAGGGATTGTATTGTTTCAGTGAAAAATGTGTTAAAGGAGTCAGCTATTTGGATGGGATTGTTGTGATCAGAGCCATTTGGAGTAGGAGTGCTTGAGCGTCCTGGGTGTAGGAGGTTACTGATGCCTAGCCAGAATTTTTGAGGATCGTTTTGGTGAGTTTGTTGAAGCTGATGGTAGTAGTTTCTTTTATCGGCTAATATGGCTTTTTTTGTTTCGTTTCTTAGCTGTCTGAATTGTAAGTGATCTGAGGGGCTTTTTGTTGTGCGCCATATGGCCCACAGTTTATTTCTTTGCAAGATTTTTTGTTTGGTAGTTTTGGTGAGCCATGGTGCAGGTTTAGTTCTGATTCTAACTTTGCGTAATGGGGCATGGCAATCTAAAATGGAAAGGAATTTTGAATTAAAGTATTCAACTGCATTATCTAATGGCAGGTGTTTAAGGGGTGTCCAGTTACAGGCTCTTAGTTCAGTTTGAAACTGATCAGGGTTAAAATTTTTGTTAGTATGAATTGTTTTGCAGATGGAAGAGTTTGGGAGTTCTATTTCAGATCTGATGAGATAGGTAAGCAAATGGTCACTTATGTCCTCTGGGAGGGTGCCTGTTTTATAATTTTGTTGAGGAGTATTAGTAAGTATTCAGTCAAGGGTACTTTCTTTGTTGTTAAGTTCATTGGTTCGGGTAGGGGATGTTATAGTTTGAGTAAAGCCAAATAGGTCGATACGAGTAGTAGGTTGCTCAGATATGCAGGAATTCCAGTTTATGTTAAAATCTCCAAGTATAATGGTTTCTTGGGGGTAGTTGCTTGAGAGCCAGCTAAGGATGGCCTCTAATGTGTTGATGTTATTGCCTGGAAGATAGACACAGATAAGATATATGGCTTTACTTTTGTTCAGCTGTATCTTAGAAGAATTTCTGCATTGTTGGAAAGTGGAGGTTTGGAGTCTAGCAAGGTAACTTGTAATCCATTCTTATAAAGTATGGCTACACCTCCACCTTTCTTATTATTACGGTCACATCTCAGGATGTTATAGCCAGGGGGTAAAACTGTACTGTCTTGTACTGATGGATTAAGCCATGTTTCAGTCAGACACAATATGTCAAAAGAGTGTACATCTATAAGAGCATGCAGATGAGCAACTTTATTATTGATGCTACAAATGTTAAGATGAGCTATCAGGAGAGAGCTGGCCTGCTTGGAAGGTTTGTTTGTAGTAGTATGAGTTGGTGTATTAGGCTGTGTAGCTGTGACTGTGGTTGGACCAGGGTTTGGGTGTATATCACCATCTATAAGGGAGTGGAACTGTACTTTTAGGATGAGTTATAAGATGAGTTATAAGAGTTTAAATATTAGGTTCTTGGTTTTTCTAGGTGTAGGGTTAGCTTGTGAAAAGTGATTGAGTCTATGAAACTTGGCTGCTGAGTACTTAGCTAGGTAGCAGTAGTTGCCAAGACTGTGTGGTCAAAAAGAATACGTTGGCTATCCAATGTATTCTACTATGATCTACTATGATTCTACTATGATCGAAAAGAATACGTTGGCTATCCTGTCATTCACACAGTTTGCAGGAACTGTAATTTTCCTAGGAGCACAGGGCTTTATGGGTACCTGGGAACTGGTGCCAGGCACAGTTGTCAACAAAGTCTTCTGAGAGAACTGATGAGTGGCAACAGAGGTAAAAGATAGAATCAGACTATGCCTCTGAAGGGTTCAAGTGAGGAGGAGACTCCCATTAGGCTAGTAAAGAATGAAACTAATCCTTACTAGAACCACACCACACAGGCCTCAGCAGGGCTGACAGAGTCACTACAGATCAAAGTTCTATACAGCAAACTCTTGTGCATTTAACTTCTGAATATTTTATTTTATTTATTTAACATTTGTTGACCAGGAAAGCCCGACTAGGACAGAGCTATTTTCAGCACTGGCCCATGGAGAAGCACTCCAGATGCATGTCACTCTCCTGGTCTTCTTCTGCTAGACGCCTCAAGTGTTAGGTTCACTCACAAAACAGCCTGTGCTAAGAAGTTTAGCTTTTTCTGAGCCAAACATGTCTTTTTAGCTCTTGGCCCTAATGAATGCAATTGTACAGTGTACACAGAAAGAGAATTTGAGGTTTTCTACGTAAAAAAAGGCCTTGTGAACAAGGCTAGAATTTCCTAGGTAGAATTTGTCTTCCACAATCACACTTACTTGAGCACTTTTCTGGGGACATAAGGGATACTGGAAAGATAGCCAATTCAAATCCTGTAATTAGGTCAAGCCAGGTAATAACAGTCATAGCCTATCTTTAGATCAATATCAAGAAAAAGTTCCCAAAGTAAATACTTGTTGTTTGCTGCTCTAGAAGTCATATGGAGGAGAACCAGAGGACAGGGACTAGCTGAATGCTTCTCAGAGTGGACAGACCTGAACACATGGTTTCAGCCTTTCCTCCTTCATATACAGTACATCAGTCATGTGCAAGTCTAAGCGTAGCTATGCATGCAGGGACATCTAAAGAAAGCTCTGGAAGTTGGTTTGAAATCTGGATGCTCTGCCTTTGGTTAATCCGTGGGGTAAGGAACACAACTATAGTGGTGATCCCTACAATGAAGATCCCCTGAGCCCAGGGGTTGACAGCACTGTTTCCATAATTCAACCATCACTCCTAGAGGAGAAAATGGGCTGTAAGGCACAAGACTCTGGGAGAACAAACAAGACAGCTGGGTGTACAGGAGGGAGGCTTGATGGTAATGGAGAAAAAGGAGCAATCAGTCAATCAATCAAATCAATAAGCAAGGTAACCTGAATTTGCATAGCCAGTCACTTTCTTCAACATTCTGGATGCTGAAAGACTGTACCTTCTCATGCAGTATTACAATGCCATACCTCCCTAATTTATACTCATTGTGTGGACTTAAGTAGCAAAAAAGTAGATATCTTCTGAAATCCAATTTTGCAGGGAGGCCCACACATAAGCCTGCAGACTAACACAATTTGTATACTTCACCAGTTCATCAGGGGGAAGCACACAAGCCGCCTTCTGGAATTGCTCCCATATTTGTCACACACACACACACACGTATGTATATATATATATATATATATATATATATATATATATATATATATATATATATATATATATATATGGTCAGGATAAACTTGCTAGTTCTGATTAAAGATAATTTTTACCAATAAATGCTGCTGACTTACCTTTTCTCTGTGGCTTCGGCTCTCTTCTTCCTTACATCAAGCATTTGCTGCTTTTGCATTTTTAGTAGCTCTGAAGCAGACAGTGACTGGAAGCTTTGCTTTCCAACAGTTACTGTAAAAATAATTAAAAGAGACTACATCAGAAAGTGCATGTGCACAAATATTTCAGTCACAGGCAAATATGCCCTTCTAGCCTGCCAATATATTAAAACAATTATTTCCATAATAAGTGTTCAGGATGTTCTAAAATATCCAAGTGCTTGCTTTAATATTTTCAGTAAACCAGTTTGTACACCTCTCATTGCTATGTAATCTTCTACATAAGTTAATGATTCTCTATTACTTTTTGATAACTTCAAACATTCCCAGAGGTAGTGGTCTATAAATGCCCCGAATACCTCAACAAGGTCTCCTGGTAAATGTATATATGAGACACTGTACAAGTTTGGATATTTTAGTCTTTCACAGTAACTCAAATTTTGACATCCATGAATGGCCTTGGTACATTTCCACTGTAATCTTTCCAATTTACTTACACCTGTTTTCTTATAAGTAGCCCATATTGTTGTTCCATACTCGTTTGGGTTTAATGTAGTATGTATACACTATTTCCAAGGAAGGTTTGAACTATGCTAGCTCAAGGTCAATATTTAACGACAAGTCAAAACTGTGTGATTTTTGTAATTGTTTTTTACAGTGCTGCTGAACTGAGTTATGCACTTAAAAATATGAAGCTGCTGATGAAGGAATGAACTATGCATCTACAATACAAAGCTGCTAGGAATGAAATCATAATATAAATGTACCCACTTTTTGCTGACACTCACAGCACAGTTGCCTCTACCCCTAACACAGCCTCATCCTTTCTTTGTTTAGCATCAGGTACATCTGGACCATCTTAACAACTGTACAACTGTTTCAAGTAATACAGAGCTTTACACCCTTTCCATTAAGTAGTAGTGCCTACAGCCTGTCTTAAATCATTCCCCCTTCCAGATGCCACCAACATGCCCTTATTCTTTGCTGTCACTGTCCTTCCTCCTTAAGTCTACGTTTTCGATCTACCCCTTAATAATTTGATACACCCAAACAAACCCCCCACTTTCTCTTCTAGCATACAGCAGACTTGGTGGGCAAAACAGTTTTTAGCAATCCAACTTTCTAAGTGCATTTAGCAAGTATATATATACTGGTCCAGCTTTCTAAACCTCCCAATCACCATAGTCATTCCATTCATTTCATCTTTCTGCTAGCTCTGTATAGCACATTACAGAGCAGCTCAGTTTCCCAGCCCCTGCATGATCATCAGAAACTGACATCCCACTTCAGATGTGGCCACAGCCGTAAAAAGGGAAAAAATAGAAAAAAAATTACCTCAGCATCTCAAGAATCTACTCCCCAAGATCAACCTGAAGTCTTCCATAACACCCTTTTCATAGTGGACAGTAAGATTCAATTTCGGGAGTGATAATAAATTCTGAATCCTTTTCATCCTCTGTCCTATTTTTTCACCCTGCTGATCACAAATGCTTATCAGTGTAAACCCCAGCTGTCATTTGTTCACCTACAATGAAAGGTAACATAGTTGTAAAATGACCACTGTCTCAATTTTCATATCAGCAACCACGAATATCTTGCTCTCCAGCCTTACCGCAAAATCTGATAAAACACGGAAAACTGGACTGGCACTATATGATTCCTGTCTTTTTCTTTGTTTTTCAATGATCAGAAAACACAACTAGAACATTTTAAATAAGATAACATGCATCACACAAAAAGATCCTTTTAAACCACAAAAATAAGGTAGGAGCAAAACATAAAAAAATAAACAAGTTCTTGACTTAGCAGCTGATCATCAAGAAGGCTTTATGCATTAACTAGAATACTTGGAAACTTCCTTCTCATCTTCTCCTCTTTCATAGCTTGTTTTTAAGTCTCATAAGCTGCCTCCGTAGACAAGGAATCACAAACTGCTTTAGGCTTGTATAGAGTGTCTCATACTGAGGTTAAGGGATCTCGAAGGCTTATCAGTTTGTAAACCACCTTTGAAAAAAAGATATATTAATTAATGTGGCAAAATATGTAAGATAGGATCTACAAATGGGTTTATCTTTTCCACCAGTTATGATTCAATTTTTTTTTCTTGTAAGCCCCAATTGTGGGGTGCATGCTTCTGCTTGCCAGTGCACAATGTGGCATGACAAGTTGATTACTTAAACTATAACAAGCCTCTGAGCCCTTCAGTTTGCACCTATCCACTATAAGCACAGTTCCTGCAAATCAAGGAACAAAAAAATATTTCAAACCTACACTTAAAAAATAACATACTTATGTATACGTGCCTTGCTTTGGAGAATTCCAACAGCTGAGCTGAATGGGAGTCTGTCCAAGTTCAAGATCATAGCAGAAGGGTATTACAAGCACATCAAAGAGAGTCCGCTTTGTAGATCAACTGATGGAGAAAAAATAAAATATGTGTTCTATTCAAATTTAGGGAGCCTTGAAGATAGGCTGCACAAAAACGCTGAATTCCTTGCAGAAAATTCAACAAGGTAGAAGGGAAAGGATGACAGCCTAAGGATCAAAGTTCAGAAGGTTGACTTCTGAAGTACTTCGATATCAAAGGCAGTCTGGCTCCAAGAGCTGTGGTTGAGACAATAATGCTTGGTGTACAACTGAAAAACAAGTGGCTGTGGCACAGATGTCTTCAGTGAAGACACTGTTGAAACAAGCAGTGAAAGTTATCACACACTGATGAAAGACCTTTAACTGCATTTTCCAAAAAGAGGTTTGATGCCAGAGGACAAAAGGTAATGCAGTTGGCAATCTAGTTGGAAAAAGTTGGTTTGGATACTGGTAGTCCTTCCATCCTCAGATGGAACAGCAACTGTTCAAACAACCAAAACCCATGCAACAACTGCAAGTAAAATCTGGGGATATCTCTGATCTGAACAGCTTTCAGAAAAAGTTTCTGCTCCAGAAAAACAAACTAAACAAAAGGGAGATGAATGGGGTGGTTTAGCTTGCAACTCCTGTCCAGAGTATCTAACTCTGTCTGGAAGCAAGATGGCAAACTTTTGTGATTTCTAGTAAAATTGGGTAGACCAAAAAATCACATAGGAGCTGCCCGGAGAATTCCTGGTGAGGAAAATGCTGCATTCAGCCACAGCATTTAAAAGGAGTCCATCAACTTGGGTACCACAGGAACACAGTGTGAAGATCTTCCAGAGAACAATAATGGCCCCTTTAATTATTTTACTGAAGCACTTCTAAAGGGGGGGGGGCTAGAGGCACGTCTACAGCGGAACATATAAGTCTCAAAGTATCTCCAAAGGTAAAGTCACTTAGGAGAAGCTGCAGGCTGAGCAGCACTTAATTTTCTTATCTATCTCAGAAACAGTACCTTCAAGGTCATCAGAGTCATCTCAGGAGTCTGAATGGGAAGGAATCGCCCATCCCTTAGCACTAGGATTAAGTTCAAGCATGAGTTCACTTCGGGTTATATGTGGTGTAGGCATGCATTGGAAGAGGAGCAACACTGATCCAAGGCCTGGGAATGTACTTAGCAAAGGAGAGCACTGACAAGAGAAGCCTGTTCCAGGCCCAGTACTGACACAAGTTCATATTCCCAAAGGATGCTGCACTGAGCTGTAAGCCCTGGCATAAGCCTTTCCCTTAACCTAGACAAAAAGACACCATTAGGACCATGACAGTCTTTGGGAGGGGAGTATCTGAACTCAAGAATCCCCGATTTAAGGATGGGTCACTACAGACCATCCATCAGGAACAAGCCAATCAGCCTCTGGCTCCAGCCAATCAAGTGGGGCTGTGCAGTTCCAGTACCTCAAAATACATGTTACATGGTGGCAGTCAAATTTGTGCCATCTCTAGACCCCTTATCATCTGCCAAAGCAGAAAACTAGTGAGGGAAAACTAATGCATCCACTGCAAGAGAGCCCATTTGAGGCAAAGGGTCAAGACCACCACTTTAAAAAAATAGGCTTACCTCTAAGCGTTGGTCTTTGTGATGTACTATGGCTGGAACCAGGGTCTGCTCTGTAAAACTGATGGCACTTCCCCTGTAAACATCTGTGTTTAGGGACTTCTCAAACGTAGACCTTCTTCAGTTACTTGATGACTTTAATAAATTCTGTTGTAATCCTCCTCTGAAAAATTCTGTTTCTAAAGATGCTACCTTTGCTGCCTCTGACTTCTAATCTCACTTAAAATAGTTGTATTGATAAGGCAGTCCCTAGCCACAATAAGTATAATGAGAAGTTTAAAAACAACCCCATGTGGTGGTATACCCATATAAATAAAGTATATAAGAGAAAGAAACTGCTTCGTGCTTATAAAAAGTCTCATTCTACCTACCTTAACAGCACACTTAAGAAAACTAACAAAGAGCTTAAGGAAAGCATTAGGAATCTGAAAGCTGACTATTAACTTAAACTAGCCACTAAAACTAGAAATAACTACAACTCTTTCTTTAACTATGTCAGGAAGTTATGTTATTGTTGTTTCTTTCGGCTTTTCCCGGTTAGGGGTCACCACAGCGGAACTCCGGTCCGCTAATGACTGGTAGTTGATTTTTACGTGCCGAGTTACCAGCCCTGATGCACAACCTCCAACGAAGGTACGCCCCATTCACGCATGTCTCCACGCAGAAAATGCTCTAGCTGAGAATCGAACTGGACAGCGTCTTACTGTGAGGCGACAACGCTACCGCAGCACCACCACCACGGGTCTTATGTCAGGAAGTTAAGTTACAGTGTGTACTTATGTCAGGAAGTTAAGTACAGTGTGTAAAATCTTACCATAACAGTAAATGCACTTCTCTTCACTGTTGCAGTGTTCTTCATTAAAGGGAACCCCTGCCAAGGGTACCACAATGCTTGGACAGTATAACAAAGCCTTAGGATTTTGAGGACGCTGTAGGGCATAAAGGTGAAATATGGGCATACATACCTTAGAAATAAAAAGCCCTAGGAGAAACAATAGTCCAAAAGGAGGAACGTGTGCATCCAAAAGGAAAAAAGAATGAAGTGTAATGAAAAGAGGGAGAAGGGAGGGAGTGAATACTGCAACAGTGAAGAGAAGGACATCTACTGTTATGGTAAGATTTTACACAACTGTACCATGTCCTTCCACATCACTGTTTTAGTATATTCCTCACTAAAGGGAATGTACAAAAGCTCAAGAGGAAACTTGGGAGGAGGAAATCCCAAGAGAGCCCTCAGGAAACTCATGCAGGACAGCTCTGGCAAACCCAGCTCTTGCTCTGGAAACTACATCCAATTTGTAATGATTAGTAAAGGTATGGACAGAAGTTCAAGTAGCAGCCTTAAGGATGGAACTGACATCCAATCCTTTGAAAAATAACCAGAGGAAGCCACAGCCCTGGTAGAATGAGCCTTTATAAAGGCAGAAAGACTTTTCCCATTAAAGTGGTAACAAAAGGAAATGGCCTTAGAGATCCATGAAGAAATTATTTACTTAGGAACAGCCAAACCTAGAGATCTAGAATTAAAAGAAATAAAAAGCTGCTCAGACTTGCAAAATTGCTTTAGTCTTAGCTAAATAATATCTGAGCTTCTCACTAGCAGGATGTGAAAAAGGAAAAAATGTGGGCAATTTAACAGAATGATTAAAAGACAATTCATTAACCACCTTGGTCATAAAAGAAGGATTAGTACGAACAGACACCATGTCCCTATGAAAAACCAAATAAGGAGGAACAGTCATAAGGGCCTGAAGCTCAGACACTCTCTTGGTTGACGTAAGGGCCAAAAGAAGAACAGACACCCTGTCCCTATGAAAAAACAAAAAAGGAGGAACAGTCATAAGGGCCTGAAGCTCAGACACTCTCTTGGTTGAAGTACAAAAGAAGAACAGTTCTCCATGTACAATGCTGCAAAGAAGCTGAAGCCGCAGGCTCAAAAGAGCCAGAGTCAATTTTTCAATAATAAAATTAAGGTCCCTGGAAGAAAGAAAATGTTTCCTTGGGGGGGGGGGGTCTAATATGAAGGACGCCTTTACACCTTTAAGAAATTGTTTGACCTCAAACCTAGAGGTCAGAGGAGACAAAGTCAGACAAGCAGAAACTGAAAGGTGAGCTTTAACTGAAGAATATGCCAACCCAGCATGGAGTAATTCACACAAACAAGAAACAACCGAACATCTTCACAGAAAGTGGATCCTGGTTATGAGCAAGGAATCAGAGAGAAAATCTCTTTTATCTGGATACACAGGATTTCCTGGTAGTGGGTCCCTGGCTTCCTGCAAAACCTGAAGCCCGTCCCAGAAAAAAGGTGTCTAAAATGGATCAAAACCTTATCACCCACAGTATCAGTTGAAGAGTGGACAAGTGAGGATGGATGAGAGACCCCTTGTATCGCGCGTCTCTCTCTAACATAGATGACAAGCAGGCGGGGTATTTCGTTTAGATGCTTTAATACACAGAAACACATCAGGATGGGTAGCAGCATCATAAAATACAAACAAACTGTGACAGACCTTACATATATACATGCTTACATCTCAACAGCTTACTACAAAATGGCAGTCAGGCTTGCACGTGCTCAGTATTTATACTCTTGTGCAAGCCCTGGGATAGCTTCTTAAAGATATATACACACATATTGATCTAGACCTTGTCTTGTGCGAGTAGGTCCACCCTGTGAGGTAACTTGAGGTGATTGCCCTTGGCTAGGTACAGAAATAGAGGGGACCAGTGATGCACTAGGCCAAAAAGGAGTCACCAGCAAGATTTTGCTTCATCTTGAGCAGGATCCTCTGTATGAGAGGATGGGGAGGGAAGGAGGAGAAAAAATTTCCCTTCAAAGAAAAAGGGCGTCCACCTTCTATGCTAGAGGACTTGGGGCTCTGATACAATAAAGAGGAAGTTGTCTGCTCAGAGGGGAAGCAAAAAGATCTACCCAAGGAGTGCCCCACTGGTGGACAATGTCCAGTAGCACATCGATGTGAACCATCCATTTGTGAGCCTGTGTTGCAGATCTGCTCAGACAGTCTGCCACAATGTTTTGTTCTGAAGGAATATAAACAGCCTGAGGAGTCACCCAATAGTGGACAACCAGATCCCAACCAGCACAAATGAAGAAGCATTCAGACCGACAACTGAAGATGGCATTCAAACTGGCGGCAAAGAAGTTCTGAGGTATGTACACCCACATGTCACCGTTATGCCTTATGCCGTGAGCAGGGACTATACGTGCGACATACAATGTCCTTAAAATCCTAAGATTTTGGTGTACTTGCTGGACATTTGGCTACCTTTGGCAGGGAATCCCTTTAATGAAGAACACTGCTAACACCCAACAGAGTTTGGAGCTGGTTCATAATAATACTATAGTCTGACTCAAAGGAAATCGCTAATATCCTAGCTAACAAATTTAGTGCAAATTTTACTCCAATCGCAGTTACAGCTAACCTACAGGTTCCACAATCCTAGCCATCTCCTTTAAATACTATGGGACAAGTTCTCTCAACCCTTGCAAAAATTAAGAATACTTCATTCATGGGGCCTGACAACATGCCAGGTTGCCTGACTATCCATGCCAAAAATAGCCCTTCTGAACCTCCACTTAACCTCTTTAATCTAAGCCTCTCCACTGGTTACATTCCACTGTAATGCCATTACACAAGGGTAGCCCAACCATGGACCCTGGTAACTTTGCACCCACTAGTCTAATAATCAATTTGGCTTCATCAAAGGAAGGTCTTGCCTCTTTACACTCATCAATTTCTTTGAAAAAGTAACCAAAGATTGCACAGTGGTTATGCAGTGCATTCAGCATAGCTAGATTTGGCCACAACCTTTGACACTGTTTGCCATGCAGGCATTATTGACAGACTTGTAAATCTGAACACAGACCCTCATGTTATGCGATGGATAGCCACAACTGGTTATCTAAAAGAACCTATGTGGTTAGAGTAGCAGATGCCACTTCTGAAAGTAAAAAAGTTACCAGTAGTGTAACACAGGGCTCAGTTTTGGGCTCTCTCCTATTTGGTACATATTTCTCAGACTTTCAAGCCAGCACTTCGGGCCTATGGTTAACTAACTTTGCAGATGACTGTAAATCACGTGTTGTTATTCGATCTTCAACTGACTTACAAATGCTCCAACATGGCTTAGACCATGTTAACAACTGGTGCAACGACAACAGTCTCAAATTAAATGTAAAAAAAAAATGTAGACACTTCATTTCGGTAAACAAAACCGTTTCACTTACCATATAGGAGATAGTACAGTTGTGTACACTTACCATAAATATAGATGTTAGAGTGTATTCACTGTTGCAGTCATTACATTTGGGGAATCTGCTGGCAGGTTGCCCTCAGTCGGCCTGAATAACAAAGTCTTGGGTCCTGCGTCAGTTGCTGTCTCCTCTTCCATGATGTGAGGTCGTCAGGGGTATAAAACATGCAGCCAACGCCATTTTAATCAGTTTTTCTTGCCCCAGATGTCAGGAGCCCCCCAAATGGGGAGCAAATATATATATATATAAAAAAACAATAAATATATACATGCACTTTAGAACACACAAAATTTACCTTCAACTAAAAGCAAATACACCACAAAGGCTTTTGAGCATAGTGAAGGAAAGAAGAGGTATAGAAAGGGGGCTGGCAGGTGGGTAACCTGGACTGCAACAGTGAATACACTTGAACATCTACATTTATGGTAAGTGTACACAACTGTACTATGTTCTTCGTGGTTCACTGTTGCAGTCATTACATTTGGGTAGAATCCCAAAGCTATGGATGGGAGGATGGAATTAAACAGCATTAGGAGAAGCTATAAGGCCCTGCAGGACTGCAGTGGCAAAGCCTGCCTGGATTTAGAAAAGAGAGGTAAATGGTAATGCTTTGTGAACGTATGAGCTGAGCTCCAAGTAGCAGCTTCTAGAATGTCTGTGGTAGGAACCCCTCTGAGAAAAGCTGCTGAAGTAGAAGCAGCCCTGGTGGAATGGGATCTGATCCCCTTGGGCAAAGGTTTACCATGGTGCAGGTAGCAGAAATGAATACAATGGCTTATCCATTTAGAAATAGTCTGCTTTGATATAGCCTTCCCCTCTGATCCTGCAGCAAATGCCACCAGTAGTTGCTCAGACTTTTTTAGAGGTTTTTGTCATGTTTAAGTAGAATCTTAGTTGTCTGTGTACATCCAATGAATGCAGAATCCGCTCCCCCTTGCTCTGTGGATTTGGGAAAAAAGTTGGCAGGTAAATGGTCTGGTTAAGAGCCACACTGGATACCACCTTAGGCATAAAAGAAGGATTTGTCCTGAGGGCCACCCAGTCCGGGTAAAAGATAATGAAAGGCTCCACTGACAATGAGAGCCTGTAGTTCTGAAACCCTTCTAGCTGAAGTGACTGCCAAAAGAAAGGCAGTCTTCCAAGAAAGAAATTTTATATCCGCAGTAGCTGCTGGTTCAAAAGGAGGTAGGGTGAGTTTTTCCAGCACAAAATTGAGGTCCCATGCAGGAGTTGGCGCTCTCCTGGGAGGCCTTAAATTTTTGGCCCCTCTGAGGTACTGTTTTAGCAGGGGATGAGAAAAGAGGGGATGCTCTGTGTTGTAATGAGCCGAAATGGCAGAGGCATGGATTTTTATTGAAGGAAAAGATAGGCCCTTGTGAAGCATCTCTGTTCAGTATTGCAAAATCTGAGGAGTATTGGGATTTGCTGTGCCTTTTCCTTGTGCTTGGTTCCAAGCACAGAATCTCTTCCATTTATCAGCATAACATTTTCTAGTACTAGGCCTTCTGGCCTCCAAAATGACATCCATCACAGGTTTACTGAGAGATGTGATTGGTGAACTTAGTTGATTAGCCATGCTGCAAGATTCAGAGTTTGGAGCTGAGTGTGCAGAATTTGATAGTTCTGCTGAGACAATAGGTGAGGTGTTTGAGGCAAGTATCATGGGGGAAGGTGTGACGTATTCCTGAGAAGCGGGTACCAGTGTTGGCGAGGCCGGTCTGGAGCAATTAGAATCATTTTTGTTTTTCCTGTCTGACTATAAGTAAGACCTTGGAGAGTAGAGGCAGTGGTGGAAAGGCATAGACTGATATTTTTTTCCAGCTGAAGGATAGAGTATCCACTTTCCATGCTTTTTTGTGATGAGTTCTTGTGCAGAATTTGTCCAACTGATAGTTTTGGGGAGAGGCAACTAGATCTATGTCTGGGCTCCCCCATTTTTATGTTAACATGCTGAAGATTTGTGGATCCAGTTTCCATTTGTGCAGGTCCATAAGATTTCTGCTTAGGTCGTCTGCCAGAGTATTTTGCCTTCCTGGCAGGAACTGAGCTTGAAGATGTATTTTGTAAGTCAAAACTGTGTTCCACAAGGCCATGGCTAGTCTGCAAAGGGGGCAGAGGAGTGGGTACCCCCTGCTTGTTTATGTACCACATACCTGTGATGTTGTCCGTCTTTATCAGTAGTTGTCCTGGATGAAGGAAGTCCTTGAAGGTTGTCAGAGCATTCTGTACAGTTAGCATTTCTTTCTGGTTGATATGCAGATGCATTTGGTTTGGGCTCCATTTGCCCTGAATGCATCTCCCTGCCAGATGGGCCCCCCAAGCATAGTCTGATGCGTCTGTAGTTAGGGTTTGGGTGGCAGGGGGTAGAATGAATGACAGTCCCTTGTTTTGGTAACATGCCTCTGCCCACCAAAGGAACTTCTGTTGCAGGCAGGGAATGACAGGAATCATTGTTTCTAGGCTGTGACAATGTTGACTCCATAAGCTTTTTAGGTGTCATTGAAGTTTCCTCATATGCAGTCTCGCATATGGAATTAGTAGAATGCAGGATGCCATGAACCCCAAAGCCTGCAGAATTTGTCTTGCAGATAGCTGGTTGTTGCCACTTATTTGAAGTATGTTTTCAATTGAATTTGTTTGTCTGGCGTGAGGTAAGCCATCTGGGCAGTTGTAGTCTAAAGTTACCAACCAGACATTCTTGCCTAGCATAGACAGTAGCTGTTGTAAAGTCAGCATTTTGAATTTTGGAATGTCCAGGAACGTATTTAGAATGGATAAGTCCAGAATCGGACACCATGATTTGTCTTTTCTGGGTATCAGGGAAAGTCTTGAATAAAATCCTTGTCCTTTTTCTT
This sequence comes from Protopterus annectens, assembly GCF_019279795.1. NCBI lineage: Eukaryota > Metazoa > Chordata > Ceratodontiformes > Protopteridae > Protopterus > Protopterus annectens. Next base: position 463,324,233 of record NC_056745.1, on the reverse strand, counting down.
TTTCTGGCACTGGTTGAATAGCCCCCATATCCATAAGGGACATGACTTGTTTCTGGGCCTCTGCCCACTGATTTGGTGGCAGATCTGGCCATCCATTTGGAATTGGCAACGTGTGGAAATGAAATCTGTACCCCTGGGATACTGTATTTAATACCCACTTGTCCTGGGTAATTAAATGCCAATTTTGAGCATGAAGTGCTAGTTTCCCCCCCAAAGGGGCTGCCAAAAGATAAGTGCTTGGAGATGGCAGAGGAAAGTCATTGAGACTGTTTACTGTAGGGTTGTGCTTTGGTACCTCCTGATTTGGAGGTGAAGGCACCCCATTGTTTTGACCTGTAAGATCCTTGTGATTGAAACCTGGAGCCTTTGGAGCATCTGGGTTTGGACACAGGAAAGGACCAATTCTTAGTAGGCCAGTGTCTACTGAACCTGGGTGGCTGCACTTGCAAGAAATCTTTTACAGTTTGCATAGATTTAGCTTTGTCTTCCATCTTTTCTAAAACCTCTTCTGCGTTATTACCAAACAGACTGTCCTGCTGTAAAGGAGCATCCAACAATTTAGCTTTAACATGATCAGGCAGATTTTGCTCCTTGAGCCAAGCATGCCTTCTTATCACATATCCAGTTACGGCGGTCCTGCAGGAGGTCTCCAAGGAATCAAAACCACACTGCAAAGTATGCTTTCCAACCTGTACTGCTGAATGCAATAAATCCTGTAACTCTATTTTCCACACAATCAGAAAGCAACATAATTTTCTGTTTCAGTAAGCCCATAACATGTTGCTGACATTTAAGCATATGAAACTGGCAGTTTAAAGCCCTGATTTCCAAGGTTGCAGACGTATAAACCTTCGTTCCCCATCTATTCAGCGCCCTGGAGTCTCTATCTGAAGGGGTAGGATTTTTGGCTGTAGAAGCCTTAACACCTTAGGGACCCTGAGAAATAGTTTCAGGGTCAGCAGCAGGATTTTTGAAAAGAAATTTATGTGAGTCAGGGACCCTGTAATATCGGTCTGGCTTACTAGGAGCCGGAGGCAGGGAATTAGGAGCCATGCTTGATTCCGAGAAAACAATCAACAATGTCTAATACAGGAGGTATTGCCAAAGGCCTATGCTGAGGAAGGAGAAGAAAATCCCTTAGCCTCTTTTTGGATTCTGAGAAGTCCTGACTCTCCCAATGAAAATGCTCCCTTAAAGTATGCAAAGTCTCTCCAAAAGAGTAATTCTCAGGAGGAGAAGCAGAAAAGTACAGTTGTGTACACTTACCATAAATGTAGATGTTCGAGTGTATTCACTCTTGCAGTCATTACATTTGGGTAATCTGCTGGCAGGTTGCCCTCAGTCGGCCTGAATTCCAAAGTCTTGGGTCCTGCTTCGGTTGCGTCTCCTCTTCCATGACATAGAGAAGGAAAGATAAGCTGTAGAATGATAGGGGAATGGCGGGAGGGTAACCTGGACTGCAACAATGAATACACTCGAACATCTACATTTATGGTAAGTGTACACAACTGTACTATATTCTTCATGTTTCACTGTTGCAGTCATTACATTTGGGTAGAATCCCAAAGCTATGGTTGGGAGGCTGGAGCTAAACAGCATTAGGTGAGGCTATAAGGCCCTGCAGCACTGCAGTGGCAAAGCCTGCCCTGGACTTAGAGTAGAGAGGCATATGGTAATGCTTTGTAATGCTTTGTAAAGGTGTGAACAGAACTCCAAGTAGCAGCCTCTAGAATGTCCTTGGTTGGTACTCCTCTGAGAAAGGCTGCTGAAGTAGCTGCAGCCCTGGTGGAGTGAGACCTAATACCCTTGGGCACAGGTTTGCCATGGTGTAAGTAGCAGAAAAGGATGCAATGGCTTATCCACTTTGAAACGGTCTGCTTTGAAATAGCTTTTCCTTCTGATCCTGCAGCATATGACACTAGTAATTGCTCAGTTTTTCTTACAGCTTTAGTCTTGCTCAAGTAGAATCTTAATTGTCTGTGTACATCCAAGGAATGCAGAATTCTCTCCCCTTTGTTCTGCGGATTTGGATAAAAAGTTGGCAGATGAATTGTTTGGCTAAGAGCCACACTGGAAACGACCTTAGGCATAAAGGTAGGATTTGTCCTCAGAGACACCCTCTCTGGGTAAAATATGATAAAAGGCTCCACAGCCATGAGGGCCTGTAGCTCTGAGACTCTTCTTGCTGAAGTAATTGCTAGTAGCAGAGCTGTCTTCCATAATAAGAACTTTATGTCAGCGGTAGCAGCTGGTTCAAATGGAGGCAGGGTGAGCTTTTCCAACATATAAATGAGGTCCCATGCAGGTAATGGTGATCTTCTAGGAGGCCTTAAATTTTTGGCTCCTCTAAGATACTGCTTTAGTAAAGGATGAGAAAAGATTGGTGGCTCTGTATTGTAATGAGCCGAAATGGCAGAGGCATGGATTTTGAAAGATAGGCCTTTGTCAAGCATCTCAGTTAAGTATTGTAATATTTGTGGAATATGCGGTTCTGCTGTATCAGTACCTCGTGCTTGAGTCCAAGCACAGAATCTCTTCCATTTGTCAGCCTATGATTTTTCTAGTACTAGGCCTTCTGGCTTCCAAAATGACATCCATCGCAGCTTTACTGAGAGGTGTTGCCTGTATGATTACAGGATTAACCATGCCGCCAGGTTCAGAGTCTGTAGTTGATTGTGCATGATCTGATTGTTTTGCTGGGATAGTAGTTGTGGTTTTTGAGGCAAGGTCCAAGCTGGGTATTGAGACAAGTTCCTTAGGATTGGGTACAAGTATTGGCGGGGCCAGTCCGGGGCAATTAATATCATCTTTGGCTTTTCTTGTCTGACTTTTAGGTGGACCTTGGGTAGAAGAGGCAGAGGAGGAAAGGCGTAAACTGATAGGTTTCTCCAACTGAAGGATAGGCCGTCCACTTTCCATGCTTGTCTGTGATAAGTCCTTGTGAAAAATCTTTTCAGTTGATAATTTTGAGGAGAGGCAAATAAGTCTATGTCTGGGCTCCCCCATTTCTTTGCTATCATGCTGAAGATTTGTGGATTTAGTTTCCACTCGTGAGGATCCATAAGGTTTCTGCTTAAATCGTCTGCCAGAGTGTTTTGTTTTCTTGGCAGGAATTGAGCTTGAAGATTTATTTCGTAGGTCAAAGCTGTGCCTCACAGTGCCATGGCTAATCTGCAAAGGGGGTATGAGTGTGTGCCCCCTTGCTTGTTTATATACCACATGACTGTGGTGTTGTCAGTCTTTATCAGTAGATGCCCTGGATGAAGTAAGTCCTTGAAGGCTGTTACGGCATTTTGAACAGCTAGCATCTCTTTCTGGTTGATATGTAGATGCATTTGATTTGGTGTCCATATGCCCTGAATGCATCTTCCTGCCATGTGGGCCCCCCAGGCATAATCTGATGCGTCTGTTGTTAAGGTTTGGCTGGCAAGGGGTAGAGTGAAGGGCCATCCCATGTTTTGGTGACAGGCCTTTGCCCACCATAGAAACTCCTGTTGCAGGCAGGGAATGACAGGAATCATTGTTTCCAGACTGTGTGAATGTTGACTCCATAAACCTTTTAGGTACCATTGTAGTTTCCTCATATGCAGTCTTGCATAAGGAATTAGTAGGATGTAGGATGCCATGAAGCCCAGAGCCTGCAGAATTTGTCTTGCAGAAGACTGGGTTTTTGTTGCCATCAGTTTGAGGTAAGTAGTCAGTTGCCTTTGTTTGTCTGGCGAGAGGTAAGCCACCTGGGCAGTTGTATTCAAGCCTGCACCCAGGAATGTTATCTTTTGAGAGGGTACCAGTTGTGATTTCTTTTCGTTTATTGTGTACCCTAAGCATGTTAGAAGCCTTTTCACAAATGCCAGGTGTCGTAGAAGACTGTCCTTGTTCTCTGCTTGAATGAGACAGTCGTCCAAGTAAGGATATATTTGAATACTTATTTGTCTGCAAAATGCAATTACTGGTGCCAGGCACTTTGTAAAGACCCTGGGTACAGTAGATAAGATAAACGGCAGTGCAGAGAATTGGTAATGCATTAAGCCAGCCTTGAATCTGAGGTATCTTCTGCACGACTGTCTTATTGGGACATGCAGGTATGCCTCTTTTAGGTCTAAAGTCACCAACCAAGCATTCTTGTCCAGCATGGGCAGAAGCTATTGCAAAGTGAGCATTTTGAGTTTTGGAATGTCCAGGTATGTGTTCAAAATCGATAAATCCAGTATTGGCCACCAGGCCTTGTCCTTTCTGGGTACCAAGAACAGTCTTAAGTAAAAACCTTGTCCTTTTTCCTGTTCTGGTACTGTCTGAATGGCCCCCATATCCATGAGGGACGTAACCTGTTTCTGTGCCTCTGCCCATTGATTTTTTGGCAGATCTGACCAAACATTTGTCATTGGCAAAGTGTGGAAATGGAATCTGTATCCCTGTGATACGATGTTGAGTACCCACTTGTCCTGCGTTATTAACTGCCAATTTTGAGCAAAAGTGCTATTTTTCCGCCTATGGGTGCTGCCAAAAAATAAGTGCTTGGTGTAGGCATAGGGAAGTCTTTGGGATTGCTTTCTGTAGGTTTGCGCTTTATTTCCTCCAGATTTGGAGGTGGATGCACCCTATTGCTTTGACCTGTATGAGTCTTGAGCCTGGTACCTGGAACCCTTAGGGCATCTGGATTTGCCCCTTTGAGCTCTGTCTGACAAAGGAAAGGACCAATTTTTTGTAGGCCAGTGTCTACTGAATCTAGGTGGCTTTACTTGCAAGAAATCTTTAACAGTTTGCATAGACTTAGCTTTGTCTTCCATTTTCTTTAAAACCTCTTCTGCCTTAATACCAAACAGAGAATCATGCTGTAAAGGTGCATCTAGCAATTTAGCTTTAACATGAGATCAGGCAAATTTTGTTCCTCTAAACAGGCATGCCTCCTAATCACAGATCCAGTAACTGCAGCCCTGTAGGAGGCCTCTAAAGAATCAAAACCACATTGCAAAGTATGCTTTCCAACTTGTTCAGTTGCATGCAATAATTCTTGCACTTCTTTATTTTCTGCATATTCAGAAATCAACATCATTTTCTGTTTCAGCAATCCCATAACATGTTGTTGATACTTGAGCATATGAAACTGGCAGTTTAAGGCCCTAATTGCCAAGGTTGCAGATGTATAAACCTTCTTTCCCCATCTATCCAGTGCCCTTGAATCTCTGTCGGAGGAGGTAGGGTTTTTTGCTGTTGAGGCCTTAACTCCCTTTGGACCCTGTGAAATAGTTTCAGGATCAGCAGCAGGGTTTCTAAATAATTTATGAGTCAGGGACCCTGTAATACCTGTCAGGCTTACTGGGAGCCAGAGGTAAGGAGTCAGGGGTCAGGCTTGACTCCGAAAACACATCATCCACAATGTCTAAAACAGGAGGAATGGCTAAAGGCTTGTGCTGAGGGAGAAGAAGGAAATCCCTGAGCCTCTTTTTTGATTCTGAGAAGTCTTGACTCTCCCAGTGGAAGTGCTCCCTCAAAGTATACAAAGTTTCTCCAAATTAATAATCCTCAGGACGAGATGCTGATGGAATAGACTCCTCAGCATCAGAATCCTCATAGGGAGGTAAAAATAATTCCTGATCAGAAGAGGAATCAGAAGCAATAGAAATCTGATCTGAAGATTCATAGTCAGTGTCTTGCCTAGGCCTCTTATCTGGAGGGGGATGGGTACCCCTGTTCAAGGTAATACAGTCTTCAGCCATTTTGATCATCTGATATTTATGCATAGAGGCCTGTGCATGTGGCTCAGGCGTCAGTTTTTTAGTTTTAGAAGGTGTCTTTGCCTTTGGATTTGCAGCTTTCGTCGGTTTGATATAAAAATGTTGAGGTCTGAAGACACCCTCAGAAGCCGGTGCCTGCTCAGCGGCTCCGGACCCATCCGAGGGAGATACATCCATCAGTCCAATACCCTGAGTATCTTGCGGCATGCCGGCCCCCACATGGGTATCAGTAGAGGCCTGCGACTCGAAGGTAGCGGGTATCAGGGGCTGCGAAAGCGCCTCACTGAGTACCGGCGAACCAGCGACTGGCTTAGGAGAAGCTTCCTGCCTTTCTCTGTCCTTTTCTTTGAGTTTTTTTATGTACTCCGGTAGTCAGATTGCTATCCGACAACATTTCTGGGTAGTTCAATCTGTTTCCAAAATACTTAGATGCAAAAATATACCGACGCTTAATAGTGCGTTGGTTAAATCTAGCACAAAACCGACAGCAAGGCACATTGTGATCAGGGCCTAGGCAAGGAATACAGTATACATGGAAATCCTTATGAAGTATTTGCTTCCCACAAGTAATACAATTATTAACTTTTTCTGACATCGGTAAAAAGCAAGAAAAAAGTTTCCTCCACTTAGCTTTAGTGAAGACTTCAGTTCTGAAACTCAAACTCGAATATTTCAGTAGTTGGCCGACCAGCACTTCCGAAATGCTTCTGCTTCGGGCCACATGCGGCAAGAAAGACTAAAGAAAATGGCGTCGGCTGCATGTTTTATACCCCTGACGACCTGACGTCATGGAAGAGGGGACAGCAACCGACACAGGACCCAAGACTTTGGAATTCAGGCCGACTGAGGGCAACCTGCCAACAGATTACCCAAATGTAATGACTGCAACAGTGAAACACGAAGAACATGGATGGATTCCTCTGCATCAGAGTCCTCATAAGGTGGAATAGAAAATTCCTGATCAGTAGAGGAATCAGAATAAATGGAAACCTGATCTGAAGATTCATAATCAGTGCCTTGCCTAGGACTCTTAGCAGGGGGGGTTGGGAACCCCTGATCAAGGTAATTAAATCATCAGCCATTTTGATAATTTGTTTTTTAGGCATAGGGGCCTAAGCACGTGGCTCATGCATCAGTTTTTTAGACATAGAAGTAGATTTTGGCTTTGTTTTTGATGATGGTGTTGGTTTAATATACAAATGTTGAGGCCTGAAAACACCCTCAGAAGCCGGTGCCTGCTCAGCGGCTCCAGACCCATCCAAGGGAGAGACATCCGTGGGTTCAATACTTGCAGAATCTCGTGGCATACCGGACTCCGAATGGGTCTCGGTAGAGGCCTGCGACTCAAAAGTAGCGGGCATCAGGGGCTGCAAAAGCACCTCACTGAGTACCGGCGACTGGCTTAGGAGAAGCTTCGTCGTCTGTTTTGGACCTCGACAGTCTGTCTCTGTCTTTTTCCTTGCGTTTTTTTTTTTTTTTAACTCCGGTAGTCGGATTGCTAACCGACGACATTTCAGGATAGTTAAATCTTGAACCAGAATATTTAGAAGCAAAAATATACCAACGCTTAATAGTGCGTTGGTTAAATTTAGCACAAAACCGACAGCAAGGCACATTGTGATCAGGGCCTAGGCAAGGAATACAGTACAAATGAAAAGCCTTATGAGGTATTTGCTTCCCACAAGTAATGCAATTATTAACTTTTACTGACATCGGTAAGGAGCAAGAAAAAGTTTCCCCAACGGGGTACTTAGCTTTAGTTTGAAGACTTCGGTTCTGAAACTCGAAAATGAAAATTTCAGGAGTTGGCTGACCGGCACTTGCGAACTGCTTCTGCTTCGGGCACCGCGTGGCAAGAAAGACTGATTAAAATGGTGTCGGCTGCATGTTTTATACCCCTGATGACCTGACGTCATGGAAGAGGAGACAGCAACTGACGCAGGACCCAAGACTTTGTTATTCAGGCCGACTGAGGGCAACCTGCCAGCAGATTACCCAAATGTAATGACTGCAACAGTGAAACACGAAGAACATGTACCCCTCCAATCAGACAAAGTCATAAGGGATCTTGGTAGTCTTGCTGAGAATTCCATATCATTTGACTATTACTAATTTTGAAAGCTTTTTATCTGGCCTAATTTCAAAATGCATCTTCACTAGATCCAAAGAAGTCATAATTCACCTTTACTCGCATCTTATCAAACCCATCACTGAATATAATACACCTTTTGGTATGCATTTATTAAACATATCACACAATTTTAAAGACCTCAGAGATTCATAACTAAATAAACCACTGGCCTCAAAAGTCTTAGTTATCAGGACAGACTGGCAGACCTTTCTCTGTTGTCAGTCTTTTACAGGCTCCTCTGTGGAAATCTATTTCTAGCCTTTCAAGACATGAAAGATCCACCCCTATTTCATCTCCTATTCCTTCAGACAACTAATGGCATATCAAATACTCTGTTAAAGGAACTAAACCTTCAAAAGCAGTTAAATAAAATACATTGGCATGACATTCATATTCCAACATATCTCTTATCTCCGGAACAAGCTTCCACTACAGCACCCTTAGCACTTTCAAGGTAAACCTAGATAATTAGATGGGAAGCCCCAAATTCTCTCCAAGGAATGTCTGTCTAGCTGCTAAAGATTTATGAACCATAAGAATGTGTGACAACTGCCGACGAAGGGTAGTTAACCTGGACAAAAGCAGTTTGGCTATCTGAGAGACCATATCCAAATGGCAGCCTATAAATTCCAACACTTGCACTGGTTCCAGGCTGGACCTTTCATCATGATTCACTGTAATACCTAACAAATGGAATAAAAAGTATCGAGTCCTGATGAGAGATGCTCCCTTGGAAGCGGTGAGGAGCCAACAGTCCAGGTAAGGAAACAGCTGGAGTCCCTGTAGCCCGAGCCAGGCTGACACTACTGTCATGCTTTTGGTGAATACCCAGGGATCTGTGATGAGACAAAAGGGCAGAACTCAAAACTGATAACGATTGGCTCCCAGCAAAAAAGTGCAGAAATCTCCTGGACTGCCTCACTATCTTTATGTAATGGTCAGTATCCTTGAGCTGTTTCGAGCACATCTAGTCATCTTTTCTCAGTAAAGGTAAAATGGACTGCACCATGACCATCCAGAAAGTACAGTTGTGTACACTTACCATAAATGCAGATGTTCGAGTGCATTCACTGTTGCAGTCATCACCTGTGGGTTATCCCTGCTGTGGTAGCCCTTGGCTGGCCCGAATACCAGAGTCAATGTTTTTCTGCGTCAGCTGCTGTCGCTTGGTGTCTGACGTCAGGTCGTCAGTGCTATAAACAAAGGCAGCTGACGTCATTACATCAGTTTTTCTTGCCTTAACCAGTCAGAGGCCCAAGTAAATATGGAAAGGTGGTCCTGGTGGCTAAAAGCCACCATTAGACACTTATGTCTCCCTAAAGAATGAAGATATAAGGGGGAAGGAGGGTGGGAAACCGGGATTGCAACAGTGAATACACTCAAACATCTATATTTATGGTAAGTGTACACAACTGTACTATGTTCTTCGTGTTTCACTGCTGTAGTCATCACCTGTGGGAGAATTCCCAAACCTGAGGAGAAGGGTGGTAGGACTAGTAAGAGACCTAGGAATGGGTCAGCATGGCCTGAAGAACTGCAGAAGCAAACCCTGCATTAGCCTTAGAAAACAGATGTAGGTAGTAATGATTGGTAAAGGTACAGACAGAAGTCCAGGTGGCAGCTTCCAGGATGTCCCTGATGGGAACTCCTCTGAGGAATGCTGTGGAAGTGGAGGCTGCCATAGTGGAATGGGTTTGAATAGACTTGGGGGGGGGGGTTCCCATGCAATTTATAGCAGAAATGGATGCAGTGTGATATCCATTTGGAAATGGTTTGTTTGGAAATGGGCTTCCCCTCCGCCCCTGTGGCAAAGCTGACAAGTAGTTGGTCTGTTTTCCTGAAGGGTTTAGTACGGTCTAGACAGCATCTGGGCTGTCTGTGCATGTCTAGTGAGTGCAGAATTCTTTCCCATTGTTTTGAGGGTTAGGAAATAAGGTGGGTAGATGTATGGCCTGGTTGAGAGTTACATTAGATACCACCTTGGGCATAAAGTAGGGATTAGTCCTCAGGGAGACCCTGTCTGCATGGAAGATGATGAAGGGCTCAATGGCCATCAGTGCCTGAAGTTCTGAAACCCTTCTGGCTGAAGTGATAGCTAGGAGAAAAGCAGTCTTCTAGGAGAGGTATCTTAGTTCTGCTGAAGCAGCAGGTTCAAAGGGTGGTAAAGTTAGCTTTTCCAAAACATAATTCAGATTCCAGGCTGGAGTGGGTGGCTTTCAGGAAGGTCTGATATTAGAAGCCCCTCTGAGGAATTGTTTAATCAAAGGATGGGAAAACAGGGGCTGTTCTGTATCAAAATGAGCTGAAATGGCTGAGGTGTGGATTTTAATAGAGGAGAAGGAGAGGCCACTATTAAATAGCTCCACTGTTTAGTCCAGGATAAGAGGGATAGAAGATTGTGAGGTATTGCCCCCTCTGGACTGGTTTCAGGAGCAGAATCTTTTCCATTTTCCTGTGTAAGATTTTCTGGTGCTGGGCCTTCTGCCCTCTGTGATAATATTCTAGGACCTGTTTGCTTAACAGGGGCCCCTTGTTTGCCTTTAGAGTATTAGCCATGCTGATAGTTTGAGAGTCTGCAAGTCTGGGTGCAGCATTCCACCCACCCTGAGTTAAGAGGACTGAGATCAGGGGAAGCTGCCTGGGAGGCTGAAAGGTCAGGTTGCGCAGTATGGGGTACCAATGTTGTCTGGGCCAATCTGGAGCAACGAGGATGGCCTTTGGTCTCTCTTCCCTTATTTGATCAGTACCTTGGGAAAAAGAGGCAGAGAATGAAAAGCATACACAAAGAGGGTGTTTCAGGGGAAGGTCAAGGTATCCACCTTCCACCCTAAGAGGTGATACTCCCTGGTACAAAAATTTTTTCAGCTGATGGTTGAGATGCGAAGCAAAGAGATCCACCTCTGGAGTCCCCCACGCTGGAGTGATTTGTAAAAAGATTTTTCTGTGGAGCTGCCATTCGTGGGGGTCCAGTAAGTTTCTGCTTAAGTGGTCTGCCAGGGTGTTGTTGTTCCCTGGTAGGTGTTGGGCTATCAGGTGTAGTCCTATGGAAGAGGCTGTCAGCCAGAGGTTCATGGCTAGCCTGCACGGAGGGTAAGATTGGGTCCCTCCCTGTCTGTTGATGTACCACATTATTGTGTTGTTGTCTGTTTTGATGAGGGGAACCCCTGGCTTGAGATGGGGATGCCAGAGCCTTTTGTACTGCCATCATTTCCTTCTGGTTGATGTGTAAGGGAAGGTGCTGGGCATCCCAAAGACCTTGGATGCACCTGCCTTTTAGGTGAGCGCCCCAAGCTATGTCTGCGGTGTCGTGGTAATGGTCTGCCCGGTTGGGTGGAGGTAGAAGGAAAGACCCTTGTTCTGGGCATGAACCCCTACCCACCAGAGAAACTCGGCCCTTATACAGGAGATCAGAGGGAGAGAGGTCTCAAGAGGTTGAGAGTGCTGACACCAAAGGATCTTTAGGTACCAGTTAAGTTTTCTCATGTGAAGCCTGGCCAGAGGAATTAGAAGGATGGAAGATGCCATGTATCCCAAGGCTTGCAGGAACGTCCTCACAGTGAGGTGACTTCTGGGAGCCAGCTGGGTAAAACAGAGAGGCAGGAAGCTCTGCTTTTCTGGGGATAGGAAAGCCATTTGGGATGCTGTGTTCAGCAGTGCTCCCAAGAAAAAGATCTTCCTGGAGGGTGTTTGCCTTGATTTCTTCTAGATGATGGTGTATCCTAAGGAGGTTAGGAGGGTTTTGACAAAGAGGAGATACTAGAGGAGCTTTACTTTGCCATCTGCCTGAATGAGGCAGTCGTCCAGACAAGGGTAAATTTTTATATTTTTCTGTCTACAAAAGGCTATGTCCGGGGCTAAGCATTTAGTGAATATCCTGGGAGCAGTAGATAAGGCAAAGGGTAGCATAGAGAAGTGAAAGTGTTGTGAGCCTGCTCTGAAGTGAAGGAATTTCCTGCAGGATTCCCTTATGGGGATGTGGAGGTAGGCATTTTTTAGATGTTGGGTAACTAACCAGGCATTTTTTGTCTGTATTTTGAATTTGGGGACTACCAGGAAGGTGTTCATAATGGATAGATCCAGGGTGGGGTGCCAAGTGCCCTCTATCCTGGAAAAGTACAGTTTTGTACCTACCATAAATGTAGATGTCCGAACTGGATAGCATCTGCAGTCATAACAACTGGGTTGTCCTGTTATAAAGGCATCAGCCGCGCCATTTTCCTCAGTGTTTCTTGCCCCAGATGCCAGTTGCCCTCTTGGAAGGCTAAATTTTGGATAAATGCCAATGTTTCCAAAAGATAGAAGGCAAACACAAAAATAAGCATGTATGTACATATATACAAACAAATACACCATAAGAGACTCCCCTCCCAGCTAGCTATTAGGAGGATATTCATGGATGCATCTGCAGTTAGCCAACTAGGGAGGAGGATGATAAAATTATGGTGTGGTTAGGATCCCTGCAATACAGCAGTGGCAAACCCTGCTCGGGATCTAGAATATAGAGGTAAATTGTAATGCTTGCATAAACGGAGGTCCAAGTAGCCTCTTCAATAATGTCCTTATTGCCACCCGTAAGAAAGCTGTGGTAGTGGCTGTAGCATCCATTTGGAGACTGTCTGTTTAGAAATTGCTTTTCCTTCCCCTCCTGTTGCATAGGCTACCAAAAGCTGAAGATCTGCTGTTGCTGCTGGTTCGAGAGGGAGTGTCAACTTTTCTAGCACAAAGTTCAAGTCCCATGCTGGTAATGTGGGTTTCTTGGAGGTTTTACATTCTTGATCCTATCTTGATGGAGGGAAGAGGACAGGCTGTATGTAAAGCTCTGCAAAATACTCAGAATGTTTGCAATATCTATATTCGACACATCTTTAACCCTTTGGATCTGGCTTAGTTGCTGCTATGTGATGATGTTCCAGGCAGTCAGCTGCAAAGGAAAGTTTTTAGGTTTGGTGTATCAAGGAAGAGGGAAAAAAATGCATATGCTCAGACCTGTCCAGCTGAAAAGGAAAGAAATCCCACCTTCATGCAAGTGGGTGGAATGTCCTTGTGCAGAATTTTTGAGCTGGTGATTGAGGTGGTTCATGTCTGCTCTGCTAGGGTGTTCTCTCTTTTATACAAATATTTGCCTGTAACTGGATGTTTGTAGCTGAGCCAGATTCCAAAGGTCCAAAGTCATTCTGCAATGTACACATGACTGTGTGTTGTGTCTTGTCATATCAAAATGGCCTCTTTTTGAAATGGTCTGAATTTTGGATTGCCAGTTTTTACTGCAGCATTTCTTTTGGTTTATGTGCAAGTGCAGCTGGTCCTGAGTCCACAAAGAGGAATTTTTGTTTTAGGGATTAATGGTATTTCTGCTTCTAGGCTGTGTGCCCTGTGTTGAGACCATAAATTAGTTTTCTCTGCAGTCTGGCATGTGGTACCAAGATTATGCATGATGCCAGTCTGGGATGTATCAGCCTTTGGACTTTGTAAGTTGACTGTGTGTCTGGGGTAGAACTGTCTGTGTTATTGGTACTCTTTCCACAGCTCTCATCTTGGATAATTCTAATTCAGTAGATTCGTAGAGCTTCTATCTTTGATTTGGAGGCAGGTTTGCATTCCTCTTTTTACTGGCAAGTGGTACGGTAGCCTTGGTCTATGGTTTGCAAAATCCACTTAATGGTGCTGCTATTTGCCCTGGTAGGCGGAGTTAGCCTCTGGATCGTCTGTTTCTGCCCCTTTGGGATCTTGTGACCAATTTTTGTGAGCCGGTTCCTAGTGCAGGGTAGTTCCCTACCTGTAAAGGGGCTGAATTTCTAAACTTTCTGTTTTTTTTTTTTTTTTTCCCTTTCTTTTCATTACCTCTGGGGCAGGTGTGCAAATAAACTGGCCTTATCGATGATAGCATCATCTAATAGCTTTTTTAACATGATCCGTAAGACCTGTTCTTTCAGCCATGCATGTCTTCTATCACTGTGCCACAGTCATGGCTGATAAATGAAGCAGTGTGCATGCATCATATTTTAATTAATAGTTGGTTACTAACTTGTGTGTATGTTGTTACCATTTTAATACATATTTCTTGTCTAAAGATTCATCAGAGGATACTTTCTTAGTTACTGATCAAGCATAAACTCTTGGTATTGGATCATGTGAAATTGATCTTTTTTCCCCATCTGTCTAAGGACCTGATTTCCTTTCTGAAGGAATAGGTTTTTGCTGTGGGAAATAGTTGCCAGTGGGGCCTTGTATAGTGTGGTGGTGGTGATGAGTGTCAGGTACCCTGTAATATCTATCAGGTTTGGCAGGGGCAAGGAAGGAGCAGGAGCCAGGAGCACATCATTAAATCGTCATCCACAAACAGGGTAAAACAGGAGGTAGCCTATGCCTAGGTTGTTGTGGTAAGTGTAGGAGGTCCCTAGCCTTTTTTTCTTGTCTGAAATCTTGTCCCTCCCATTGGAATTGTTCTCTCATGGCATGCAAGGTTCCATTCTTCAGAGCATCGGAGTCTATAAAAGTAGAAAAGGGTGTCATCTCTGTTCTCTGATGTCGGGAGTCATCCGAGAAAGCCTCAGAGACACTGGCTCGGGGGCTCTGTCCCTAGGTCTCTTTTCAGGGCTGAGAGGCCCTGTCTGGGTGAGATTGGGGCATTTGAAACTAGAAAGTGGCCTGTGTGAGGGAGGTTTAACAGGCTCAATAATTTGGTGGGTCGGAGGATCCGCGGCATACCTCACATAAAGTCTGCTACACATGGGTCTGGGCCTAGCAAGGCAAACAGTAAGAGGAAGTTCAAGTAGTATTCGGTAGTAGTAATCTCTGGATCTGAGCTTCTGCTTCAAGCACGCGCAAGAAAAGAAAGACTGAGGAAAATGCGGATTGATGCCTTTATACCCGAAGACCAGCAGAGATGGCCGGGGATGCATCCATGAAGGACATCAAGGAATAGTGTGGAATAAAAGTCTTTGCCTGTTTGATTCGAGGGGACAGGTTCTACTGCCCCTTGGATGAGAGAGCTAGGACTTATTTCAATGCCTCTGCCCACTGATTTTGAGGTAAGGGTACCCTCTTGGCATTGGGAGTTAGTAGAAGGAGAATTTGCATCCCTGAAAAATGACCTTTAAGACCCATTGGTTGGTCCTTTGTTGCAGAAAGCCAATTTTCTAAGCAGAGGGAGAGCCTTCCTCCTAGTATTTGGTGAGTGAAAAGAGGGGAGGGGAGTCACTGAGAGTTTTTGCCCTAGAGGGATGGCTTAGAACTCCCTGCCTTTGGAGTGGGAGTGGTCCACTGTTTGGTTCTCTGCTGTCCCTGGGATATGAGTTTGAGTGGTCTGTCCCTGCAGGGCTTACCTTGCCTCTGTCTGCTAGGTGCAGGAAAGGACCAGTGTTTTGAGAGAAAATTCCTGCTGAACCTAGGAGGTTGTACCTGAGGGAAATATTTTACTATCTGCATAGATTTTGCTTTGTCTTCCATCTTTTTAAGCACCTCTTCTGCTTTTACTCCAAACAAGTGGTCCTTATACAAGGGTGCATCAAGTAATTTAGATTTGACATGATCAGGGAGAGGTTGTGCCTTCAACCATGCATGTCTCCCAGTGACAGATCCTGACACTGCTGCCCTGCTTGAGGCTTCTAGGGTGTCATATCCACAGTGTAAAGAGTGTTTAGCCACTTGACAAGTAGAGTGCAGTAAATCTGCTAACTCTTTCGAATTGGCACAGTCAGGAAAGGTTGAAATATTTTGTTTTAATAGTTCCAAAGTGTGTTGTTGATATTTTAACATGTGGAGCTGACAGTTAAGTGCTCTGATAGCTAAGGCTGCAGAGGTGTAGCCTTTTTTACCCATCTGTCCAGAGCTTTGGAGCCCTTGTCAGAAGGAACAGGATTCTTTGCAGAACTATCCCTAGCTCCTTTAGGTCCCTGTGTAATTACCTCTGGGTCTGCAACAGGATTTCTGTACAGGTATTTGTGAGAATCTGGTACTCTGTAATACCTGTCAGGTTTTCTGGGAGCAGGTGGAAGGGCATCAGCAGTTAAGCTGGATTCATGGAAAACATCAACCACCTCTAAGCTTGGAGGGATGACCAAGGGTTTGTGCTGGGGCAGCTCTAGAAACTCTCGTCTTTTCTTAGACTGAGCAAAGTCCTGGATTCCCAGTGGAAATGTTCCCTGAGGGTGTGAAGGTTTTCCCAAAAGGAAGGATCTTCTGGTGGGGAGGCAGAATTAATGGATTCCTCTGCATCTGAATCCTCATAAGCAGTCAGAGGTAGTTGTTCCTCTTCAAAATATGAATAATCAGACTGCTCAGAATCCTGTTCTGTCAGTATTTCAGGAGAAAGGTATCTTTTTCTTTTAGAAGTTGTGGCCTGACTACCCCTGATAAGGGTGATAAGATCCTCTGCCATTTTAAGCATTTGGGCTTGGGGTGGTGGAGCAGGAATAAAATGGTGGCTAGAGGTAGTTTTCCTAGGAGTGGCCTTGCCTCTAGGCCTAGCAGTATCGGTCTGAAAGAAACAGTAGTCAGAGGAGAAGACGTTGGTTTTTGTTTAGATATGGTAGTGCGGAAGACCTCCTTGGAAGCCAGTGCTTGGGTCGTGGCTCTGGACCCAACCAAGGCAGGGGTAACAAAGGCTCGGAAGACAAAGATTTCTGTGGCATACTGGCTCTGAAAGGGTCTCAGTAGAGGCCTGCAAAGGTATCGAATTGGGCATCAAGGGCTGCAAAGGTGCCTCACTGAATTCCGGAGAACTGACGACCCGCTTAGCGGTAGAGTAGTCAGAAAGCTTAGCCTTGTGTGGTCTGTCTTTATCGTTATCCTTACATTTTTTCAGAAAGTCTATGGATTGTTGGCGGACGGATGCCGTTTCGGCTACAATAAGAGCTCTACAATGAATGGTCTTCGCGTTAAAGAGGGCACAGAACCGGCAACGGGGTACGTTGTGGTCTGGGCCTAAACAAGTGACGCAGTATGAATGGAAGTCTCGGTATGGTATTTGCATTCCACAGGAGAGGCAATTGTTAACTTTTTCGGACATCGGTTAGTGCAAGAAAAAAGGATCCCCAATGGAGTACTTAGCTTTAGACGTTTTCAGCTGTAATTCAAACTATGGTAGCGACTGACCGGCACACTTGCGAACTGCTTCTGCTACGGGCTCCACAGCAAAAAAGACTGATGTAATGACATCAGCTGCCTTCCTTTATAGCACTGACGACCTGACGTCAGACAGCAAGAGACATCAGCCGACCCAGAAAAACACTGACTCTGGTATTCGGGCCAGACGAGGGCTACCACAGCAGGGATAACCCACAGGTGATGACTGCAACAGTGAAACACAAAGAGCATCTAACCAGGCTGAGCATGAAATTGGTTAAAACTGATCAGGGCACTACCCCAGTAAATAAATAAATACATCTGGTTTGTTTGACAAGCAGTTCAATTTGCAGAGATCCAGAATGGTCTGAGGTCCTTATTGTTCTCTGGTACCAAAAAGAATCTGGAACAGACCCCAGATCCTTCCTAGTCTGGTAAGACCTCTTGAATGACTTGCTTGAGCAGCGGTCTTTGAATTTCACCTGTTGTGCTCCATCTCTGACAGGGTGACACATCTTGAAGACATTTTTGTGATTAATTTGGACCAAATGAAAAGGGAACTGTACAGCCCCTGGACACGACTCTCAACACTCACTCATCTGAGGTGATGGCCTCCCTAGCTCCGAATGCCTCCAGAGACTGATAACTGGGCAACAATTCAGGTACACTGAAAAGGCCTCCTGGTGGAAGCTCAGGAGAAGCCTTGGTTCTGTCGACCACCTCTGCCATGTGGGTGGTGTCCGTTATGATTACTCACTCTGCTGCAAGGGGAACCTTCCCCAGAAGTGTCTTCAAAAGATGCTGCTGAGATTCACAAAAACAAAAGAAGGGCTTCCCCCTTTCTGGTTTCTGGAATATGATCATTGAGAGGGATGCAAAAAGTGCACTCCAATAGCAGACTGACCTTCCATCATGTTCACTCCTGGCTATGTCTCTTTAACCATGACCCAAAAAGGAAGAACCGGTGAATGTAGTATTGACAAAAGACACCTTAAAACAGTCTGCAAAATTGCAAAACACATCCAGGCATGTTGGTGCATGGTGATGTCAGTGCTTCCAGTGCTTGCTGAATGAAACATTCCATCGGTCACATTGGACAACAGCCTCATGTACATGTCTGTGATAGACTGCACACTTGGCAACTGTGCTCCAGAGACATTTGAGTCTCAGGAGACTGCAGGGTCTTCACTTCATTCCACACTTCAGACACTAGTCCTGCTGAAGTTTTGTCAAATAAGAAATGCAGTTAAGCGCAAGCAACCCAAAAGTTACTGAAGTGTACATGCGCTTTCCCAAATGACCCACAGCCTGAGACTCCCTGTTGTGCAGATGGACAGAAGAACTCCCTTCTGAGATATCCCTTTTTGTGGCAGCCTCTACAATAATAGCATCAACAGCTTGGCCCTTACTTCAATGTGACCTGTGCGTAGGCGGGGTCAAAATCCTATTCAGCATTCTGGGGATTGGTTCCACCAAACTGGGTTTCCTCCAAGCCCTCAGAGATACCAGGACAATAAAAAAAGTCTGGAGGAGGGACAATCCAGGAAGTGGACTAGCCCACAACAAAGCTCTCCGGAAACACCAGCTTATCCAGTAAGGGGCTTCTATCATCCATCCCCCACACTTTCTCAACAATTCCATAAGACTGCTGAAAGAGGAGTCACCACAGGGGATTTGGAGGAGGTCACCCCTTCATCAAGGTCAGTGTTCTCTATGAGGGACTCATCAGGGGAATCCACATGCTTCCTCTTATACCTACTCTTACTATCTCCCCCCCAAACTAAAGAGTCTGCAGAAAACCCGGAACAAATAAACATGGGGCCCTGAATGCAGGGACACCTAGGGACCAGAAGGCGTGGGCTGTCCTGGAGTCAGCTGACAACACATCCACAGGTCAGAAAGTGAGGGACAGGGCAGGATCCAAAGCTGCTGCTGTGACCATCCCCTTTCAGAATGGCAGAAAGCCCTCCCCACAACAGCAAAAGCCAAGGCTAAAGCCAGACGACTGGACCAGATACTCCTCAGATCCAAGGATCTGAATGAAACACCAGTACCCAGCACTGATCTGACAGGCTCTGACAAAGAGAACGGGGAAGCACTGTTGCGTGCCAAAGCCCCAGGAGGCAGGGACGACTTGGAAATCTGGAAGGCAAACCACAATTTCAAGTAATAGGCCAGAATACCAATGAGTGGGTGGAGTTTATGGCAATGCAGCCAGACCTGCAAACCCCAGAGCCGAAAGGACCAGGGGAGGAAAAGCAATGGGAAGAAATGAAGCAATAGGCACAGTGGTCATGAGTGTCTTGTGGGGTCAACTTGTGCCTGCAAGCCACACATTTTTTTTGAAACTTTTCTCTTTTTCTTCCATCCTAAAAAACATAGTAAGCACAAACTATACAACATCCTAGCTACCCAACTACCTCTAATATCTTACAACCACAGTAGAAATGGTAAAATACTAAGAAAGATTTCTTACAAACTATAAAACTATAGAAATATTACCTTTTTTGTAGAGGTAAGGTACAACATGTGGGAACACCCAGACACAGAAATAAACATGTAACCTACACCTAACAATTAACAAAAGCTAATACCTACATTCACTAAACTCTATCAAAAACTACTAACTAGGGTAAGAGGATACCAATGAGAGCTAAAAGTAGCTGAAAAGAATATTATGAGTGGGGCTCACAGACCATGATGCGCTTTCTAAGGCAGCAAACAAGATCTGTGGTTAGAAGGGAAGAGTAGAGGAGGCAGAGCTCCCAGGCTGAAGACTCTAGAACAGCTAGTTTTGGATCAAAGTCAATTCCAGTAATCCACAGGTTGCAGCCAGATGGAAAAGACATCGGATCAGTGGTTTTACTATCTCCATCTTTTCCTATGTCTGTTCTAGCTTTTTTTTTTAAATAATTTCTTGGGTTGTATTATATTAAGAAGAAATTCATGTCAAGAGGAGTGTTAAGCAGTTGCCCCTTAACAAGTATCCAGAAATTTAAACATGCATGTCTTCTGATAATGGGCTCCAATGCCACCATCATGCAGACAGCATTTGTTGCATTGTTCTCACACTCGACCATGTGCACTCCCACTTTCTGAGCCTAGAAATTTGCATCTTCAGGGTGTAATCTTATATTTCTGTATCAGAATATTCTACCTATTTAAGGATTTTGTCTCAGTACTCTGCCATACGAGTCTGACAATTTACTGCCCTGAAAGCCACTGTGATTTGTATGTACACCGTTTTACCAGTTCTGCCATGGATTCTACTATCCTTATCATTATGGACAGTGCAAGGGCTCGATACCTATTTTGGCTCATTGGCTACGTCAAAGGAGATGATGTCAGGGCCCACCACTTTTTTTTTCTTTTTAAACAAATACTGGCAATAACAGATCAATAAGCTTTACCAGCCTAATCTGTAAGGCAAAGGAATGGGTCAGAATGGAGAGATGATAAAAATCAGCAAAAGGGGAGAAGTATTGCTGGAAATTAATTCATCCTCAAGTCTTGGTGAGTACCATCATGAGGTGGACCCTGTTTTTTTTTTACAAAATTTCAGCAAGACAACACGGATATACAAACTGTATTTTATACAGCATATATCATGGACAGACATAGGTTACAAAATAAAGAAGACAGCTGGGTGCACAAAAGTCCTAGGATAAAAAAGTGCCCAATCCTGGTAGGTGCACTGGTACCAGAACTGGAAAAAAAATGACAGTATAGAATCCTCAAGACATTGAAATATTCCTACAATTGGGCTAGGCCAGGCCCAGGGGGAGGATGCCCCATTGTAGAAGGAAGTAGCAGTCCACAAAAATCACAAAAACTAAAAGAGCCATACAGATAACAGAGTGGACAACTGAGGATAAGAAATAAAGTATGCATTATTACTATTAGGCAAGAAGCCCAGAATTTCCAGACAAAAGATGTACGTAAAGATTAAGAGAGAAATTAGAGTAAAGAAAAATACTTCCACAAGAAAAACTGTCAGAAGCTTGAAATAACAATTTGTATTCATTAATACAACAGATCCGTGAAAAGCACTATACAGTCCAAGAAACCTTATGCCATTTGGAAAAAGAAGCACCTGAGGAAGTGCAAAAATTTAAAGAACAAACTTTAGAGATAGTTGAAGGGTATAAAAAAGAAATATGGACATGGGAAAGAAAAAGAGATCTGATATGGTCTGATCTGATATCTGACAGCCAACAATTTGTTGTATGGCAGAATGACATATCTCCCCAACTACCTGTCTCTATAGGGGTTCCCCACGGATCCATCCTTGGACCCCTACTCTTCTCTTATTTTCACCAATAATCTAGCCTCTGCCACCAAACATGGCACACTCATACAATACGTAGATGACTCAACCATCACCTGCTCAGCTCAGTCCCTAACCAAACTGCAAAAAGTCACACAGGAAGCCTTTTCCACTGTTGAAACTTGGGTTAATACTCAACCCAAACAAAACTAAACTACTCATCTTCCAACCCACCAAACATACTCAAAACAACTCTCACTTTAACATCACAGCAAAAGACAACACAAATTTGGTGAAGTTTCAGCCAGAAACTAGTAGTCCATTGGTCGTTTTGGGCCAATTCCTAGCTCCCTTCAGCCCCCTGCTATAAAACACGCAAGCTGAAGCGAAGCTGAGTTACCACTGTTGCACACAAGAGCAGCGGCGGTTAAACAAGGTTAAACTATTTGGGCCATCTAAATTCCACTCTTCCAATTTTCCCTTAAAACTACCTTCCTCGAGCTGTACTGCTGATCTAACCAGCATATCCTATAACTGAAAAGTTCATCTCTACTTGATTCCCAAGTAGACTATTCTCTATCTGTAAAGCCTAGCACTTACTCCTACAGTACTTGCACCTTGATAAAGCACTCTTATTATAGAGAGTACCCCACCAGCCTAAAACCCACTTCTGAGTCCTTTGAAAGTCTCTTTATCTACTACTTCTAGTATGTCGAGGATCAGTTGCTAGTGTCCTCTCCAGCTCAACTGGTGAACCTGGGAATATTGAGGCAATGTTACAACTGCCTCATGTACACAGACAATCCTCTCCTTCTCCCACAAAACACAAATACATGAGATGCAACTATACGGCCAAACTGGAGGCTGAGCTCTCTCAACATAGGACTGGCAAGACCAGACAGGAGGAGAAGGTAACCACACACAATACATACCCAGTCACACATGGTACCATCACAACTTCAAATCATACACATACTCACACAAAGACATACTCGGAGGCTCTGATCAAAAATTTACCAAAACAGCAGAGGCCACCAAAGCAGACACCCAAACAACTACCACCTCACGACCCAACACATGCAACACAGAGACCACACAGTCAGAGTGTCAAACAGTCACAGCCCTTAAGGCCAAACAAAATGCCAGACACACTTGTCATTGGTGATTCCATAGTCAGACACACTGGTCCGCTCACCAGACTGAGTAAACAGAAGGTCACAGTAAGCTGCCTGTCGGCTAGAATCCGCCACATAACGCAAGCACTCAGGTCTCTCAACAGCAGGTACAAGCGACTCAGTCATTGTCCACGCTGGTGTCAATGACCTGAGGCATACCTCCTTGGACTACATGAAAAGGGAAATGGAGGAGCGCTCTGATTATGTAGCCCAGGCAGGTATGACCCTGACCTTGAGCAGTATCCTACCTTCACCTAGAATGATGCCACAATACAGTGATAAGATGATCAGCTTTAATAATTGGCTTAAATTCTGGTGACATTCAAAGGGGATCCAATGTCTTTCTGCCTGGGATGACATGCAGGACAAGCCACGCTGCTTCAAGGGACGGCTTGCACCTGTCACCCCTGGGCTTCGGATATTGGCAAGGCTCTTGCCACCCCCATAGTGCCTTTTTAGGCAGGCTCAAATTCTAAACCTACCACCCTAGAACACCAAAGCGGAAAAAACTAAGGGTAATGCTGCTCAATGCCAGAAGTCTCAATCTCAAGATGCACGCACTTCGAGGCCCTTCTCAATATGGAGAACATCGATGTCTGTGCTGTGACAGAAACCTGGTTCAAGGCTCCTGAGAGCACCCCAGCACTAACAGGTTTCACCTCATATCATGCGTTCCGCCCCAAAATCCGGACAACACCAAGAAAGGAGGGTGTCCATATTCATAAAGGACACCCACACCTCAAGGTTGGTGGCAACGCACGATGCATCGGAGACCATCCAGGTGCAATTAACCATAGGCAAGATTGCTCTGCAATTTGTAGCATGTTACAGGCCACCCTCTCAAACTCAGGAACCTCACATGGCCTTCCTGAAAACATTGGAGGGATAAATGTATCTCCAAACACCATCATACTAGGTGACTTCAACTACCCTAATATAGACTGGGAACACTACTCAAGCCCGAACACTCTAACCCAAAGATTCCTGAGTTCATAAACTCAAATGCCATGGAACAACTAGTCACCATCCCCACAAGAGGAGAAAACATACTTGATCTCATCATCACGAACATGGGATCAAAATGTTCAACACCGGAATATACCCCTCACTGGTGAGATCAGATCATAAACTAATCTCGCTGAGGTCCTCATCCCGCCCCACCTGAAACAAAAAGACCACAGTGAAAACTTCTCAAAAGCCGATTTCACACTTCTAAAAACTAGTGTGGTCTCCTTTAAGCCCCTGAGCCAGTGGTAAACATTACTCAAACCGCTGAATCACTTACAAATGCCTTCTACCAGCACCTACAGGACTGCATGGATCAGGCAATCCCAAACAAAACTAAGACTCTCTGTACCAAAGGCAAGCGTCCAGTCTGGTGGACCCCAGCCATAAACAAGCTCTACAACAAAAGGAGGAAGCTACTACAAGATAGAGCAAAATCCTTGAAAAGTAAGACACCTTTTGATCATTATAAGTAAAAAACTAAGAGCTCTCATAAAATCATCCAAGGCAAATTTTGAGAGAAAAATCGCCAAGGACTCTAAAGAGAATCATAAGGCCTTCTTTAGCTATGTTAGAAACCTAGGAGGAAACTCCCAGATATGCTCAGAATTAGTTCCAAATGATGTGAAAATTACTGAACCTACACACATTGCCAACATACTGGCTGACAGGTTCAGTGCAAACTCCCCCCCCCTCCCCCCCAAAAGGAGAGATATCTATTCCAGAGGATTGTAGCCCCCCAAACATCTCCAACGCCCAGGTGAGAACTGCCCTCACTAAGGCAAAACACAGCATCCATGGGACGGATGGTGTCCCCGTGTGCTTCATGAACTCAACGAGGAATTAAACCCACAGTTAGGACAGCTGTTTAATCTTAGCCTCACCTCAGGATACGTTCCAAGGAGTGGCGCGGCGACTGTGGTCCCACTTCATAAGGGCAGTGCCTCCACAGACCCTGGAAATTACCGCCCATTAGCTTGACAAGCCTTATCTGCAAAGCCATGGAGAGGATCATAATGGAACTCATAAATAAAGACATAGGGAACTTGCAGACTTTGGATCCAACCCAGTTTGGCTTTGTCCAACCCAAAGGTTTAGGACCAAGCTGTTTAATTCCTAAAAAAAAGCCCCCCCCTTAATCAAGGGTGGGTTTTTAAGCCAGGAGGGTGGACGACTCCACTGGAAATCTGGAAGGCAAACCTCACAATTTCAAGTACAGGCCAGGAAATACCAATGAGTGGGTGGAGTTTATGGCAATGCAGCCAGACCTGCAAACCCTGTAGGATTTAAAGCACCAGGAGGAAAAGCAATGTCAGAAAGCAAATGAAGCAATAGTGGCCGACAGTGGTCATGAGTGTCTGTAAATAACTTGTGCCTGGGTAAGCCGCCACACATTTTTTTTGAAACTTTTCTCTTTTTCTTCCATCCTAAAAACATAGTGTGTAAGCGCACAAACTATACAACATCCTAGCTACCCAACTACCTCTAATATCTTACAACCACAGTAGAAATGGTAAAATACTAAGAAAGATTTCTACAAACTATAAAACTATAGAAATATTACCTTTTGTAGAGTGTAAGGTACAAACATGTGGGAACACCCAGACACAGAAATAAAACATGTAACCCGGTACACCTAACAATTAACAAAAAGCTAATACCTACATTCACTAAACTCTATCAAAACTACTAACTAGGGTGTAAGAGGAGGATACCAATGAGAGCTAAAAGTAGCTGAAAAGAATATTATGAGTGGGGTAAATACAGACCATGATGCGCTTTCTAAGGCAGCAAACAAGATCTGTGTTAGAAGGGAAGAGTAGAGGAAGGCAGAGCTCCCAGGCTGAAGACTCTAGAACAGCTAGTTTTGGGATCAAAAGTCAATTCCAGTAATCCACAGGTTGCAGCCAGATGGAAAAGACATCGGATCAGTGGTTTTACCATTCCATCTTTTCCTATGTCTGTTCTAGCTTTTTTTAAATAATTTTAGCTTGGGTTGTATTATATTAAGAAGAAATTCATGTCAAGAGGAGTGTTAAGCAGTTGCCCCTCAACAAGTATCCAGGGTGGAAAATTTCAAACATGCATGTCTTCTTCTCTTGATAATGGCCCAATGCCACCATCATGCAGACAGCATTTGTTGTACTTGTTCTCAAGACTGCACTGCATGTGCACTCCCCAATTTCTGAGCCTAGAAATTTGCATCTTCAGGGTGTAATCTTATATTTCTGCATCAGAATATTCTACCTATTTAAGGATTCTTGGTCTCAGTACTCTGCCATAATTCGATGTACTGACAATTTACTGCCCTTGGAAAGCCAGTGTGATTTGTATGCGTACAATCGCTTTACCAGTTCTGCCATGGATTCTACTATCCTTATCACTCACTATGGATTAAAAGGCTCGACACCCATTTTGGCTCATTGGCTACACAAAGGAGATGATGTCAGGGCCCACCCACTTTTTTTTTCCTTTTAAACAAAATACCGGCACAACAGATCAATAAGCTCTTACCAGCCTAATCTGTAAGGCAAAAGCGGAATGGGTCAATGGAAATGGAGAGATGAGGGAAAAATCAGCAAAAGGGGAGAAGTATTGCTGGAAATGAATTCATCCTCAAGTCTTGGTGAGTACCATCATGAGGTGGACCCTGTTTCTTTTTACAAAATTTCAGCAAGACAACACGGATATGCCAAACTGTATTTTATACAGCATATATCATGTGACAGACATAGGTTACAAAATAAAAGAAGACAGCTGGGTGCACAAAAAGTCCTAGGATAAAAAGTGCCTAATCTCTGTAGGGTGCAATCTGGTACCAGAACTGGAAAAAAATGACAGTATAGAATCCTCAAGACATTGAAATATTCCTACAATTGGGCTAGGCTTGTGGCCCAGGGGAGGATGTCCCATTGTAGAAGAAGGAAGTAGCAGTCCACAAAAAATCACAAAAAACTAAAAAAGAGCCATACATGATACCAGAGTGGACAACTGAGGATAAGAAATAAAGTAATGCAGTATTACTTCATTAGGTAAGAAGCCCAGAATTTCCAATGACAAAGATGTACGTAAAGATTAAGAGAGAAATTAGAGTAAAGAAAACATATGGCTTCCACAAGAAAAAACTGTCAGAAGCTTAAATAAATAATTTGTATTCCATTAATACAACAGATCCGCGGAAAAGCACTATCCAGACCAAGAAACCTTATGCCATTTGGAAAAAGAAGCACCTGAGGAAGTGCAAAAATTTAAAGAACAAACTTTAGAGATAGTTGAAGGGTATAAAAAGAAATAATATGTGGACATGGGAAAGAAAGTTGAGATCTGATATGGTCTGATCTGATATCTGACAGCCAACAATTCTGTTGTATGGCAGAATGACATAATCTCCCCAACTACTCTGTCTGTCTCTCTATAGGGGTTCCCCACGGATCCATCCTTGGACCCCTACTCTTCTCTTATTTTCACCAATAATCTAGCCTCTGCCACCAAACATGGCACACACTCCATACAATAATGTAGATGACTCCAACCATCACCTGCTCAGCTCAGTCCCTAACCAAAACCAAAAAAGTCACACAGGAAGCCTTTTTTCCACATGCTGAAACTTAAGCATTACTCAACCCAAACAAAACTAAAACTACTCATCTTCCAACCCACCAAACATACTCAAAACAACTCTCACTTTAACATCACAGCAAAAGACAACACAACTACACACCTAACAGAACATACCAAATTGCTAGGAGTGGAAATAGACAATAAACTAAAATTTGACATTCACATATCCATGACCATAAAAAAAGTCCACAAAAAACTAGGAGTGTTATACAAAAAAAAAAACTTCTCATCAAAGCAGCAAAGATTTCAGTTGGAAATCCCCACCTTATCTCCACTCTACTTTATGCCGCTCCAATATATACCAACCTAAGGCAATGTGATCTAAACAAGATGGAGACCTGCTACAACAAAATCTCCAAATTCGCCACAGGGGCATCCTACCGTAGTCACCACTGTCTCTCACTTGCTGAACTGGGCTGGCTTGAACTCCCTTCACCTCCTTCAATGGTATCAACTCACACTCGCCCACAAACTAGTAAACCATCCACTAAAAGTCCTATCCCTCCAGAATCTACTCCAACCCTATCGCACCACTAGACCACTAAGATCCAGCAACAAAAATCACTTGCAGGTCACTAAAGCCAATAACTCTGCTGCAGAACTATTCTCTTGCACCATAGCCAAATTATGGAACACCCACAATTACCTCCATACCATCATGCACCCACCTCAAAACTTTACTAAAAGTGCACCTAAAAACATGCTGGCTATGCCCTTGCAACTCCCCCTCTAATATCACCCACCCCATCCACCCACTACCTTTCTTTCCACCCCACCAACTACCTTGATTATAGCAAGCTCGGATGCTCATAAGTCTAACTACTTATTATACAGCAAGAACTTCTTATTGTAACAATTGTTAATGTCTGTTATGTACTTCGCAGATGATAAAGATTCTAGTTGTCTACTGATGTACTATGTTCTTCATCTGTAACTATGTTTGTAATTAATTGCTATGGTGATCAAATTGTTAATTGCTATGTAAATCCAATGTAACTACTGTCTGTATATTTTAACTGTGGAGCTTTTCTCCCCGGGCCTCTGCTGAAAATGGACCTACGTCCAGCTGGACACTCCTGGTCAACAAATGTAAATAAATAAATAATAAGGTGCAATATATATGCAAAGGAGAAAGCCAAATTAATCACAACAAAAAAGGCAGCCCCAAAGATATCTGAAAAGAAATATAGGCAAAGGCATCCAGAAATGGAAAATTTCACAATAAGCAAATAAGACCACAAAGAAAGAATGTAGAACAGAAGATTAGTTAAGTAGAAGTAAAAAAAAAATAGAAGCTGAAATTATGGAATATTTGCGAAGTAAAGGATTCAGTGTAGGAAATCTGTAAAAGTTGCAGACTCCAAATCTGACCTCAAGGCACTGACAAGTTGAGTGCCACAGGGTTCCGTCCTGGGACCTCTCCTGTTTGGTATCTACTTCTCTGAAGTACAGGCTAACACAGAAGGCCTCTGGCTGACGAAGTTCGGAGATGACTGCAAACTAGGAGCCATAGTCAAGTCCCCAAATGATGTGGACATCCTACAGAAGGGCCTCACTGAGACAGATGCCTGGTGTCAGAGCCATGGCCTCAAGCTCAATGACAAAAAGTGCAGTGTCATCCCCTTTGGTAAAAACTCTGTACCCATGAACTACCACATGGGCAGCAATCTACTTAACACCGAATGCGTGGTAAGAGACCTTGGGACCCAGGTGGACAGTAGTCTCTCCTTTGATAGTCACATCGCCATAGTAGTCAGGAAGTCCTTCTACGTGGCACACCTCATCATAAAAGGGTTCTCATCCAGGAAAAAAGAGGTCATTGTTCCCCTCTACTCGTCACTCATTAGACCCATTATAGAGTACAACGCCCCTTTTGGAATGTACCTCACAAGACATCTGCAGCAGCTGGAAAGGCCACAGAAGTACCTCACCAAGTACCTCACCAAGAGGATTACTGGCCTCAAACAAATGCCCTACACTGACCGCCTCAAAAAACTCCAGCATATCGCCTACTCCGAGGTGATCTCTGCCTAACATATAAAGCTATGTCAAACCTAGAGCTGTTGGACATGCTACACCTAAAGAAATCCCAATCCCTCCAAGCTACACGCTCAAGGGACCTAAACCTTGTCACCACAATAAACAAGCACACGCTGGAGGGATAGATTCCTGTCCCAGAGACTTCCTATACTCTGGAACAAGCTACCCATCTATGTCAAGCAAAGTTCTTAGTTCTTCATTAGCACTCTTCAAGAAAAATCTTGATGAGTGGATGGGAAATAGGAAATACACCCCGGGGATCACTTCTGTGTCTCTGCTGGACAGTGGCACAGGAAAATAACTTTCTTGGGTGGCATAAGCTATGGTACCTTGCTGGCTAGGCTTACGTAGGCCCTTGGGCCGATAGCCTAGTACATACCTATGAACACAGGTTATATCACAGCATGATGGAACAACTAGTCCCCAAAGTAAGGAGAAACAAGAAGAATAGGAGACATCTGAAGAAGAAATATGGACATGGGAAAGAAAAGACAGATTTAATATGGTGCAATATTTATGCAAAGAAGAATGCAAAACTAATCAATGAAAAAAGCAGCATCAAAGATATTTGAAGGGAAATACAGGCAAAGACATCTGGATATGGAAAATTTTACAATATAAAAAATACGAAAACAAAAAGGAAAAGTAGAAAAGAGGATTAGTAATGGAGAAGTTAAAGAAATACAAAATGAGGTTATGGATTACCTGCAAAGTGAAGGATTTTGTGTAGAAAATTTAACTCAGATAACAATACAACAGGATAGAG
The DNA here is from genome assembly GCF_019279795.1 of Protopterus annectens. Taxonomy (NCBI): domain Eukaryota; kingdom Metazoa; phylum Chordata; order Ceratodontiformes; family Protopteridae; genus Protopterus; species Protopterus annectens. The sequence continues at coordinate 463,294,427 of NC_056745.1, read as the reverse complement.
CAACGGATACCCAAATTAAGGAGAAATCAATGAAGCCAGAAGCATCTAATTAGTTGACATATGAAAACACTTTGGAGCCTCCCACAGGAAACCAGTACAAAGGCTCAGCTGGAGCTATACAGCAAGGGAGAAAACAGGAAAGTGTGGCAACTCTGACACAGTCAGTGCCGTGGAGTGATAGACCAGTGAGTTCCCATATGAAAAAGCAATGGATGACACAGGGCGAAACTGAAAACAACATGGCACAGAAGCGGCTCTGGAACTTTCCATAGCATGCCTACAGGAAATGGTAAACAAATAATGTGCCCTCAGTTTAGAAGAAAACAATCTAAGAAAAGAGATGCTTGATTTAATACAGATAAATAGACACATTTCTGGAGGGCGCGATGGTGCAGCAGTAGCATTGCCACTTCACAGCAAGAGGCTCTCTGGTTAGATTCTCATCTGGGGTGCCTTCTGTGCCGTGTCTGCAAGTCCTCCCTGCGTTTGTGTGGGTTTCCTCCAGGTGCTCCGGTTTCCTCCCATGTTTCAAAGACATGTCTGGAGCATTTCTCCCTGGACCTCCACTGAAAATTGACTTCGTTCCAAGTTGGACTTTCCCGGTAAACAAATGATAAATAAATAAAATAAAAAATAAAATATTAAGATCAATGAAGGAAATACATTGCAGAAGGTCAATAAAACCCAAAAAGTTATGTTTGACCAAACAAATGAACACAGTAATTAGGACTGTCCATAGAAACTCATGCGATATAACAGAAGTAAATAAGATACATTACTGTGCAGCTAAATTAATAACAGATAAAGACCTACCACAAGAACACAGGGTAGTAAGGGAAAGGATGGGGAGAAATCAATTGCCATCATGGAAGTATCGAATAGAGAAAACTATAAAGCAACTAAGACAAGAACTGTCACTGTTAGAAGAGTATAGAAAAGGGAACAGATCACCAAAAATACTGAAAGATAGACGTGATAAAAGCAATGAACAGTATTATAACGGATAAGGATTTATCATGCACTACCACAAATAATAAACGAAATATATCAGCATATGCAAAAAATCTTAGAAGATATCCAGATAAATATAAAGGGAAAAGTACCAAATAAGCAATTTATTGATGATCCAAAAAAGTTTTATATACAGAACTGGAAAACAAGATAAAAGGAATTGAAAGCTCATCCAAAAAAAAAACCCCAAAATAAATAGATACATTTTGGATTTATGAAGATCCTGTAGAACACAACAGAGATGCTAAATGGATAAAAGTAAAAAGAAAGCAATAAGAAGTTCAAATGTACAGGATATGAAATGGGATGAAGTAACGGCCAAAGAAATTGACAATAAATAAGTTAAGAAAATGTGTTAACTGGAAAACCCCAGGCCATATTCAGTACCTACCTCTGGCTAAAAGTATCAACATCTTTGCAAAAAGACTGAGTTATGTGTAAGAACTATTTATAAGAGCAACTACCTAACAGACACCAGTCTATCTAACAGCAGGAAAACTTCTTTTCTCTCCTACTTAAGAGTGAACCTGCAAGCTACTCTAAAAATTATAAATCATCAACTTTCCTTCTGACGACGCATAAACTATACAATGGAATCAATGCCAAATAGAGTTTATAGTCATTCAGAAAAAACTCAATGACGACAACAGAACAAAAGGTCAATAAAAAGAAAGTTATTATAAGCAATAAAGGATCATTTGTTGTTAAAGTCATAGTACAGAAATTGCAAAAAGGGGAAGAATCTGCATGGCACGGGTATACTACAAAAAGTATTTGATATATCCCCATTCATGATAAAAAGTTTAAAAATGTATAAGGTACACCCTACACTGATAAACTACATCACAGTGACCATGAAAACAGTGGCAGACCACTTTGCAGTTAAGCCAGCGATAAGAGACAAATTATTATTCCAGGTATAAAATACAAAGGGGGATATTCCAGGGTGTCTCTGTCACTGTTGCTCTTGCCTTGCTCCTTAACCCATTAATGCTATCTGCTTAACAGATTAGGTCATGCATGTAATTTGGCTTCCAGAAAAGCAACAAAAGTGTATAAAGATTCTCATATCTCTCTTTGGCGAATTTAAAACTGTACAGCTCATCAGATGAGGAACTGCAAGCACAAATGCAAGTAGTCAAAACTTCTCTCGATGATGTAAGAATGTCATTTGTCTTGATAAATGTGCAGCAAAGCAAACTTAAAGCAGGAAAAGCTGCAACACCAAGAAAACATCAGTTTGGGGACAAGAATGATATATAAAAGAACTTGAGCAAGAGAGGAATGTATAAATATTTGAAATTGATGAAGGATAGTACAGCTGTGTACAACTTAACATAAAATGTAGATGTTCGAATGTATTCACTGTTGCAGCCATTACATTTGGGTAATCTGCTGGCAGGTTGCCCCTCAGTTGGCCTGAATAACAAAGTCTTGGGTCCCAAGGCCGTTGCTGTCTCCTCTTCCATGACGCGTTAGGTCGCCAGGGGTATAAAACATGCAGCCGACTTCATTTTATCTGGTTTTTCTTGCCCCAGATGTCAGGTGCCCCAAAATGGGGAGCAAGGTAATAATATATATATATATATATATATATATATATATAGAGAGAGAGAGAGAGAGAGATATTAATAAACAGCAATATATGTAAATGTCCTTTTAGTTAAACATAAATCCTTTACCTTCATCTTAAAAGCAAATACAACCTCACAAAGGCTTTAGGATATAGTGGTGGGGCTGTTAGTTATAGAAAAGGGGATGGCTGGTGGGAGAATTGACTGCAATAGTGAATACACTCAAACATCTACATTTATGGTGAGTGTACACAACTGTAATATGTTCCTTTTCTCGTGTTTCAATGTTGCAGTTGGCTATATTTGGGCAGAACTCAAAGCTATGGATGGAAGGATGGAACTAAATAGCATTAGGAGCATAAGGCCCTGCAGAAAATGCAGTAAGCAAGCCTGCCCTGGATTTGGAGAAGAGAGGCAAATGATGATGCTTGTGAAGGTATGCACAGAGCTCCAAGTAGCAACTTCTAAAATGTCTTTGGTTGAACTCCTCTGGAGAAAAGCTGCTGAGGTAGAGGCAGCCCTGGTGGAATGTGACCTGATTCCCTTGGGCACAGGTTTACCATGGCAAGTAGCAGAAATCTAATGCAGTGGCTTATCCACTTAGAAATAGTCTGTTTGATATAGCCTTCTCTGATCCTGAAGCAATGCTACCAGTAGTTGCTCAGACTTTCTTAGAGATTTGGTCATGTTTAAGTAGAATCTAAGTTGTCTGTGTATGTCCAATGAATGCAGAATCTGCTTCCCCTTGTTCTGCGGATTTGGGTAAAATTTTGGGGTGAATAGTTTGATTAAGAGCCACACTGGATACCACCTTAGGCATAAAGGAAGCGACTTGGCACGAGGGACACCCTGTCTGGGTAAAATGTAATAAAGGCTCCACAGCCATGAGAGCTCAGAAGTTCTGAAACCCTTCCTGCTGAAGTGATTGCCAAAAAGGAAAGCTGTTTTCCAAGATAAAAAATTTATATCCGCGTAGCTGCTGGTTCAAAAAGGAGGCAGGGGTGAGTTTTTCCAGCTCCAAACTGAGGTCCCATGCAGGAGTTGGTGATCTTCTGGGAGGCCTACATTTTGGCCCCTCTAAGATAATGTTTTAGCAGAGTGATGAGAAAAAGATGGGAGGCCTTCAGCTCAAGCTGTGTGATGAAACCTTTTGTGCAAAACTTTGGCAGCTGGTGGTTTAGTGGAGAAGCGAACAGATCTATGTCTGGAGTTCCCATGACACTGTCAATTTCGAAATACATGAAGATCCAGTTTCCACTGTGGGGATCCATGATTTGTCTGCTTAACACATCTGCTAAGGAGTTCTGTGCTCCCGCAGAAACCTTGCCTGAAGAGTTAGTTGCAAGCTGAGCTAGTCTCCCATAAAATCATTGCTTGCCTGCATAGAGGGTAAGAATGTGTTCCCCTTGTTTGTTGATGTACCACATGACAGTTGTGTTGTCTGTTAGAATCAACACCTGCCCTGGAAGAAGTAACTCCTTGAAAGCCATTAATGCAAACTGGACTGCTAACATCTCCTTCATGTTGATATGTAGATGCTGTAGTCTGGCAGGCCACTTGTCTTGTATCCACTTTCCATTCAGATGAGCTCCCCAAGCTATGTCTGAGGCATCTGTCGTTAGAATCTGACTGGCCTCTGGCGGGTCACAGAGAGCCCCTTGTTTAGGTGACATTCCTGAGCCCACCACAAAAATTCCTTTTGAATGCAAGGTATAATTTGAATGACAGTGTCCAAATCCTGGCAGTGCTGTGTCCATACATTTTTGAGATACCATTGCAGCTTCCTCATATGCAGTTTGGCATTGGGAAGCACCAGAATACAAGATGCCATGAACCCTAAGGCTTGAAGGACTGTCCTTGCAGTCAGCCCGGACTGAAGAGATAGTTGATGGAAGTAAAGGGAAAGATTCTTTGTTTGTCCGGGGTTAAAAAGGCCATCTGTTGCTGTATTCAGTCTCACACCCAGAAAGCACATGTCTTGAGAGGGTACTAGACTGGACTTTATTTCGTTCACAGAATACCCCAGGGATCTTAGCACTGCTATCACATATTCCAAATGCTGTAAAAGGTCGTGCTTTTCTTGAGCCAGAATCAGGCACTCGCCCAAGTAAGGATAGATTTGTATTCCTTTTAGCCTGAAGTAAGCTATCACTGGAGCCAGAACCTTTGTGAATACTCTGGGCAGTAGATAAGCCAAAGGGCAATGCAGAGAACTGATAATGGGAATTCCCAGCTCGAAATCGCAGATACTTCCTGCAACTTAGTCTGATAGGTACATGAAGGTAAGCCTCCTTGAGATCCAAAGTTACCATCCAGTGATCTTTGCCCAGCAGAGGTAAAAGCTGTTGTAACGTCAACATTTTGAACTTGGGAATGTCCAGATAAGTGTTGAGGATAGATAAATCCAAAATTGGTCTCCACGTGTTCCCCTTCTTTGGTACTAGGAACAGGCGAGAATAAAATCCTAGGCCCCTTTCTGGCACAGGAACCGGCTGAATGGCCCCTATTTGGAGTAACAGCCAAATTTGCTTGTGAGCCTCTTTTCTTTGTAGAGGAGGAATGTCTGGCATCCCTTTGAAAGGAGGCAAGGTATGGAAATAAAACCTGTAACCGTGGTGAATGATATCCAATACCCATCTGTCTTGGGTAATTAAACTCCAATTTTCTTTGAAAAGTGCCAGCCTTCCTCCCAAAGGTGCTGCCAGACGAGAAAGCACTGGCAGCTGAAAAGGCAGGTCATTGGGTCTGTTTACTGAAAGGACTGACCCCTGCCCTCACCAGAAGACTGAGCAGGTGAACTCCCTGTCCTAGGCCTAAAAGAACCTTGAGCTCTGCCCCTACCACGCCTAGACCTACCCCTAGACTGGGAATCATAAGCAGGATATGTCCATCCCTTAGTAGGCCAATTTCTACTAAACTTGGAGGCTGAACCTGCAAAAATCTTTAACAGTCTGCATAGACTTAGCCTTGTCCTCCATTTTCTTTAAAAAGCTTCCACAGGTAACCAAACAACACGTCAGACTGTAACGGAGCATCCAAAATCCTTGTCTTAACATGCTCAGCTAAATTCTGATCCCTTAGCCAGGCGTGCCTCGAAGAACAGAACCAGTGGCAGCCACCCTCGAAGAGGCCTGCACAGCATCAAAACCACATTGCAAGGAATGCTTACCCACCTGTTCAGACACATGAACTAAATCCTGCAACTCTTTACACTCAATACCTTCCGCCAGAGCATCCACCTTAGACTTCAATTGTGAAAGGAGATAATTTTGATATTTTAACATGTGTAACTGGCAATTCAAAGCCCTCATGGCTAAAGTGGAAGAAGTATACACCTTCTTTCCCCATCTATCCAAAGCCCTTGCCTCTTTATCAGGAGGAACAGGATTTTTAACAACAGAAGCCTTAACACCTTTAGGCCCCTGAGAAACAGTTTCTGGGTCTGCCCTAGGACTCTTAAAAGATACTTATGAGCTTCAGGCACCCTATAATACCTATCTGGTTTAACTGGGGCAGGAGGCAAAGAATCAGGGTTCAGGGAAGCCTCTGCAAAAACATCTTCCACCACATCCAGAACAGGAGGTATAGCTAAAGGCCTATGCTGGGGTAAAACAAAAATTCCTAAGCCTCTTCCTGGAATCAGAGAAATCTTGGCCTTCCCATTTAAAATGCCCTCATGGAATGAAGAGTCTCTGAAAAGAGAAATCCTCAGGAGGAGAAGTCAAGGAGTAGAATCATCCACATCAGAATCAGAATAAGGAGGGTACTCCTGCAAGTCTTCAGCCGAAGACTCAGAAGCCTCCGAACACTGCTCAAAACTCTCAAGCTCAGGTTCCACCCTAGGCCTCTTATCAGGAGGGGGCATAGAACCTCTAATCATAGTAATCAAATCTTCTGCCATTTTAAGCATATGTTTCTTAGGCAAAGATCCCAAGAACTAGGAGAGACCCCCACTGAAGTTAAACCTGGCCTGCCTCTCAAAGAAGCCTTGGAAACAGAAGGGAGGGCCTAACCACCTTAGGAAGAGAGGGGAGAACAGCCACCTGAGAAGCCCCTTCAGCCTGGCCTACCTCCTGAGAAGACACATCTTGTAACAGTAAAGTCTCTCCCTGAGACTCCAAAGAAACTTCTGGCAGAGCCTCCGCTCCACTGAGCCTTCTAAAGAACCGACGTCCGGACTGACGGTTCTTCCAACCTAGGCTTTGCTGCTTTGTCCTTGCGCTTTTGACGAAGTGGGCCCCGGATCATCCGACGGCATTTTATAATTACAACGCTTCCCAAAAACTAACCTGGCACAGTCTAACCTTCTCTTTATAGTGCGTTTGTTAAATCTAGCACAAGAACGACATCCAACAACGTCGTGCTCAGGCCCTAAACAAGGTATACACAAGGTATGGTAATCCCTATGAGGTATCTGTTTCCCACAAGAAATACAGTTATTCACTTTTTCTGACATCCGGTTAAATACTGAGGCAAGAAAAAAACCAAAATATTCCCCAACGGGGTACTTAGCCAACTTTGATTCGGTCTGAAACTCCGACTTCAGAAAATTTCAGAACGCCAACCTGCACTCGCAAAACTGCTTCTGCATCGGACCATGCGGCAAAAAAGACTGAGGATATGACGTCGGTCATGCGAATTTGTACCCTGACGTCCTGACGTCAGACTAATGCGCCTTGACCGACGTCAGCCATATACTTTGGTATTCGGGCCGACTGGGACAGCGGACTACCCAAGTGTTAGGACTGCAGCAATGTGGTATGAAGAACATCTATAAAGCAACTAAGACAAGAACTGTCACTGTTAGAAGAGTATAGAAAAGGGAACAGATCACCAAAAATACTGAAAGATAGACGTGATAAAAGCAATGAACAGTATTATAACGGATAAGGATTTATCATGCACTACCACAAATAATAAACGAAATATATCAGCACATGCAAAAAATCTTAGAAGATATCCAGATAAATATAAAGGGAAAAGTACCAAATAAGCAATTTATTGATGATCCAAAAAAGTTTTATATACAGAACTGGAAAACAAGATAAAAGGAATTGAAAGCTCATCCAAAAAAAACCCCAAAATAAATAGATACATTTTGGATTTATGAAGATCCTGTAGAACACAACAGAGATGCTAAATGGATAAAAGTAAAAGAAAGAATAAGAAGTTCAAATGTACAGGATATGAAATGGGATGAAGTAACGGCCAAAGAAATTGACACAATGTTAAGAAAATGTGTTAACTGGAAAACCCCAGGCCATATTCAGTGTCTACCTTCTGGCTAAAAGTATCAACATCTTTGCAAAAAGACTGAGTTATGTGTAAGAACTATTTATATGAGCACCACGAACAGACACCAGTCTATCTAACAGCAGGAAAAACTTTTCTCCTACTTAAGAGTGAACCTGCAAGCTACTCTAAAAATTATAAACCAATAACTTTCCTTCTGACGACGTATAAACTATACAATGGAATCAATGCCAACAGAGTTTATAGTCATTCAGAAAAAAACTCAATGACGACAACAGAACAAAAGGTCAATAAAAGAAAGTTATAAGCAATAAAGGATCATTTGTTGTTAAAGTCATAGTACAGAATTGCAAAAAGGGGAAGAATCTAAGTATGGCACGGGTATACTACAAAAAGCATTTGACAGTATCCCCATTCATGGATAAAAAAGTGCTTAAAAATGTATAAGGTACACCCTACACTGATAAACTACATCACAGTGACCATGAAACAGTGGCAGACCACTTTGCAGTTAAGCCATGATAAGAGACAAATTATTATTCCAGGCATAAAAATACAAAGGGGGATATTCCAGGGTGTCTCTCTGTCACTGCTGCTCTTTTGCCTTGCCCTTAACCCATTAATGCTATCTGCTTAACAGATTAGGTCATGCATGTAATTTGGCTTCCAGAAAGCAACAAAGTGTATAAAGACTTCTCATATTCTCTTTGGCGAGAATTTAAAACTGTACAGCTCATCAGATGAGGAACTGCAAGCACAAATGCAAGTAGTCAAAACTTTCTCAGATGATGTAAGAATGTCATTTGGTCTTGATAAATGTGCAAAAGCAAACTTTAAAGCAGGAAAGCTGCAACACCAAGAAAACATCAGTTTGGGACAAGAATGTGATATAAAAGAACTTGAGCAAGAGGGAGTGTATAAATATTTGGAAATTAATGAAGGATAGTACAGCTGTGTACAACTTAACATAAATGTAGATGTTCGAATGTATTCACTGTTGCAGTCATTACATTTGGGTAATCTGCTGGCAGGTTGCCCTCAGTTGGCCTGAATAACAAAGTCTTGGGTCCTGCGTCGGTTGCTGTCTCCTCTTCCATGACGTTAGGTCGTCAGGGGTATAAAACATGCAGCCGACGCCATTTTATTCAGTTTTTCTTGCCCCAGATGTCAGGTGCCCCCCAAATGGGGAGCAAAAAAAAAAAAAAAAAATATATATATATATATATATATATATATATATAGAGAGAGAGAGAGAGAGAGATATTAATAAACAGCAATATATGTAAATGTCCTTTTAGCAACATAAACTTTACCTTCATCTAAAAGCAAATACACCACAAAGGCTTTAGGATATAGTGAAGGAAAGAGAAGTTATAGAAAAGGGGGATGGCGGGTGGGTAACCCGGACTGCAACAGTGAATACACTCAAACATCTACATTTATGGTGAGTGTACACAACTGTAATATGTTCTTCGTGTTTCAATGTTGCAGTCATTACATTTGGGCAGAATCCCAAAGCTATGGATGGAAGGATGGAACTAAATAGCATTAGGAGCATAAGGCCCTGCAGAAATGCAGTGGCAAAGCCTGCCCTGGATTTGGAGAAGAGAGGCAAATGATGATGCTTTGTGAAGGTATGCACAGAGCTCCAAGTAGCAACTTCTAAAATGTCTTTGGTTGGAACTCCTCTGAGAAAAGCTGCTGAGGTAGAGGCAGCCCTGGTGGAATGTGACCTGATTCCCTTGGGCACAGGTTTACCATGGTGCAAGTAGCAGAAACGAATGCAGTGGCTTATCCACTTAGAAATAGTCTGCTTTGATATAGCCTTCCCCTCTGATCCTGAAGCAAATGCCACCAGTAGTTGCTCAGACTTTCTTAGAGATTTGGTCCTGTTTAAGTAGAATCTAAGTTGTCTGTGTATGTCCAATGAATGCAGAATCTGCTTCCCCTTGTTCTGCGGATTTGGGTAAAATTTTGGGGTGAATAGTTTGATTAAGAGCCACACTGGATACCACCTTAGGCATAAAGGAAGGATTGGTACCGAGGGACACCCTGTCTGGGTAAAATGTAATAAAAGGCTCCACAGCCATGAGAGCCTGTAGTTCTGAAACCCTTCCTGCTGAAGTGATTGCCAAAAGGAAAGCTGTTTTCCAAGATAAAAAAATTTATATCCGCGGTAGCTGCTGGTTCAAAAGGAGGCAGGGTGAGTTTTTCCAGCTCAAAACTGAGGTCCCATGCAGGAGTTGGTGATCTTCTGGGAGGCCTTACATTTTTGGCCCCTCTAAGATACTGTTTTAGCAGAGGATGAAAAAAGATGGGAGGCTCCGTGTTGCAATGAGCCGAGATGGCAGAGGCATGGATTTTTATTGAAGAAAAAGATAGGCCCTTCTCAAGCATCTCAGTCAAGTATTGTAAAATCTGAGGGATATTTGGTTTTGCTGTGTTCGTTCCTTGTGCCTGGTTCCAAGCACATAATCTCTTCCATTTATCAGCATAAGATTTTCTAGTACTAGGCCTTCTGGCTTCCAAAATGACATCCATCACAGATTTACTGAGAGGTGTTGTTTGGATAATTAAATGATCAGCCATGCTGCAAGGTTCAGAGTTTGGAGCTGGGTGTGCATAATTTGATTGTTCTGCTGAGACAGTAGATGAGGTATTTGAGGCAAGAACCAAGGAGGGAGTTGAGACATATTCCTTACAATTGGGTACCAGTGCTGGCGAGGCCAGTCCGGAGCAATTAGGATCATTTTTGTTTTTTCCTGTCTGATCTTTAGTAAGACCTTGGAGAGAAGAGGCAGAGGGGGAAAGGCATAGACTGATAGGTTTTTCCAACTGAAGGATAGGGCATCCACTTTCCATGCTTGTCTGTGATAAGTCCTTCTGCAGAATTTGTCCAGCTGATAATTTTGGGGAGAGGCAAACAGATCTATGTCTGGGCTCCCCCATTTCTGTGTTACCATGCTGAAGATTTGTGGATCCAGTTTCCACTCGTGCGGGTCCATAGGATTTCTGCTTATGTCATCTGCCAGAGTATTGTGTTTTCCTGGCAGGAATTGAGCTTGAAGATGTACTTGGTAAGTCAAGGCTGTGTTCCACAATGCCATGGCTAGTCTGCAAAGGGGAAAGGAATGTGTACCCATCTGCTTGTTTATGTACCACATAACCGTGGTGTTGTCCATCTTTATCAGTAGTTGTCCTGGATGAAGTAAGTCCTTGAAGGCTGTCAAGAGCATTCTGAACCGCTAGCATCTCTTTCTGGTTGACATGCAGATGCATTTGTTTTGGGCTCCATATGCCCTGAATGCATGTCCCCGCCAGGTGGGCCCCCCAAGCATAGTCTGATGCATCTGTAGTTAGGGTTTAGGTGGCAGGGGGTAGAGTTAATGACAGTCCCTTGTTTTGGTGACATGTCTCTGCCCACCAAAGAAACTCCTGTTGTAGGCAGGGAATGAGAGGAATCATTGTTTCCAGACTGTGACAATGCTGACTCCATACACTTTTTAGGTACCATTGAAGTTTCCTCATATGCAGTCTTGCATATGGAATTAGTAGAATGCAGGATGCCATGAACCCCAAAGCCTGCAGAATTTGTCTTGCAGATAACTGGGTTTTTGTTGACATCTGTTTGAAGTATGTTGTCAGTTGCCTTTGTTTGTCTGGCGTAAGGTAAGCCATCTGGGCAGTTGTATTCAAGCTTGCACCCAGGAATGTAATTATTTGAGTGGGTACAAGTTGTGATCTCTTTTCATTTATGGTGTACCCTAGGCATGCTAGAAGCCTTTTTACAAATGCCAGATGTTGAAGAAGAGTGTCCTTGTCCTCTGCTTTTATGAGACAATCGTCCAGATAAGGATAAATTTGAATGCTTCTTTGTCTGCAGAATGCAATTACTGGTGCCAGGCACTTTGTAAAGACCGTGGGCGCAGTAGATAAGCCAAAGGGCAGTGCAGAGAATTGGTAATGCAAAAAACCTGCCTTGAAGCAGAGGTATCTTCTGCACAATTCCCTTACTGGGATATGCAGGTATACCTCTTTTAAGTCTAGAGTCACTAACCAAGAGTTCCTGCCCAACATAGGCAGTAGCTGTTGTAAAGTCAGCATTTTGAATTTTGGAATGTCCAGGTACGTGTTCAAAATTGATAAGTTCGGTATTGGACGCCATGCATTGTCTTTTCTGGGTACCAGGAACAGCCTTGAATAAAAACCTTGTCCTTTTTCCTGTTCTGGTACTGGTTGAATAGCCCCCATCTCCACAAGGGACGTAACTTGCTTTTGAGCCTCTGCCCATTGATTTTGTGGCAGATCTGGCCAACCGTTTGGAATTGGCAAAGTATGGAAATGAAATCTGTACCCCTGGGATACTATGTTTAATACCCACTTGTCCTGGGTAATTAACTGCCAATTTTGAGCATGAAGTGCTAATTTCCCCCCAAGGGGGCTGTCAAAAGATAAGTGCTTGGTGAAGGTAGAGGGAAGTCATTGAGACTGCTTAGTGTAGGGTGGTGCTTTGTTTCCTCCAGATTTGGAGGTGGAGGCACCCCATTGCTTTGACCTGTAAGAACCCTGTGATTGGTATCTAGAGCCTTTTGAGCACCTGGATTTGCCTTGAGAGGCTCTGTTGGACACAGGAAAGGACCAGTTTTTAGTAGGCCAGTGTCTACTGAACCTGGGTGGCTGCACTTGTAAGAAATCTTTTACCGTTTGCATAGATTTAGCTTTGCCTTCCATTTTCTTTAAAGCCTTTTCTGCCTTATTACCAAACAGGAGTATCATGCTGTAAAGGGGCATCTAACAATTTAGCTTTAACATGATCATGCAGATTTTGCTCCTTGAGCCAGGCATGCCTTCTAATCACAGACCCAGTAACTGCGGCCCTGCAAGAGGCCTCCAAGGAATCAAAACCACATTGCAAAGTATGCTTTCCAACCTGTTCTGCTGCATACAATAATTCCTGTAATTCTTTATTTTCCACACAATCAGAGATAACATCATTTTCTGTTTCAGTAAGCCCATAACATGCTGTTGATATTTAAGCATATGAAACTGGCAGTTTAAGGCCCTAATTGCCAAGGTTGCAGACGTATAAACCTTCTTTCCCCACCTATCCAGCGCCCAGGAATCTCTATCAGAGAGGGTAGGATTTTTGGCTGTAGAGGCCTTTACACCTTTGGGACTCTGTGAGATAGTCTCAGGATCAGCAGCAGGATTTTTGAATAGAAATTTGTGGGAGTCAGGAACCCTGTAATATTTGTCTGGCTTACTAGGAGCCGGAGGTAGGGAATCAGGAGCCATGCTTGATTCCGAAAACACATCAACAATGTCTAACACAGGAGGTATAGCCAAAGTCCTATGCTGAGGAAGGAGGAGGAAATCCCGAAGCCTATTTTTTGATTCAGAGAAATCCTAACTCTCCCATTGAAAATGTTCCCTTAAAGTATGCAAGGTTTCACCAAAAGAATAATCCTCAGGAGGAGATGCAGATGGGATGGATTCTTCTGCATCTGAATCCTCATAGGGTGGAATAGAGGAATCAGAAGAAATGGAAACCTGATCTGAAGATTCATAATCGGTGTCTTGCCTAGGCTTGTTAGCAAGGGGGGGTTGGGAACTCCTGATCAAAGTAATTAAGTCCTCAGCCATTTTGATCATCTGTTTTTTAGGCATAGGGGCCGGAGCACATGGCTCATGCGTTGTTTTTTTAGACTTAGAAACTGTTTTTGATCTTGTTTTTAAAGCTGTCGTCGGCTTTATATAAAAATGTTGAGGCCTGAAAACACCCTCAGAAGCCGGTGCCTGCTCAGCGGCTCTGGACCCATCCAAAGGAGAGACATCCACGGGTTCAATACTCTGAGAATCTCGCGGCATACTTGACTCCACATGGGTCTCGGTAGAGGCCTGCGACTCAAAAGTAGCGGGTATCAGGGACTGCGAAAGCGCCTCACTGAGTACCGGTGAACCGGCGACTGGCTTAGGAGAAGCTTCGTCGTCGGTTTTGTACCTCAACGGTCTGTCTCTGTCTTTTTCTTTGCGTTTTTTGTGAACTCCGGTAGTTGGATTGCTAACCGACGACATTTCAGGGTAATTAAATCTGGATCCAAAATATTTTGAAGCAAAAATATACCATCGCTTAATAGTGCGTTGGTTAAATCTAGCACAATACTGACAGCAAGGCACGTTATTATCTGGGCCTAGGCAAGGAATACAATACAAATGAAAATCCTTATGTGGTATTTGCTTCCCACAAGTAATGCAATTATTAACTTTTACTGACATTGGTAAGGAGCAAGAAAAAGTTTCCCCAACAGGGTACTTAGCTTTAGTTGAAGACTTTGGTTCTGAAACTCGAATCAAAAATTTCAGGAGTCGGCTGACCGGCACTTGCGAACTGCTTCTGCTTTGGGCATCGCGCAGCAAGAAAGACTAAATAAAATGGCGTCAGCTGCATGTTTTATACCCCTGACGACCTGACGTCATGGAAGAGGAGACAGCAACCGATGCAGGACCCAAGACTTTGTTATTCAGTCCGACTGAGGGCAACCTGCCAGCAGATTACCCAAATGTAATGACTGCAACAGTAAAACACAAAGAACATCAACAATAAAACACGAACAAATGCAAATAAAACTCAGTAAGGAATATAAGACTTAATTTAATCCTGAAAACAGCACTGACATCTAGGAACAAAGTTCAAGCTATAAACCAATTTGCTCTTCCAGTTCTACCTTACAGTTTTGGAGTAACTGACTGGCTCCAACAGGTATTGGATAGATTAGACAGGAAAACAAGAAGAATGCTTCATGTTCATCAAATATTTTATAAAATTCAGTACATACCAAAATTATAGAGTCCCCATTCTGAAGGAGGTATGGGCCTCCTTGAAATTGATTACATGTATCACTCTGGAATTGTGGGACTGCATATATATCTGCTGACTTCACAAGACCCAAACATAGTGAAAGTTTAGAAACATGAGGAGAATAAATCTAAGATGACCTCCCTTCTTAAACTAGTATAAGCATATCGGAATCATGAGGGAATGGGAATCAAATCAGCAGTATATAAAAATTAGGCAACAACTGAATGTGCCAAAAAAACAAAAGAAAGAATATAAGGTGAAGGATCAAATGAGAAGACAAGAAATGTGAAAAATACATAAATATAGTTACAAGTATTGAAAACTCCTACAACAACCTCATATTGATCAGGATCAAACGCAGGAATGGTTAAGAAGAGGCAAAATGAAACCAAAAGATGAAAGGTCAATATTGGCAGCCCAAGACAGTGGACTACATACACATTGGTTTACAAAGTCCATTGAACATGTGAGGGAAACAGACAAATGTAGGTTTTGTAAAACAGAAATGGAAACAGTTGCACACCTTGTTGCTGGTTGTGACATATTAATGGCAGAAGGACTGTATAGTGAAAGGCAAAAAGTACAGTTGTGTACACTTACCATAAATGTAGATGTTCGAGTGTATTCACTGTTGCAGTCATCACATTTGGGCTATCTGCCTGCAGGTAGCCCTCAGCCAGCCTGAATACCAGAGTCTTCAGATTTCTGCGTTGGATGCTGTCGCTTCTTCCATGACGTCAGGGGTATAAAACATGAAGCCGACACCATTACATCAGTTTTTCTTGCCCCAGATGTCAGGTGCCCCCACAATAGGAAGCAGTTGTATTGCATGGAACACCCCCAGCAAAAAGCAAATACACATGAAATAATGGGTCACTGTTGAATTATCGAAAACACAATCCATCGAATTGTGTTTTCGATAATTCAGTTTAGCGAAAGTGCATCTTGTCGAAAGTGCAAACTATCGTCTATGCACTTTCGCTAAACCCAAAATAACCACAAAAAAAAAACATTGTTATGCAGGGGGGCAAGCCCCCCTGCACTCCCCATGTGGGGGGCTGTGCCCACCACACACTCCCTACTTTATTATTCTCACTCCGAGATTGCACTACAGTGGGGAAAAGGAAATATTCCCTTATCCACACTGAAGTACGATGTCAGCAATAGTTCCATTAGTTGTAAATCAACAGTATACGTTGATTTACAACTAACGATGCATGCAGACTGCATGCTTTCTTTGTGTTTTCTATTTAGCGAAAGTGCATTTCGACAAAATGCACTTTCGCTAAATTGTGATTGCCGAAACACAAATTCGCTAATTTGTGTTTCGATAATCTAACAAGGACCCAATATAATATATGCCAAATAAGGAGGAAAGGTAAAAGTCAAGAGAAGTCAGGGGGCTGGAGGGAGGGTAACCAGGACTGCAACAGTGAATACATTCGAACATCTACATTTATGGTAAGTGTACACAACTGTACTTTGTTCTTCGTGTTTCACTGTTGCAGTCATCATATTTGGGTTGATTCCCAAAGCTAAGTAAGGGAGGAGGTAGTTAAAAAGCATTAGGGCTAGCAATAAGGCCCTGTAAGACTGCTGTGGCAAATCCACCTCTGGATTTAGAAAAGATAGGCAGGTGGTAATGCTTGGTGAAAGTATGTACACAGCTCCAGGTTGCAGCTTCCAGGATGTCCCTGGCAGGGACTCCTCTGAGAAATGCAGTAGAGGTAGATGCAGCCCTGGTGGAATGTGTTCTTATCCCCATGTGGGGTAGGTTTTCCATGGTGTTTGTAGCAGAAATGGATGCAATGTGCTATCCATTTGGAAATGGTTTGCTTTGAAATGGCCTTCCCCTCTGCCCCTGCAGCAAAGCTAACTAGCAGCTGGTCAGATTTTAGGGTTATCACCTGTCCCACTTTGCGAGGGACAGTCCCTCTTTGGGCAGTTGTGTCCTGACAAAAAATATTAAAAATGGCAAATGTCCTGAGATTGTAAGACATAATTATGTCCCATATTTTATATAATAGTTGCATAAAATATTTATTTCTGTATCTAAAATACCTAAATGTTACAAGAAACAGAATAAGCAACTAAACTGCTACAAGAATAAGCTTTCATTTAGGCATACAAGTTAAGTTCTATCCTTTGTACTGACTGTGGGTATGTGTCGGCCTGTAAAATCTGATGTATGTCCCGAAAATGTCCCACTTTGGCCATTTGAAAAGGTGGCAACCCTATCAGATTTTCTGAGAGGTTTAGTTCTGTCCACATAGAATCTAAGCTGTCTGTGTATGTCCAGAGAATGCAGTATCCTTTCCCCTTTATTCTGAGGATTAGGGAAAAAAGTAGGCAAATGAATGGACTGGTTTAGAATCACACTAGACACCACCTTGGGCATAAAAAGGATGGATTAGTCCTGAGGGAAACCCTGTCAGCATTATTGCCATGAGGGCCTGCAGTTCAGACACTCTTCTTGCTGAAGTGATGGCTAGAAATAAAGCTGTTTTCCAAGAAAGAAATTTCAATTCTGCTGTAGCAGCTGGTTCAAAGGGGGGAAGAGTGAGTTTTTTCAATACAAAGTTAAGGTCCCAGGCCGGAGTGGGAGCTCTCCGGGGGGGGGGGGGGTCTTACATTTTTATCCCCTCTAAAGAATTGTTTTAGCAGGGGATGAGAGAAGAGGGGTGGCTCATTATTATAATGTGCTGATATGGCAGAGGCATGAATCTTAATTGAAGTGAAAGATAGGCCCTTGTGGAGCATTTCTGTTAAATAATCTAGAATATGAGGTATGCTGGGCACCGTTGTACCCATTCCCTGAGCCTGGCTCCAGGAGCAGTATCTTTTCCACTTTTCTGAATTGGATTTTCTAGTACTAGGTCTCCTTGCCTCAAGAATGACATCCAGCATCTGCTTATTGAGGTCTGCTGGAGGTGAGCTCAGGGAAATTAGCCAGGATGCAAGGTTCAGGGTTTGAAGGTGAGGGAGCAGAATCTGGCCCGCCTGCTGGGACAGCAGGGATGGGGTCTGAGGCAGGTGCCAAGGCTGTAGCACTGTCAGACTGAGCAAAAGGGGGCACCAGTGCTGGCGTGGCCAGTCTGGTGCAATCAATATTGTCCTTGGCTTGTCCTGTTTGATCTTTAGTGGAACCTTCAAGAGGACAGGCAGAGGGGGAAAGGCATAAACTGAGAAACTTTCCCAGGAAAAGGACAGGGCATCCACTTTCCAAGCTTGACTGTGGGGAGTTTTGGTGCAGAATTTGTTCAACTGGTAGAGGGGAGGCAAACAGGTCTACCTCTGGTGTCCCCCATTTTTTTCTCAAGAGCTTGAATATTTTGGGTTCCAGTTTCCATTCGTGTGGGTCCATGAGATTTCTGCTTAAGTCGTCTGCCAGTGAATTTAGTTTGCCTGGCAGGAATTGAGCTTGTAGGTTCACTTGGTAGCTCAAGGCTGTGTTCCACAGAGCCATGGCTAGTCTGCAGAGTGGGTTTGTGTATGTACCACATACCTATTGTGTTGTCTGTCTTTACCAATAGTTGTCCTGGAAGAATAAGGTCTTTGAAGGCTGTCAGAGCATTCTGTGCAGCTAACATTTCTTTTTGATTGATATGCAGGTGCATCTGTTTTGGGTTCCATTTGCCTTGAATGCACTGCCCTGCCATGTGAGCCCCCCATGCATAGTCTGATGCGTCTGTTGTTAGGGTTTGGGTGGCAAGGGGTAGAGTGAAAGGGAGTCCCTTGTTGTGGTTACAGGCCTCTGCCCACCAAAGGAACTCTGCCCTTAGACAAGGAATGATAGGAATCATTGTTTCCAGGTCCTGATAATGTTGACACCATAGACTTTTTAGATACCACTGAAGTTTCCTCATATGCAGTCTTGCATACGGAATTAACAGAATGCAAGAGGCCATGAACCCCAGGGTTTGCAGGATTTTCCTTGCAGATAGCTGGGTTTTTGTGGCCAGTAGTTTGAAGTAGGTTGTCAAATGAATTTGTTTCTCTGGAGTGAGGAATGCCATCTGGGAAGCTGTGTTCAAGCTTGCTCCCAAGAATACAATCTGTTGGCAGGGTAATAGGTGCGATTTCTTCTCGTTGATGTTGTACCCCAGTGAAGTTAGAAGTCTCTTTACAAATGCCAGGTGTTGTAATAGCAAGTCCTAACTCTCTGCCTGAATCAGGCAATCGTCCAAGTATGGGTAAATCTTCTCTGCCTGCAAAATGCAATGGCTGGAGCTAGGCACTTTGTGAATACCCTGGGCGCAGTAGATAAGTCAAAGGGAAGTGCAGAGAACTGATAGTGCAAAGAGCCTGCCCTGTAGCGTAGGTATTTTCTGCAAGATTCCCTTATTGGGATATGCAGGTAAGCTTCTATTAAGTCTAGAGTTGCCAGCCAGGCATCCTTGGCTAGCATAAGAAGAAGCTGTTGAAGAGTTAGCATTTTGAATTTTGGAACCACCAGAAAGGTGTTGAGAATAGAAAGGTCCAGGATAGGACACCAGGAGTTTTCTTTTCTTGGAACCAGTAACAGTCTTGCATAAAAACCTTGTCCCCTTTGTTTTGTTGGGACAGGTTGAATAGCCCTGATACTAAGGAGAAAGAGCACTTGTTTTTGGGCCTCCGTCCACTGGTTTGGGGGGAGGTCTGGCCATCCACTTGGGGTTGGGAGTGAGTGGAAGTGGAATCTGTATCCTAGGGAAACTATGTTTAAAACCCATTTGTCTTGGGTAATGAGCTCCCAGTTTTTTGCATGCAGGGCAAGCTTTCCTCCTAATGGAGCAATAGTTGAGCAAGGCTTGGAAGAGTGAGGGATAAGTCATTGTGCCATTTTTCCACAGGGGGGTGGCTTACTACTCCCTGCTTTAGAAGTGGGGGCCCCCCACTGCTTAGATCTGGGAACAGCCTGAGACTGAAGTCTTGGTGGTCTGCTGCTCCTATGTTTGGACTGAGAAGGCCTGGAAGGGACTGGAAAGGACCAGTTCTTTGAAGGCCAATGCCTACTGAATCTAGGTGGCTGTACTTGTAAGAAATTTTTAACAGTTTGCATAGATTTAGCTTTTTCCTCCAACTTTTTGAGGACGACTTCTGCTTTGTTGCCAAAAAGGCACTCTTGGTTTAAGGGAGAATCCAGTAATTTAGCTTTAACGTGACCTGGCAAGTTTTATTCCTTAAGCCAAGCATGCCTTCTAAGTACAGACCCAGTGACAGCAGCCCTGCAAGATGCTTCTAAAGCATCACAACAACATTGCAAAGTATGTTTACCTACTTGGTCAGCAGAATGCATTAACTCTTGTAAATGTGTGTGTTCAGCACTGTCAGGAATCAACATAATTTTTTGTTTAATTAATTCCATAATATGCTGCTGATACTTTAACATATGAAACTGGCAATTTAAAGCCCTAATGGCCAAAGTAGCAGAAGTATATACCTTCTTACCCCATCTGTCTAAAGCTCTAGAATCCCTATCAGAAGGGGTAGAATTTTTGGCAGTAGTAGCCTTTTGGTCCTTGGGAAATGGTTTCTGGATCCACAGTAGGATTCTTAAAAAGGAATTTGTGAGAGTCAGGTACTCTGTAGTACCTGTCAGGTTTCCTGTGAGCTGGAGGCAAAGTGTCTGGGGTAAGGCTGGATTCCAAGAAAACATCATCTACAATCTCCAGAACAGGAGGGATAGCTAGAGGCCTGTGTTGAGGCAGGTTTAAAAATTCCCCAAGTCTCTTTTTGGACTGAGAATATCCCTGGCTTTCCCAGCGGAAATGCTCCTTAAGGGTATGCAAGGTTTCACCAAAAGAAAAATCTTCTGGAGGAGAAGCAGAGGGAATGGAATCCTCTGCATCAGAATCCTCATGACTAGATAAGGGTAAATCCTGGTAGTCAGAAGGAACAGAGATATCGGATTCCTGATCAGAAGAATCAGAAAGAAAATCAGTTCTAGGTCTCTTAGAGGGAGAAGGCTGGCTTCCCCTAATTAAGGTAATAAGGTCTTCAGCCATTCTAATCATTTGTTTTTGAGGCATATGGGCCTGAGAATGTGCTTTGGTCATCAGTTTTCTAGGCTTAGTGTGAGCTTTAGGCCTGAGGAATTCGGTATTCCTAGCTTGAAACGAAGTCGTCGGTTTAATATGAAAATTGGTAGGCCTGAATACACCATCAGAAGCCGGTGCCTGCACAGCAGCTCCAGACCCATCCAAGGTAGAGGCATCCACAGGTTCCATAGACAAAGAAGCATCTCGTGGCATACTGGACTCTGAATGGGTCTCAGTAAAGGCCTGTGACTCTGTAGTAGCGAGTATCAGGGGCTGCGAAAGCGCCTCACTGAGTCCCCGCGGACTGGCAACTAGTTTAACGGAAGCATCGTCGGTAGTTTTGGACCCAAGCGGTCTGTCTCTGTCTTTATCCTTATGTTTTTTAGGAAGATCGGTAGTCGGATGGCTTAACGAAGCCAGTACGGAGATCGAGAACGAAAATATTTAGCTACAAAAGCAGCCCGATGACAAATAGTTTGGGCATTGAACAAAGCACAAAAACAACAGCGAGGGACATCGTGGTCTGGGCCTAAACAGGTGACGCAGTAAGAATAAAAATCTCCATGAGGTATTTGCTTTCCACAGGCAAGACAATTGTTAATTTTTTCTGACATCGGTTAGAGCAAGAAAAAAGGATCTCCAACAGGGTACTTATCTTTTTGAAGACTTCAGGTCTGAAACTCGAAAACAAAAATTTCAGGAGTTAGCTGACCGGCACTTGCAAACTGCTTCTGTTTCGGGCACCACACACAAGAAAGACTGATGTAATGGTGTCGGCTGCATGTTTTATACCCCTGACGACCTGACGTTATGGAAGAAGTGACAGCATCCGACGCAGAAATCCGAAGTCTCTGGTATTCAGGCCGGCTGAAGGCTACCTGCAGGCAGATAACCCAAATGTGATGACTGCAACAGTGAAACATGAAGAACATCAATGTGGCAAGATTGTTGCACTGGGGATTGTGCAAACATTATAATACTGAAGTAGCTGAAAAACACTGGAAACATGAGCCACAAACCATCACATAAAATGATGAAGCCTACATCACATGGGATCACCGACTACAAACAGTTCAAATGATAGATGCGAGAAAAACAGATACAGTGGTCCATGAAAAGAAGACAGAAGTAGCACTGATCATTGAAATTGCTACACCCAGTTACTAGAGTGTCTTGCGAACATTTGCAGGCAGAAATTACAGCAATGTGGAAGAAAGATACCCAAACAGTTCCAATAGTAGTAGAAGCAATGGGTCTTATAAAAAAGAACCTACAATCATACTTATACATGTTACCAACACATGTAACTCCATATGAATTGCAGGAGGAGTCATTAGTGGCACATTGCGGGTGCTGCAAAAAGCACTTCTGTCTGACATTAAAGACTGAAGCAATACTAATTTCATGACCTTTAATCATATTTTGACTTAGGAATGGGGTCCATTCCTGTCACAGTATTAGAAACTCAAAAGATTTG
This sequence comes from Protopterus annectens, assembly GCF_019279795.1. NCBI lineage: Eukaryota > Metazoa > Chordata > Ceratodontiformes > Protopteridae > Protopterus > Protopterus annectens. The sequence continues at coordinate 463,272,233 of NC_056745.1, read as the reverse complement.
AAGATATTAAAGTAAGAGCTCATAACGATATTGCCAGCTTACTGCCCCTTGAGCCAAATTAATTTTGGTTCACAAAGGGAAAATCCTGCCTGGTTAACCTAGAAGGCAGTAGATGAAGACTGATTTATACAGATTACGTTCACCTAGCCATGGATTTATCTAATCCACATTTGGGTTTTATAAAGATTACATCTAAACCCTTACCTAATCCACGGACAGTGAGCTGGTTCATAAACCAAACTCAGGAAAAACAGAACTAGTAGAAAGACTCTCTGAACTATCTGCTACTACTGGAGAACCCCAGGGCTCAGTGTTGAGGCTGCTCCTGTTTGGTTTGTACTTCTTTGATGTCAAGGCTGATATCAAAATCATTTGGATGACCAAGTGCAGATGACTGCAGACTTGGAGACATTATTAACTCCCATGAGAACAAGTTCTTACAATAAGAACAAACACTTACAAACCAGACTATGATGCTGGCACAATTGAAGCTAAATGCCAGAAAATGTAGTTATCTTGTTTTTTTGTAAAATGGACAGCTCGTGCACTTACCACACATATGACATGCTCCTCAAAAGTGTCATCAGGAACCTAGGCATTTTTGTGGACAAGGAACTCTCCTTTGACCACCATACATCTGCTTTCATTACAATGTTCTCTGACATGGCCCAGCTGTTCACAGAAGGCATTCCATCTACATCCAACAATGTTATTTTTCTACACTTTTTTCTTATTAAGCTGTTAACAGAATATAATGCTCCTTTTAGTACACACCTGTCTAAACGCACAACTAGCTTAAGAAATTCCACTGTTTTCTCAGTAAGAAAATCAAGGACATGAGCTCCAAAGGCTACACTGTCTACCTTAAATCTCTCTCCTCCTTTTCTGCCTCTTACAGGCAACCTCTGCTAAGCTAACATAGCCTCATACAAGCCTGTCTTGTGTGATTTTCTACATGTCTAAAAGACTTATAATGCCATCAATACCCATACAAATAACTTAAACCTACAATGAAAAATAAAAAGAAACACTCTGCAGGATAGCTACATTTCCAACAAACTATTCTCCTCTGGAACACACAACCCTCGAAATTAATCAAAGTAGCTTTCTAACCATCTTCAGACATAGCACCATATGGACATGTAATGTGAGATCCCACTCTGGGTATCCTCCATGGCCTTTACCCTTGATTCCACACCTGTTGCTGGAAATTCATCCCAGGACAGGTCCTATAATCTCTTACAGAAGTAAGGAACATGCATCAAAAACCATCAAAAAAAGTGTCCCCGAATTCTCAAAAACTGGAGGAACAACTGTGGTCTTCCATCTCTATAAACCTAAGAGATCTAGGAATAGATGGAGTTTCATGCCTCCCCTGCCAAGCACCAAATCTAGCTGCATATATGGCACTATACATAATGTACAGTGTCATCATAACACCATGATGTTAGATGTTACATGAACTTCCAAGAAATGTCTGTAATCTCTAGTTATAGCAGTATACAACCAATCCATTGTCTTTACTGTTTTCTCAAGCATCTTTATTGTCTGTTAAATATGCAATTGATTATTCTGTTTTTCTTTTCATCTTGGTTCTCTTTCTTTGGCAGAGTCTGAATCGGAATGATGCTGTACCCTAGTTAAAAAAAATTAAAATAATATAATGATAGACAAGTCTTAGGGTTCCTATGTAAAATGCTCTTTCAAACTGTTAAAAATTTCACAGAAGGAAACGTCCTCCAAAGGCCAGACCAAAAGAAAATATTTCCTCATCCTTGGAGTCATACGTGATAGGAGAAGACATCTGTAAAGTACAAGCTACATCCTCTTCATCTTCTGAAATCTGATCTCTGGAAGAGAAAGCACCTCTGTTTATCTTAATAGCTGGGATGCCTAAACTAAAGTAAAAGGATAAGCTTGCTGTGAACTCTACCATGTGGTAAAGAGATTTGGAAGCATACAGTATAAATTATCTGTATGTACATGCCTCTGGGCTAAATGACCAGTAGTGAGTAGTACTTCCTGCTGCATGGGCCTCACAGGATGACCTGCTATGATCAGCTGGTCTGTCATCTGGTCTACACTCATGCAGAAGGGGCTGCCAGTATCTTTGAATCCTTCTTACTTGAGTGTGCGACAACTTCTATCAAGAATGCAGCAGGAAGTGCCAGCTGCTGCCAGCATGTTAGCCTCTGAAGGGGCTAGGTGGGGCTAACAGATGAAGTAAATACAAGAACTGCTGGCCTGAGAAAGCATCTTACTGGTAACAGTGTCTTCAGTCCTACTGCGTGTTGAGCAAGCAGAATTTTACTTTCTGGCATCCTTTGTGAGGATGCCTTCTTCCTCAAGCTTCTCGTTATAATATTCTTTTCAGTGCATCTTTTTAGGTGGCAGGTCTCTCCCGAAGGGCTCTTCAACAGCTTTCATAATGCTCTCCAGCTTGACTCTCCAAATAAACTCTTTCAGAGTAAATCATAACATGGGATTTGGCTTCTGCGGTTACATAATCATTTAGGGCCTGCGTGAGGCTCCTGAAAAATCATCAGCAGCAAATGAAGAAACAGTAAAACGATAATGAACAGAAGTCATCCAAACTCCTAGAGAAATGCATTCACCAACAACTCATGAATCACCTCACCACTAACAACCTATTGTTCAGCTCTCAATATGGATTCAGACCTAAACATAGCACAAGCACAGCTCTCATAACCTTTACTGATACTATACACAACCTCAAAAATGAAGGTCAGCTAGTATCAGCTATTTTCCTAGACAGGTCAAAAGCTTTTGACACAGTATCACACCAGCTGCTACTCAACAAACTTGCCACTTATAATCTCAATGCCTCACCCCTAACATGGTTCCACAGTTACCTATCTAACCGTCAACAGGCCACTAAATGGGCAAACAATCTCTCTCCACTATTACCAGTCACCACGGGGGTATCCCAAGGCTCCATACTTGGGCCCCTCCTCTTTACCATATTTACCAATAACCTCAATACTGCCACCCAACATGCCACCATCATCCAATATGCCGACGATTCCCCTCTTATCTGCTCACCCCAGTTCCCTCAAGAACTTCAATACAAAATGCAAACCTCTTTCCAGGAAATTGAAAATAACCTCATCAGCCACCAACTCATCCTCAACACATACAAAACCAAGCTCAATATATTCTCTAACAAATCATCCAAACCCGGCACATCACCCCTCTCCATAAACTCCTCCAATGTTACAATCATCGAACCCACCAATCAGATCAAGCTACTTGCAGTTACTATAGATAATACACTAAAAACCGATAAACACATCTGCCTGACTATCAAAAAAGTCCACCCCAAACTTCGTGCTCTCTACAAGGTTAAACCCTACCTTACACAGAAAACTAGAATTGCCACTGCAAGATCGCACTTGGTAATCTCCAAACTATGGCCCCCACCCAGTTCGGGTTTGTAAAAGGCAGATCATGTCTCCTAAACCTGATAGACTTCTTTGAAGCAGTCACCAAGGCCGTAGATGGGGGTAAGGTGGTTCACACAGCCTATCTAGATCTTGCCAGGGCTTTCGACACCATCCCCCACTCTGGAATTATAGATGAACTCACTAAACTAGGTGCAGATGCCTTTGTCACAGGATGGGTTGCCAGCTGGCTCACTGACAGAACTCACACTGTGAAAGTAGCAGACTCCAAATCCAACTTCAGACCAGTGACAAGTGGAGTACCACATGGTTCAGTCCTGGGTCCTCTCCTGTTTGGTATCTACTTCTCAGAAGTACAGGATAATACAGAAGGTCTTTGGCTAACGAAGTTCGCAAATGACTGCAAACTAGGAGACCTAATCGAAACCCCTAATGATGTGGACATCCTACAGAAGGGCCTCACTGAAACAGATGTCTGGTGTCAAGGCCATGGCCTCAAGCTCAATGCCAAAAAGTGCATTGTCATCTCTTTTGGTTAAAAACTCTGCACCCATGAACTACCACATAGGTGGTAGTCTACTTAACACCGAAAGTGTGATAAGAGACCTCGGGACACAGGTGGACAGTAGTCTCTTCTTCGATAATCACATCGCCACAGTAGTCAGGAAATCCTTCTATGTGGCACACCTCATCACAAAAGGTTTCTCATCCAGGAAAAAGGAGGTCATTGTTCCCCTCTACTCACCACTCATTAGACCCATTATGGAGTATGGCACCCCTTTTGGTATGTACCTCGCAGGAGCTGTTGGACATGCTCCACTTAAAGAAATCCCAATCCCTCCAAGCTACACGCTCTAGGGACCTAAACCTTGTCACCACAACAAACAGAACATGCTGGAGGGATAGTTTCCTGTCTCAGAGACTTCCTATACTCTGGAACAAACTACCTATCTATATCAAACAAAGCTTCTCATTAGCACTCTAAGAAATATCTTGATGATTGGATGGGATATAGGAAATTCATTCTGGGGATCACATCTGTGGCTCTGCTTGACAGGGGCACAGGAAAATAATTTTCTTGGGTGGTGAAAGCCAGGGTACCTTTTTGGCTAGGCTTATATATGCCCTAGGGCCAATAGCCTAGTATCTACCTATGAACTTGCTATCCATCCTCCTCTACTGCTCTCAGATCTTTACCAGCTTATCCAAAACTGACCTCAATAAACTAGAGTCCTGCTATTACAAAATAGCTGTTTGCCACCAATCAACTCTGTAAAACCCATTACCGCACAGCTCTCTGACAACTTAACTGGCTTGAACTTCCCAACCTATTAGCACTAAAGCAACTTTCTTTTGCCCATAAAATCATATACAATCCCACAGACAGCCCAGCTCTTTCAAACCTAGCTCAACCTAACTAACTGTAGGCTCCTTAGGTCATCCAACAAACTAATGTTAAAAGTTACCCAGCCTCACAACTATCACAGCAATTCCCTCTACTCCTATAAAATACTGAATTAAGACACAAAACACAACCAAGTGCTTGAAGTCACGGAGCTCCAATGAGTGATCTACCTCCTAGGTCGGCTAATAGATGACTACCACAACCAAATATACATTTTCCAAATAAACAATATCAAGGAGTATAATTGCACCAACCACTCGTTGTTACCTCCTCTGATGGAATACAACCAGCTGTCCTTCTGTTGAACACACAGTTCCTTTCACAAATTTCCACCAAACACTTCCAAACGAACTTTATTTCATTGAGCGTAACAGCCAACGTATATTAGTATTTGTGCCCCAAGGCACAAAGAAGTGAATCCTGCTGACCGCTCCAATATACTATGAAGCAAACAGGACTTGAATCTCCTATCGCAAATGTTGCGACCAGCTGTCTTTACCTCTAAACTGAACGTTATTTTTCAAGGACTTCCAACGACTATAAACGGCTTGAATTATTTATTGTTGCACAAAACAATCAATAAAATGCTTGTACCTCCTAAGGCACGGAGGTTCAGCCAACTAAACACAAAAACGTACTATAAACGTAAAATAATAAATAAATAATGAAAACTTTTTGATGCGCTAAAGTTTAGCGTATGCTGTGTGTCAAACACATTTATTTTTATTTTTTATTTATTTTACATTTGTTGACCGGGCTAGTCCAACTGGATATATGTCCATTTTCAGTGGAGGCCCGGGGAGAAAAGCTCCAATGGTTAATTCAATTAAACCAATTCAAAATATGCTAACTTGATGAATTGTCCATAAAAAATGACCTGGAATGCTACTAATAATCCAATGAACTTCGGTTAAGCGCTTTCACTCAATAGATCTTGAGCTTCTTCAGAACATCCCAGTGTAAAAACCTCCGTCTTTTAAAACTTTTTTGGTGCCAATTTCAAACCAGGTCACAACTTAAAGCTACAATATGTTTTCAAAAATAATTATCTATACTAATAAGAATACGTGTATAACAATTACTACTCAACAGTATACATTCCTAACCAACCATACTATCCAATTTATATACAATATAAAATAATAAAATGATGTATATTGTATAAATATAAATAAAAATATAAAAATAAAAATGAAAGTACGTGTGAATAAAAATGCATTCCATTAGCAATAGTTGTACATGCTCATATGTTTGATGGCTCATAATTCTGTTTGAAACTACTATAATTTCAACATATACACCATTCTAATTTGATATTATCTAGTGGACTGTGAAACACCCTTAGAATTTATGCATATGTAAATGTTTAAACATATTTGTGCTACATATTGACTTCTAATATGGCCTTTAGAGAGATGCTATTAAACCTGGTGGAGTGGTGGCATCTACAAATATTTGCCACCATGCTTCTCTATAACTTAGTACTTTCTTGTTGTCTCCTCCCCTGGGATCTTGTCTAACACTGTCTAACAGGCCAAATTTGAAATTATGTTCCTCACCTCTAATTTCTATGTGTTTATACAGTGCATTTCTGTTGTCCTTTTTCTTTATACAATATATATGTTCATAAATTCGCTTTTTTAAACTTCTCTCTGTTTTTCCCACATAAAAATTAAAACATATTTGACATATTGCAATATATATTACCATTCTAGTGTTAAAATTGCCCTTAATAAATCTAATATTAGATCTCATTGCATTGTTTAACACTAGTTCTTTGTTCTCAATAATGTACCTACATTGACTACACGCACCACACTTGGATGTTTGTTCGTTACTATATGTAGATACCTCCTTATTATACAAAGTTCCCTTTTCCATAATTCTTTTGATATTAGCACCCATCTTGAATACAAAACCTGTTTTTTCTCCTATTACATTGTTTATTGTCACATCGTTGTACATAATGTGCCAATGATTCTTAATGCTTTGTATAATATAATTAACATGTGGACTGTAAGTTAAAATCAAAGCCCTGCTCTTGCTTTCATTTTGTTCACTAAATTTAGCCATTTCTTGCTGAGTTGGACTTATGTTGTTGTTTCCTAAACCAAATAATGGCTTGTAAGTATTATTCCACAAACTTTTAACATATGTGTCAACGTCATTCAATAACCTTGATGGATATCCCCTGTCTAAAAACATCTTGTGTATAAATTTGATCTCCTCTTCTAATGTATTGAACGCAGTTGTCATTCTTATAGCTCTTATACATTGGCCTTTATATATATTCCTCTTTAATTTTTCAGGAAGGCAGCTTGAATATGATAAATAATCATTAGAAAAGGTATCTTTTCTATAAATTCTAGAATGCAATACACCCCCATCTTTGTAAACTAAAGTATCCAAATAGGGTAAGCCAATCTTATTGTAAGCGTATGTAAATTTCAAAAAGTCACTGCTCTGATTGAGATAGCGAATAAACTCTAGTAGTTCCTCTTCACCTGATTTCCATATAATGTAAATATCATCAAAAATCGAACGTAATGTACAATGTGTTGAGAATATGGACTGGTAAAAAGGTTGGTGTCTTCCCAGTCAAGCATGACCAGGTTGGCATATATGGGAGCACAAGCTGCTCCCATAGCTACCCCCCTGGTCTGCCGAAAATACTCACTTATTTTGCATGATATGTAAAAACTTTGCTATGACCTTGTATTCCTTGTGTGAACTCACAACATGCATTCTTGTTATATTTGTTGCTAAATACTTGTACTTTAACTAAATTGTTCTGTTATGGGGCTTTTCTCCCTGGGTCTCCACTGAAAATGAGTTTCCAACCCAGTTGGACACTACCCGGTTAACAATTGTAAATAAATAAATAAGTCCGAAAAAGTTTCCCCCAAGAGGGCATGTATATTTACATGAATTCTCAAAAAAGAAGCTCTTGCCGCTCCATGTTGTACAGGGATTAAGGCCCGACAGTGGCCCATATTTGAATAGTGGCACAGAAACCTGTAGCACCTGGCAGGTGAGGATACGTGTGAGCAGCCACTGCCTGCTCACCCATCCAGGGGAAGGGAAGTGGTTCTAAAATGCCACTTCCTATTTAAAATGTTATTTCAAACTGTTAAAAATTTCAAAGAAGCTTCCAAAGGGTAGACCAAAAGAAAATATTTCCTCATCCTTTGAGTCATACGTGATAGAAGACAACTGAAAAGTATAAGCTATGTCCTCTTCATCTTCTGAAATCTGAGTCTCTGGAAGAGAAAGCTCCTCTGTTTATTTTAATAGTTGGGGTGCTTACACTGAAGTAAAAGGATAAGCTTGCTGTGAACTGTACCATGACTGATACTTAGTGGGGAGAACTAGGTATCTACCCCATGGAGCCAGGGATCTACTGAAGTTGCACTACTATGTGCAACTGCACTGTGAGCAGAGGGGGACCTAATTAAGGTAGCTTTCAGGAAGCTTGGAAGAGCCACTACAGGGAAGTGGGGGTGTTCTGCCAGGAAAGAAGGTAGAATACCCCACACCAGCAAAACTGGTCTGTTCCCTACCACCAAACTCCTACCATTAGCACATGAGCTCAAAGGGGATTCTCAGGCAGGAATGAATGGGCCATAGGGCTCTCGTCTGTCCGGGAATCCCAACGCCCACAACAACAGAATGAATGGGCCGACTGCATACAAGCAAAGAAGCCACCAGGTTTAGTCCTGCAGGATTTGAAAAAATATGGAGCTCTTGACTGAGACTGGACTAAACAAATCCAATCTGCCTTTGCTGAAAACTTAAGCCTGGGGCCAAAATTAAATGACGATGATGTGGACTTGACTTCCTTTTTTTCTTCAGGGATGTGGGTGTATGAACATAGACTGGGGATAAGTCAGCCTGCAACAAGATGTTTGTTCAGCTCTGGTTGCTGGGGCCATTGTGCAGACTTCCATCTTTGGCTAATTTCCATTGGTCAGGAAATCAGATTTTTCAGAGGCCAGAAATAAGGGATTACCTTCAGAAACTGGTTTAGCAACTAATCTTTAACGAGAGATTTGTCGTCTACAAATTATGATATGCAGAAATGGAAGAGATGTTTACTTTAGTGGAGGAATAAATGAATCTCAGTTCCAAAAGATGCATGAGACAGAACAATTATGCTTAAAGCATCTTCCACGTTCTACTTGGCTCTATATGCGTTTCAAGGGGAAAGCCTCCTAGCAACCTCCAAGATTTCTGATATCTCCCTGGGATATGTTCTTGCTGTACAGAAACTACTGCATCACCAATACTGAGGGTGAGGTTGTCATAAACTCACAACATGGAAGATCCCAGTGTGCAAATCGCAAAATATCTAGGGAAATGTCAAGATTCAAGGAGTTTGGAAGCAGGTTCTTCTGGGCCACTAAAGGGAGAGAAGTGCAACAGTTTGCCTTTTCATATGAAACTTTACCAGTAGATTACAAAATAGGAGAAGCATACTGGGTACATTTCTATAATTTCTCCAAGAATGCTTCTGTAAATAACTCCTCTCTGTGCTAATGAGTGGAGAATAACCTATGTAGAACACACTGACTTCTAAAGTGTCTCAGTTTGGGAAACAACCTAAACAATGTTTCTTTAAAAAAACAAAAACAGGGAGAAGATGCATATCAAGGTGTCCACTGCAACATCATATGTAAACCACCACCAGGATGATGTCTTTCTTGGTGACCTAAAAAGGGCAGAAAAAAACTCCATGTTCAGATATTGCCACCTGGTTATTCAGTCTCCTTGGGACACTTCTGTAAGCTGAAAGTGCTTGAAGTAGAGATGTTTCCTCTAAGGAATTTTAGTTGTCTTAGATGAGGGTGGACTTAAAGATTATCAACTATCTCCTCAGAGAACTATCTGAAGGGAAAGCTTACGTCAGAGAGAGAGAAAAACAGATAAGTCTGTCTCTGGTTCTAGTACAAAACTCTGTAACTCCAGGAAAAGGGGATAAGAGTCCAATGTAATGATCAGATATGAGATTGAGTGATAATTTTTCTCCACCCTCATATCCTAAGCCTTCTGTTTTCTCTCTATACTTAAAGACTCTGATGTATCAATGGCAGCCACTTCATATGTTCCAACACCCCCCTCCAAAAATTAGGCTGCTCCACCCATGAGCAATATTCCTAAAAGATGAAATACATGTACAGAATGTGCATACTTAAGGAACTACAAGCACAGACTGTTGGTTTCTGTTGTATGGTATGGTTTCCTCAGCGTCAAGAAATAGATAATTTCCTTATGTTCTCCACAAAATGGGAAAGATGCCATCCTGCAACTGAGATCACTACTTAATCCTGGTTTGTCTGTGGTACAATGAAGTGCTATGATTCAGTAGCCAAAATGGAAATGAAGACTCATTAGCCATTGATTGCAAAATACAGAGATGATCTTACATGTGAAGGGAGGCCAAGGGGATGATGAAAACTGTTGCTGCTACCAGCTCTAAAATGTGGTCCTGGACAGATAAGTGACACTTCTCAAGGGTCTACATTCCTTAGTTTCTCTGTCCTCTTCAGAGGGACAGAAGTGCGGCTCTTACTAAACTCTAGAACAAATATGAAGAAAAGTATGTCTTGAAGGGACATAGGAAAAACTTTTCCCACTAATGACAACCCCCTAAATAACTGTATCCAAGCCAAAAACTAGACAAGAGCAACACTGGGTAATCCTAGTGCAGGCCACCAGGAACCAACAATCCAAGTAAGGAAACAGTAGGAAGCTGCACTGCCTTCAAGGCCTCCATAACCATAAAGTATCTGAATAAAACCAGGGGAAGAAAAAAATGAAATACCATGTGCTGCAAAAGTAGACTTCCGAGGACACAAAGTATTGTTGTGTAAGAACTTACCATAACCTTAGATGTCCTTCTCTTCTACATGCTGCTGTATTCATGACATCAGGGAGTTTGCCTCTGGTGAACTCTTGTACGTCTGGCTGTATATAAAAGTTAAATGCTACTGCTAGGGTACGCGTGTCTTCCCATGGCTCTCTCGGATGTCAAATATATAGCGGACGCCAGCATGCACTTCTTCAGAACTGAATGCCGCCAGAATCAGTGAATATGGAGTGGTTACTCCAGGAAACTAGAATCAGGCAAGGGTGAGGGTGAAGGCTGGGTGGGAAACTATACAGCAGCATATAGAAGAGAAGGACATTCTAAGGTTATGGTAAGTTCTTACACAACAATACTATGTCCTTCTATTCATATGCTGCTGTATTCATGACATCAGGGAGAGTGCAAGAGCCCCTGTCCTAATGAAGGGGTGGTGGACCACAAGCACCTTCGACAAACCCATGGAGGATGGCTCTGGAAAAACCTGCTCTGGCTCTACAGACCATATCCAGTTTGCAGTGTCTGGTGAATGTGTGAACTGAGGACAAAGTAGCTGCCTCTAGGATAGCAGCTGTGTCCAGTCCTTCAAGGAAAGCCCCCTGAGGAGGACACTGCCCTGATAGAGTGTGCCCTAACTGGTGCTGGGAGTGACTTACCATGACTAGTGTAGCAAAAGGAGATGGGTTTTGATATCCAAGAGGATATAGTTTGCTTGGAAACAGGCTGACCCAGGGCTCTAGGGTGGCAGGAGATGGAGAGCCTGTCAGATTTTCTGAAGGATTTGGTTTTGGCCAAATAAAACCTTAGCTGTCTGTGTACATCTAGGGAGTGAAGTACCCTCTCTGCTGTGTTCTGCGGAGAGAGGAAAAAGGTTGGGAGAATGAAACTCTGATTTAAGGACAAGTAATTTAGCACTTTGGGAATGAAAGTGGGGTTAGTATGCAAACATACCCTGTCCTTGTGGAAGACAGTGAAGGGGGGTGTGCCATAAGGGCCTGGAATTTGGAGACCCTTCTAGCAAAGGTTATGGCCACCAAGAGTATGGTCTTCCAAGTGCACTGCTGGAGGGAGCAGTCTGGCTGGTTCAAACAATGGGAGAGTCAATATTTCTAGGACAAAGTTAAGGTCAGAGGAGGTGGGATAGGCTTCCTTGGTGTCCTGAGGTGTAGAACCCCTCTCAGGAAGAGTTTGACCTCCAAGCTAGATGCTAAAGGTGGTACCAGGGGCAGGCAAGCTGAGATGGCAGACAGGTGGATTTTAATGGCGGAGTACGATAGTCCAGACTTCATGAGATCACACTGGTAAGACAAGACCACTGGAGGCTCTGCAGTCAGTGGTTGTAGGCTGTTTTTCTGACACCAGAAGGAAAATCTCTTCCACTTTGACAGGTAGGATTTTCTGGTAGTTGGTTTTCTAGCCTCTTGCAGAACCTGGATCATGTCCTCTGTGTGTAGGTGCCTGAAGGGAATCAATGCCCTATCACCCACAGTGTGAGATTCAGTGTGGACAGCTGAGGGTGCAAGAGTGTTCCCTTTTCCTGTTTGAGCAGGTCCATTCTCTGGGGTAACCTGTGGTGAATGCCCATTGCTAGGTGAAACAGTAGGGGGAATGAACCAATGCTGCCTTGGCCAGTAGACAGTCACCAGCAAGATTTGAGATTTTTACTTCTGAATTTTCAGAAAGACTCTTTGAATGAAAGGGAAGGGGGGAATGCATATGTATACATACCCTTCCAAGAGACTGATAAGAGCATCCACCTTCCAAGCCTCGGGGTGAGGTGTCCTGGAGCAGAAGGTCGGGAGCTGTCTGTTCATGGGGGAGGCAAAGAGATCCACATTCGGAATACCCCATCGATGGACTTGGTCCAGAAACACTTCCCTGTTCAGCATCCATTCGTGAGACAGGGTCATGGTCTTGCTGAAGGAATATGGCATTACACTGTCTGCGGAGGGGATATATACTGCTTGGAGAAGGATTTGTTTCTCCAGTGCTATTTCCCAAGCCTGCAGTGCTAGTCTGCACAGGAGGTAGGACCATGTCTCCCCCTGTTTGTTGATGTACCACAGCACAGTGGTATTGTCTGTGTACCACCTCAGGGTGCATGGGAGAAGCTGACCCTTGAAAATATCCAAAGCTAGTATCAAGGCTCTCATTTCCTTGACATTAACGTGATCTTTTTTGTTGAGTGGAGCTCCAAATGTTCCTCACTCTCCAGTTTCTTAGGGTTGCCCCCCAGCCTGTGTCTGAAGCATCTGTGAAGAGGTTTTGGTTTGGGGATGTGGGCTGGAGGGGCAGACCTGGATTTGACTAAATCTGGGAGATCCACCACTGCAATTCCTTGGACAGGCAAGGAAGCATGGGGATCATGAACTCTAGGGGATGTATATGTTGTTTCCAGATGTTTCTCAAATACCACTGGAACTTCCTCATGTGTAGCCTTGCCAGGGGGACCATGGTGATAGCCGAGGCTATGAATCCTAAGATTCTGAGGAATTCCCTGGCTGAGATGGTTTTGAGAGGAAGGATCCCCTGGAAGAAAGATGTGAGGGTCACAATCTTCTCTGCTGGCAGGCAAGCCATCATTTCCCTGGTTAGAATCCAACATCCTAGAAACACCTGATCCTGAGAGGGTATCAGGGATGATTTTTTGTGATTTATGGCGAGTCCCAGACCTGTAAGGAGGGAGATGGTGAACTGCAGGTGTTGCAAGGCCATTGAACTGGAATTGACCTAGATAAGGATGTTGTCTAAATAGAGAAAAAGCTGTATTCCTTTCATCCTGGCAAATGCCATGACTGGGGTCAGACATTGGGGCCATAGAGAGATCAAAGGGTAAAGCACAGAATGAGAAGTTATGTACCTACCATAACGTTCCATGTTAGTTGTCTTCTCTCGCCTTCTTTCTTGCTGGATGGGTTCGGAGCCGAACCTCGGCTCCGACTCGGCTTATACTAAAGCTCGAGAGCTAATTTTACCGTCTCGAGGCAACCCTATATCCCATGATGCTAGGCGGTAACTACCCAGATCTCGTTTGGTAGCTAACAAAACAATAGCCAATTCAGTCTCCCCACTCAGGTGGAGGAGGAGAAAGGAGAACTCCCCAAATGTCACTATCTGAAGCCGTAGCTACCCCAGGACCACCTGTTTGGGCTTGAAATAGTGTAAGATAAGGTCCCTTAGAAGAAGGGGAAATCCATTCGGTCTGTCCAGGCTAGGGGGATGGTGGGCGGGACGCACGAAAGAAGGCGAGAGAAGACAACTAACATGGAACGTTATGGTAGGTACATAACTTCTCAATGTTAAGTTGTCAATCTCGCCTTCATTCTTGCTGGATGGGACCGCGTCCCTAGCACCTTCATCCTGGGTGGCTCATTGGAACAGACTCTTGAGAACGGTGGAACCAAAATTTGCCCTGTTTCTGGAGGCCATGTCCAATTTGTAATGTGTGACAAAGGTATGAGGAGAGGCCCATGTGGCTGCCGCACAGATAGCGTCTATTGGTAATCTGGCTTGAAAAGCTGTTGATGCAGCTAACGCTCTAGTTGAATGGGCTCTTGGCCTAGAAGGCAATTCTTTACCTCTGAGTTGATAAATACAGGTAATCACAGAAGACAGCCACCTAAGACAGGGTTACTTTGGATACCGGAAGGCCCTTTTTACTTTCTGCATAAGATAAAAAAAGTTGATCCGATTTCCTGACTTGTTTAGTTCTGTCCAGATAGTAGCGGAGCTGACGATGAACGTCCAGGCAATGCAGTTTTTGCTCCGCCCTGTTTGAGTGATTAGGGAAGAAAACTGGAAGATCAATAGATTGATTTAAATTTGCCTGTGAAGCCACCTTGGGTAAAAAAGATGGGTTAGTTCTTAGAGAAACTCTGTCTTTGTGGAAAATTAAATAAGGAGGACGAATGCAAAGGGCATGAAGTTCAGATACTCTCCTAGCAGATGTAATGGCGACTAGGAAAAGTGTCTTCCAGGAAAGTAACTTCAATGAGCAGGAAGCCGCAGGTTCAAAGGGAGGGAGAATCAAGGATGTTAAAACTAAGTTTAAATCCCACTGTGGTGGAGGGTCTTTGATCGGGGGCTTGAGTAAAAAGATACCTCTGAGGAATGCCTTGCAAAGTTTATGGGACATGATGCTGGAGTCCGACAAGCCTATGTGAAAATTTGAAATGGCTGCTAACTGAACTTTTACTGTGGAGGATGAAAATCCTGAATGAAAAATTTCAGCTAGGAAATCTAAGACCGAGTGTATTGGAGCAGTGAAGGGATCTATATTCCTAGCCTTTGTCCAGAAGGAAAAACGTTGCCATTTACTAGCATAGATCCTTCTGGTGGAAGACTTAAGGGAAGCTACGATAATATCCCGGACAGAATTTGAAATCATTGGAAGCCTGGCTAGGGATGGAAGTGGAGCAACCAAGCTGTGAGGTTGAGAGATTGGAGGGATTGGTGCAGCTGCCCTGACTGATGGGCCAAAAGATCTGGCACTGGATCCAGATGCCAAGGCTGCTCCAAAAGATAACGATGCAGGAACGGGAACCATATCTGCCGAGGCCAATAAGGGGCAATGAGAATCATCTTGGCTCTCAAGGCGGTAGCTTTCTGAATTATCTGTGTGATTAATGGAAAGGGGGGAAAAGCGTATAGAAGTCCCCGAGGCCAATCGTGGACTAGAGCGTCTCTGGGGGGATGGCCTGGAAGGGGGAAGAGAGTGAAGAAGTCGAGGCACTTGCTGTTTTGTGGTGTTGCAAAAAGATCGCAGCAAGGAAACCCCCCCTTCCGAAAAATTTCCTCCGTCACCGATTGCTTGAGAGACCACGCGTGGGGCATGAGAATAGCTCTGCTCAGCCTGTCCTCTATGACGTTGGACTTCCCGGGGATATGCATTGCTATCAGAAACCGCCGAGAAGATATCGCCCATTGCCAGAGTCTGAGTGCTTCTCGACAGAGGGGATAGGACTTGGTTCTGCCCTGCTTGTTGATATACCATACTACGGACATATTGTCCGTTTGAATTGCAATAGTCCCCAGGGGAAGAGAGTCTTGGAGGGCTTGCAACGTCAAAAGCACTGCTCTCATCTCCAGGACGTTTATGTGCAAGTGGCATTCGAAAGGTTGCAATGTGCCATGGACTGTCCTGCCCTGAAAATGCACCCCCCCACCCGATCAGGGAGGCGTCCGATGTGACCGTGGCGACCGGGGGGGGGGGGAGTAAATGGTCTGCCTTGATGGACTTGAGGGGAGACCATCCACCAAGACAGATGTCTCTTGCAAGATAGAGTTATTAAGATCTTGTGTGTCATAGGGAGCTGTTGGAAGGACCACTGGGAGAAAAGCATCCACTGAAGAAGCCGCATGCAAAAGTGGGCAAGGGGAAGAAGTGTGACGGCTGCCGCCATGAGACCTAATACTTTCAGAACATACCTGGCCTGAATTTTGTTGCTCTGAAGGAGAACATGAACATGATTTTGAATATCCAAGACCCTCTACTCTGTTAACCTTGCTGAGAGCTGAACGGTGTCCAAGGTGGCGCCTATGAAGGTAATAGACTGACAAAGCGACAAGGCAGATTTTTCGAAATTTATAGAGATGCCTAGCCCTTTGCAAATGTGAATGGTGTAATCTCTGGCTAGAAGAAGTTGATGCCTGGTGGTGGCAGTGAGGAGCCAGTCGTCTAGATATGGAAACATCTGGAATCCTTGACATCTCTGGTGAGCCGTAACCGCTGCCATACATTTGGTGAACACTGGGGGGCTGTAGTGAGACCAAAGGGCAGGGCTCTGAACTGGTAGTGAGTGGCCCCCAGCCGGAAGCGGAGAAACCTTCTGGAGCGCCTGTGTATTTTGATGTGATAGTACGCATCCTGAAGGTCCACTGAGCACATCCAATTGTCCTTGCCCAGAAGGGGTTGAATGGACTGTAGCGTGACCATCCGGAACCTCGTTCTCTTTACAAACTTGTTTAGTTTGCTGAGATCCAATATTGGCCTCCAGTCCTCTGTTTTTTTGGTACCAAAAAGAACTTTGAGTAGACTCCGGATCCTAGTTGGTCTGCTGGGACTGGCTGGATGGCTCTCTTTTTTAGCAGCTTTGATATTTCTATTGCTGCTTGTTCCCTTAGACTGGGTGGAATGTCTGGGAGAGACTGTATTTGAACAGTTGGGGTTTGGATAAAGGGGATTTTGTAACCCTCGGATATGATCGACTGCACCCATTTGTCTTGGGTGAAGGAGAGCCAGGCTTGTGGGTACAGCGATAATCTTCCCCTGACTGCCTCCGAAGGTGGACAGTCGGGCAGCACCTCAGGGATGCTGGAAGGGTTTGTCAGAGAGGGTTTCTCTGCTACCCTGATTCTGCGGACCCCCTCTGCCTCTCGGACGGCATCTGTTGTTGTTGTTTCCCCCTCTGCCTCTAGGGGGGAACTGACCTCTTGCGTCAGGCGTGACTCCTTGTGATTTGCGGAACCACATTTTTCCACCCTTTTGACCCTTAGGATATGGTCTAGATGGGGTTGAAAAACGGACTCCTACGGCAGAAAGAGTCTTGCCATCCTGTTCGCATCTGGTCACAGTATCTTTCACTTGTGGTCCAAACAACGCTGAACCATCAAAGGGGGAGTTAGTGAAGGACGCCTTGAAGGGGTCTGCGAAGTTGCAAAGCCGCATCCAGGCGTGACACCTTAAAGCCACACCTGTGCCTGCGGCCCTACTCGCTCCATTGGCTGCGTAGGAAATAAGCCGCATGGAGGAGTTAACAATGGAATTCAGGGTTCCTAGCTGTGAGTTAATTTTGTCCCGAGACCTAGCAGCTGATGGATCCTGTAGAACCTCACCCAGTTCTTTGAGAATGTCTCTTTGAAGACGGGTGAAGTGGCATAAGTAATTCAGCGACCGTATGGCAAAGGTCGCTGACGAGAACATCCGCTTGCCATACCTATCCATTGTCCTAGATTCCTTGTTAGGCGGATGGATAGGCACTGAAGTATCAGCCAGTTCCTTCTTGGTGGCTGCCGCCACCACCATGGCATCAACTGGGACACCTTTAGATAAAAATTTCTTATCCGAAGGGGCTGTTATAAATTTGGAAGGCCTCCGTGGGGTGGGTTCCATTGAATCAGGGGCCGTCCAAGCCTTCCGTGCCACCACTTCCATAAGGGGGTCGAAGGGCGGAGACACCCAGGAGGTGGAGGGTCGAGAACCAAAAGCCTCCAGGTAAACCGACTCGTCCTCGGAAGGATTAAGGGAAGACCAGTTCCCCCTCTGTTTAAGGATTTCAAGGATGTCAGAAAAGGAGACATCCTCAGAGGGGGACCTTGGGGATCCTTCCGACTCATCCAAGTCGGTATCAGATGTGATGGACTCAGGGGAGTCCACATGCTTCCTCTTACGCGGGGGTTCACCTGACGGATCAGGAGAAACCTCAGAAGAGGAGGATATTCCCAGTGGGGAAACCTGAGGCGTTGGATCTCCACGGCCGGGGGCGAGAGAGTGGGAAGAGACCTCAGCAGGCAGTACAATGGGAGGAGCTGATGGAGCTGACCGTAGAGCAGGCACTGGGGCCAGTATGCTCCTCATGACCTCGAAGGCGCCCCTATCAGGCAGGCCAGAGGGCTCCCGCTCCGAAGAACTAGGAACCCCACTCGGCACCGACAGGGACGGCTCCGAAGCCGATGTTGGGGCCGAACTCACTAGCGCTGACGCTCCGAGAGGGAGAACGGGGTCGGATAAGGGTCCGATGCCACTCGCCCCCTTGGAGCCGGCGAGAGAGTCCAAGTGCCCGGATCCCTCCAAGGAAGGCACCATGGACGAGATCGGAGCAGACGAAGGAGCCGAAGGGGGAGGTATCGGCTCCGACGTCACAACGGTCGCGGCTCCAAGGAGCTCCGGCTCCGAACACTGGGGCAGAGTCGAAGGAGGAATAGTAGGTTGTATGGATATAGCCGCTGTCTGATGAGACGGGCTATGAAGCATTTGGGCTAGTGCCTGAGACTTTAACAGTCTGCTAACCACCCTCTCAAGGTCATGGTCGGAAAGCCTGGAAGACCGAGAGGAATGGCTCCGATGGCTCCGCTCCGAGAGTAAAGGTGATCTCGGAGCCGAATGGATAGATTCCAGAGATGGAGATCTGGACCTCTTGCGTGTGGAGGGCATCGAGATTGGTGGAGCCGTAGACACAACGGCTCCAGCCGGAGCCGACTGTGAAGATTGAGTCTTGGAAGCATCGGCTCCGGCCGGAGCCGATGCAGGAAGCTGCGATACAGACGTATCGGCTCCAGCCAGAGGCAATCATGTCGCAGAAGGTGAGCCACCATCCGAAGGCTTAGAGCACGGAGCCGACGGTTTGGATGGCTTCGAAGGCTTCCCCAGCACGGACTTAGCCGGGGAACCTTCGGGCTTTAACAAGCCCCTCAAGATCAACTTATTCCTGCGCTCCTGCAGGACTCTTGAGCTGAATGCATGGCACACAGAACAAGAGTCCTGCAGTTGCAGGGGTCCCAGGCAATAAACACAAGAAGTGTGACCATCTGTCAGCGACATCTTCTGACAGCACAAGTCACACTTCTTGAAGCCTGAGACCTTAATGTCTTTTGACATATTGCTGTCGAAAAGAAAAAACAAGATTCTAAAGTAGAATCCACACACACTCAGACAGGGATACTAAAAGTACACACACGCAGCTAAGAATCCCTGTGAGGGGACTTGAGAGAAAACGGAAGGGCCTAAGGCCTAACCTATGGTGGGGAGTATAACTGGGATAAGGGAT
The DNA here is from genome assembly GCF_019279795.1 of Protopterus annectens. NCBI lineage: Eukaryota > Metazoa > Chordata > Ceratodontiformes > Protopteridae > Protopterus > Protopterus annectens. The sequence continues at coordinate 463,252,778 of NC_056745.1, read as the reverse complement.
AAAAAATAGGACTATTCTCGACTAAAAAGTTGTAACAGTAAAACTAGCCTTCTTATACAAAATAATGGGAAAACTAAGTAGAAAAACTAGAATTTTTCTTAAATATTATCACTGACCTGTGAGCCGGTAAAAAGAGCACCTCGCTAGCGAAAGCGGCAAACAAGATCTGGGTAGTTACCGCCTAGCATCATGGGATATAGGGTTGCCTCGAGCCGGTGAAATTAGCTCTCGAGCTTTAGTATAGGCCGAGTCGGAGCCGAGGTTCGGCTCCGAACCCATCCAGCAAGAATGAAGGCGAGCTTGACAAAGTACTGTTTTGTACCTACCATAAATGTAGATGTTCGAGTGCTAATACAGCTGCAGTAATCACAGATGGGTTTTCTGCCGTCAGGCGGTCCCTCGGTCGGCCGAATTCCAAAGTCTTGGTCCGGCGTCGGTTGTCGTCGCTTTCTCTTCTGACGTCAGTGAGGCCAGAGTATATAAGACACAGCCAATGCCATGTTCTTCAGTCTTTCTTGCCCCAGATGTCAGGTGCCCCCCGAAAGAAGGCAATACATAAATTATGCTTATATGCGTATACATGTAATGCAATATAATCCAAAAACAGTGGTTGCAAGCAAATAAACCTTAGAAGGATAACCCAGTCAGGCTGTATGAAGAGGTTGTTAGGCCCCATGCCTTTACCAAGTGGGGAAGGAGGGAGGGAAAAGTACAGTTTTGTACCTACCATAAATGTAGATGTTCGAAGATCCACATTGCTGTAGTCCGCTGTCCTCGGTCGGCCCGAATACCAAAGTATAAGGCTGACGTCGGTCAAAGCGCCTAAAACTGACATCAGGACGTCAGGGTACAAAAGCGCATGACCGACGTCATTTCCTCAGTCTTTTCTTGCCCCAGATGTCAGAAGGCCCTAACAAGAAAGGCCAAAGCCAAAAACCAGCAAAAACTAACCAACCACCCGTGCACTAACCATATTTACAATATGTACAACACAAACTACACCACCACCTTCAACAACAGAGGGGAAGGAGGGAGGGTAAATTGGACTGCAGCAATGTGGATCTTCGAACATCTACATTTATGGTAGGTACAAAACTGTACTATGTTCTTCATCTCACATTGCTGCAGTCCTTACATATGGGTAGAATCCCAAAGCAGAGGTAAGGGAGGATGGCAAAACTATAAAGCATTAGGAGCTGCCAAAATGCCCTGTAAAATAGCAGTGGCAAATCCAGCCCTGGATTTAGAGTAAAGTGGAAGGTGGTAATGCTTAGAGAAAGTATGCACTGAACTCCAAGTAGCTGCTTCCAAAATATCTTTAGTAGCCACCCCCCTTTAAAAAGCTGTAGAAGTGGCAGTAGCCCTAGTGGAATGAGGCCTAATCCCAGCTGGAATCTCCTTACCATGATGGGAATAACAGAAAGCAATACAAAACCCAATCCACTTAGAAATAGTTTGTTTTGAAACAGGTTTGCCCTGAGAACCCAAAGCAAAAGAAACAAACAACTGCTGAGACTGCCTGAACCCTTTAGTTCTGCTCAAATAATATCGCAACTGTCTGTGTATATCCAAAGTGTGCAAAATCCTTTCCCCTTTATTTTGGGGGTTTGCATAAAAAGTAGGCAAATTAATAGTTTGGTTTAAAGCCACACTAGAAACCACTTTAGGCATAAAAGAAGGATTAGTACGCAAAGACACCCTGTCCTTGTGGAAAATTAAGAAAGGCTCAACTGCCATAAGGGCCTGTAATTCAGAAACCCTTCTCGTAGAGGTAATGGCCAACAAAAAAGCAGTCTTCCATGATAAATATTTCAACTCTGCTGATGCTGCAGGCTCAAAAGGTTGTAGAGTGAGTTTCTCCAACACAAAATTGAGATCCCAAGCTGGAGTAGGAGCTCTACGTGGGGGTCTTATATTCTTTGCCCCTCTAAGGAATTGCTTAAACAAAGGCTGAGAAAATAATGGTGGGTCACAGTCATAGTGAGCAGAAATTGCTGCAGCATGAACCTTTATAGAGGAGAAGGACAAACCTTTGTCCAATAACTCAGTAAGGTATTGAAGTGCAACACTTAAATTAGGTTTAGAAACATCAAAGTCCTTTGCTTTACTCCAAAATAAAAATCTCCTCCATTTATCTGCGTAAACTTTCCTTGTACTAGGCCTTCTGGCCTCCAAAATAACATTCAAAACTTGTTGTGGAAGCTGAGACCCTCCAGGGTTTAAAACAGAATATGCCAGGCTGTCAGATGTAGAGAATGAAGTTTGACATTGAGTAAATGACTGTTCTCCTGGGACAGCAGGTGAGGAATCGAAGGCAAAGGCCATGGAGGCTCCGTACCAGACTTCTCAGTAATGGGTACCAGTGCTGTCGAGGCCAATCTGGAGCTATTAAAATCATGTTTGGCTTGTCCTGTCTGACCTTCAGGAGTACCTTTGGGAGGAGAGGCAGAGGTGGAAAGGCATACACGTGAAGATTGCTCCAACTGAATGAGAGAGCATCCACTTTCCAAGCTGTGGGATGAAACCTTTTGTGCAAAACTTTGGCAGCTGGTAATTTAGTGGAGAAGTGAACAGATCTATGTCTGGAGTTCCCCATAACACTGTCAATCTCTGAAATACATGAGGATCCAATTTCCACTCGTGGGGATCCATAATTTGTCTGCTCAACACATCTGCTAAGGAGTTCTGTGCTCCTGGCAGAAACCTTGCCTGAAGATTTAGCTGTAAACTGAGAGCAGTCTCCCACAAAATCATTGCTTGTCTGCACAGAGGATAAGAATGCATTCCCCCTTGCTTGTTGATGTACCACATGACAGTTGTGTTGTCTGTTTGAATCAACACCTGCCCTGGAAGAAGTAAATCCTTGAAAGCTATCAATGCAAATTGGACTGCTAACATCTCCTTCAAGTTGATATGTAGATGTTGAAGTCTGGCAGGCCACGTGTCTTGTACCCATTTTCCATTTAGATGAGCTCCCCAAGCTTTGTCTGAGGCATCTGTCGTTAAAATCTGACTCGCCTCTGGCCGGGTCACAGAGAGTCCCTTGTTTAGGTGACATTCCTGAGCCCACCACAAAAATTCTTTTTGAATGCAAGGTATTATCTGAATGACAGTGTCCAAATCTTGGCAGTGCTGTGTCCATACATTCTTGAGATACCATTGTAGCTTCCTCATATGCAGTTTGGCATTGGGAAGTACCAGAATACAAGATGCCATGAACCCAAAGGCTTGAAGGACTGTCCTTGCAGTCAGCCTGGACTGACGAGACAATTGGTGGAAGTAAAGAGAAAGATTCTTTTGCTTGTCCGGGGTCAAAAAGGCCATCTGGGATGCTGTATTCAGTCTCACACCCAGAAAGCACATGTCTTGAGAGGGTACTAGACTGGACTTTATTTCGTTCACAGAATACCCCAGGCATCTTAACACTGCCATCACATACTGTAGATGATGAAGAAGTTCGTCCTTTTCTTGGGCCAGAATCAGGCAATCGTCCAAATAAGGATAGATTTGTATTCCTCTTAGCCTGAAGAAAGCTACCACTGGAGCCAGAACCTTCGTGAATACTCTGGGCAGTAGATAAGCCAAAGGGCAATGCAGAGAACTGATAATGTGAAGTCCCAGCCCGAAAACGCAGATACTTCCTGCAACTGGGCCTGATAGGAACATGAAGGTAAGTCTCCTTGAGATCCAGAGTCACCATCCAGTGATCTTTGCCCAGCAGAGGTAAAAGCTGTTGTAACGTCAACATTTTGAACTTGGGAATGTCCAGATATGTGTTGAGGATAGATAAATCCAAAATTGGTCTCCACGTGTTTCCTTTCTTTGGTACTAGAAACAGGCGAGAATAAAATCCTAGGCCCACTTCTGGCAGAGGGACGGTTGTATGGCCCCTATTTGAAGTAGTAGAGAAATTTGTTTGTGAGCCTCTAGTCTTTGCTGAGGAGGAACGTCCGGCATGCCTTTGAAAGGAGGCAAGGTATGGAAATAAAACTTGTAACCCTGGTGTATGATATCCAATACCCATTTGTCCTGGGTAATTAACATCCAATTTTCCTTGAAGACTGCTAACCTTCCTCCCAAAGGTGCTGCCAGGCAAGAAGGATCTGGCAGCTGAAAAAGTAGGTCATTGGGCCTGTTTACGAAAGGACTGGCCCCTGCCCTCACCCGAAGATTGTGCAAGTGAACTCCCTGTTCTAGGCCTGAAAGAACTCTGAGCTCTCCCCCTACCACGTCTAGATCTACCCCTAGACTGAGAATCATAAGAGGGATACGTCCACCCCTTAGCAGGCCAATTCCTACTAAACTTCGGAGGCTGAACTTGCAAAAAATCTTTAACAGCCTGCATAGACTTAGCCTTGTCTTCCATTTTCTTCAAGACTAACTCCACAGGTGAACCAAACAACACATCAGACTGCAAAGGAGCATCCAAAATCCTTGTCTTAACATGGTCAGATAAATTCTGATCCTTCAGCCAGGCGTGCCTGCGAAGAACTGAGCCAGTGGCAGCCACCCTAGACGAGGCCTGCACAGCATCAAAACCACATTGTAAAGAATGCTTACCCACCTGTTCAGAGACATGCACCAAATCTTGTAATTCTTTACACTCAATGCCTTCCGCCAGAGCATCCACCTTACACTTCAATTGAGAAAGAAGAAAGTTTTGATATTTCAACATATGAAACTGGCAATTCAAGGCCCTCATAGCTAAGGTAGAAGATGTATAGACCTTTTTTCCCCATCTATCCAAAGCTCTGGCTTCTTTATCTAGAGGAACCGGATTTTTTACCACAGAGGCCTTGACACCCTTAGGTCCCTGACTGATAGTTTCTGGGTCCGCCCTAGGACTCTTATAAAGATATTTATGAGCCTCAGGCACCCTGTAATACCTATCCGGTTTAACAGGAGCAGGAGGCAGAGAATCAGGATTAAGAGAAGCCTCTGCAAACACATCTTCCACAACATCCAGAACAGGGGGTATAGCCAAGGGCCTATGCTGGGGTAACAGCAAAAATTCCCTAAGTCTTTTCCGAGAATCAGAGAAGTCCTGACCTTCCCACTTAAAATGTTCCCTCATAGAATGAAGTGTCTCTGAAAAAGAAAAATCCTCTGGAGGAGAAGCAGAAGGAGTGGAATCATCTGCATCAGAATCAGAATAAGGAGAGTACTCCTGCAGGTCTTCAGCTGAAGACTCTGAAACATCCGAAGCCTGCTCAAAACTTCCCAACTCTGGCTCCACCCTAGGCCTCTTATCAGGAGGGGGCAAAGAACCTCTAATCAGAGTAATCAAATCTTCTGCCATTTTAAGCATATGCTTCTTAGGGACAGACCCTGCTGAACTAGGAGTGACACCAACAGAAGCTAAAACTGGCCTGCCTCTGGGAGAAGCCTTGGAAACAGAAGGAGAAGGCCTAACCACCCTAGGAAGGGAGGGAGTACAGTAACTTGAGAAGCCCCTTCAGCCTGACCTGCCTCCTGAGAGACCACCTCCTGCAAAATCACAGTCTCCCCCTGAGACTCCAGAGAGGTCTCCGTCGGAACCACCGGTTCCACTGAAGCCTCTAAAGAACCGGCGTCCAGAACGGATGACTCATCTTGCCTGGGTTTAACTGCTTTGTCTTTGCGCTTCTTCAGAAGCGGCGCGGAGAATCCGACGGCATATTATAATTGCACCGCTTCCCAAAGACCAGCCTAGCACAATCTAACCTCCGCTTAATAGTGCGTTTATTGAACCTAGCACAAAAGCGGCACCCAACAATGTCGTGCTCAGGCCCCAGACAAGGAATACACAAAGAATGATAATCCCTATGCGGTATCTGTTTCCCACAAGAAATACAGTTATTCACTTTTTCTGACATCCGGTAAAACACTGAGGCAAGAAAAACCAAAATATTCTAGCGGGTACTTAGCCAACTTGGATTCGGTCTGAAACTCCGAATTCGAAAAATTTCAGAACGCCGAACGGCACTTGCAACGTTGCTTCTGCATCGGACCATGCGGCAAAAAAGACTGAGGAAATTACGTCGGTCATGCGCTTTTGTACCCTGACGTCCTGATGTCAGTTTTAGGCGCCTTGACCAACGTCAGCCTTATACTTTGGTATTCGGGCCGACCGAGGACAGCGGACTACCCATATGTAAGGACTGCAGCAATGTGAGATGAAGAACATCCTGTACTGCAGCTGTATTAGCACTCGAACATCTACATTTATGGTAGGTACAAAACTGTACTATGTTCATCGTGCATACAGCTGCAGTAATCACAGATGGGTAGAATCCCAAAGCTACGCACAGGGTGGTAGGTACTAGGAGGAACTGGGTTGAGCCAGAATTCCCTGCAAAACAGCAGTGGCAAAGCCTGCTCTTGTTCTGGAATATAAAGGCAGGTGGTAGTGTTTTGTGAAGGTATGTACAGAACTCCAAGTGGCTGCCTCCAGAATATCTTTGGTAGGAACTCCTCTGAGGAAGGCTGTAGAGGTAGCTGTGGCCCTGGTGGAGTGTGATCTGATACCTGTAGGAACAGATTTCCCATGATAGGAATAACAAAACCGTATGCAGTGGCCTATCCACTTTGAAATAGTCTGCTTGGAAACTGGCTTCCCTTGAGCCCCTACAGCATAGGACACAAAGAGTTGTTCTGATTTCCTGAAGGACTTTGTTCTGTCCAAATAATAACGTAGCTGCCTATGGATGTCTAAGGAATGTAGCAGCCTTTCCCCTTTGTTTTGAGGATTGGGGTAAAAGGTAGGAAGGTGTATGGCTTGATTTAAAGCTACCCTAGATACCACTTTAGGCATAAATGATGGGTTGGTGTGAAGGGAGACCCTGTCCTGATGGAAAATGAGAAAGGGCTGGACCGCCATGAGGGCCTGTAATTCCGAAACTCTACGAGCTGAAGTGATAGCCAGAAGGAAGGCAGTTTTCCAGGGCAAATATTGCAAATCTGTCGAGGCAGCTGGTTCAAAAGGAGGCAATGTTAATTTTTCTAGTATGTAATTAAGATCCCAGGCTGGTATTGGTTGTTTCCTTGGTGGTCTAATATTCTTAGCCCCTCTGAGGAACTGTCGTAAGAGTGGGTGAGAAAATAAAGGGGGATCCGTGTTGTATTCTGCAGAAATAGCTGAGGCATGGATTTTTATGGAAGAAAATGAAAGTCCACTGTTCAGCAGCTCAGCTAGATACTGTAATACCTGAGGCAAGTTCAGTTTTCTAGGGTCCTGGCCTTTTTTCGTATTCCAAGAACAAAACCGCTTCCATTTTGCGGAGTAAGCTTTTCTAGTAGATGGTCTTCTGGCCTCGAAAATGACATCCTGCACCTCCTTGGAGAGTAGGGTCTGTTGTGGTGTTAAGGAATTTTCCATGCAGCGAGATTGAGTGCTTTCAGCTGACTGTGGAGAGTTTTGTAACTGTGCTGAGTCAGCAGAAGTGGCATTAAAGGCAGGGACCAGGGAGGAGTATGTGTTAGGCTCCTCAGCAATGGGTACCAGTGCTGCCTTGGCCAATCTGGAGCAATCAGTATCATCTTCGGTCTGTCTGCTCTTGCTTTCAAAAGTACCTTGGGCAGAAGAGGCAGAGGTGGGAATCGTAAACTGTCCATGCTGTCCAACTGAATGAAAGGGCGTCCACTCTCCAGGCCTTTGGATGAAAGGTCCTCGAACAAAACTTTTCCAATTGATGATTCCTGTGGGAGGCAAAAAGATCTATGTCTGGCCTCCCCCACACTTGGGTTATTTCTGCAAACACCTGCGGGTGTAACTTCCATTCGTGTGGATCTGTCATATTTCTGCTTAATTTGTCTGCCAGTGTGTTTTCCAATCCTGGCAGGTACTGTGCTTGAAGTTAGATTTGCCATTCCAGAGCCAAATTCCAAAGGGTCATGGCTAGTCTGCACAAGGGGTATGAATGTGTTCCTCCTTGTTTGTTTATGTACCACATTACTGTGGTGTTGTCTGTTCTTATGAGTAATTGTCCTGGATGCAGGAAGTCCTTGAAAGCTGTAATTGCATTTATTACTGCTAGCATTTCTTTTTGATTGATGTGGAGGTGCTTTTCTTTTGGGACCATTTGCCCTGGATGCACCTGTCCGTCATGTGCGCCCCCCAAGCGTAATCTGAGGCGTCTGTTGTGATAGTTTGCTCTGCTTGAGGCTTGCAGAATGGGAGGCCTGTGTTTGTTTGACATGCTTGGGCCCACCATAGAAATTCCTTTTGCAAACATGGGATTATTGGTAGTATTGTTTCCAAACTGTGACTGTGTTGAGACCATAGGTTTTTTAGGTACCATTGAAGTTTCCTCATATGCAGCTTTGCACATGGGATTAAAAGAATGCAAGATGCCATGAATCCCAGAGCCTGCAGGATTTTCCTTGCAGTAAGCCTGGTACTTTTTGCTAGTATTTTGAAGTACTGAAATAGTTGCCTTTGTTTTTCTGGCGTAAGATAGGCCATCTGGGTGTTTGTGTCCAAGTTGACACCCAGGAAGGTTATTTTCTGAGATGGTGTTAGCCTTGATTTCTCTTTGTTGATTGTGTATCCCAGAGCATGCAATAGCCGTGTCACATATGTTAGATGTTCCAAAAGTATGTGCTTGCTGTCTGCTTGGATCAGGCAGTCGTCCAAATAAGGGTACATTTGTATCCCTTGAAGTCTGCAGTAGGCAATCACTGATGCCAGGCACTTTGTGAATACTCTGGGCGCAGTAGATAAGCCAAAGGGCAATGCAGAGAATTGATAGTGGATTGAACCTGCAAGAAATCTGAGGTATCTTCTGCAGCTTTGTCTGATTGGGACATGCAGGTATGCCTCCTTGAGGTCCAATGTTACCAGCCAAAACTCCTTGCCCAGCATGGGAAGAAGTTGCTGTAATGTGAGCATCTTGAATTTTGGTATGAGTAGAAATGTGTTTAGGATGGATAAGTCCAAAATGGGTCTCCAGTCGGTTCCTTTCCTTGGTACCAGAAAAAGCCTTTAATAAAACCTTGACCTTGTTCGTGAGAAGGTACCTCTTGAATAGCTCTCATGCTTAAGAGCTTTGAAATTTGTAGTTGTGCCTCTGCCCTTTGATTCTGTGGCAGGTTTGGCATGCCTTTCATTTTTGGAAGAGTGTGGAAATGAAATTTGTAGCCTCTGTTTATAATGTCCAGGATCCATTTGTCTGTTGTGACAATATGCCAATTGTTTGCAAATAATGCTAGCTTTCCTCCCAAAGGTGCTGCCAGCTGAGACGTGCTTGGCATGGAAATGAGGGAGTCATTGGGTTTGCTTCCTGTATTGTTGTGCACTGTCCTCGCCACCTCTTGGTGCTGGAGTTTGCCATTGTTGTCCTCTATATGATCCTTGTGATTGCCCTCTGCCCCTTGTGCGTCTGTATCTACCTCTTTGGGGCTTGTCAGTGGCTGGAAAGGACCAGTTCTTTGAAGGCCAATTTCTGCTAAAACGTGGTGGTTGGACCTGGAAAAAAGTTTTGACAGTTTGCATGGATTTGGCTTTTTCTTCCATTTTCCGTAATATCTCCTCAGCATTAGTACCAAACAGCACATCCTTTTGTAAAGGAGCATCTAGAAGTTTAGCTTTCACATGATCAGGCAAGTTTTGTTCTCTAAGCCAAGCATGGCTGAATGACTGATCCCGTAGCAGCCGCTCTACTTGAAGCCTCTAGGGCATCATAACCACATTGTAAAGTGTGTTTACCCACTTGCTCTGCACTATGCATCATATCCTGTAACTCCTTTAAATCTGGTTGTTCAGGTTGAGACATTTTGTTCCTTAATTGTGATAACAGGAACTGTTGATATTTAAGCATATGAAACTGACAATTTAAGGCCCTCATGGCTAGGGTGGCCGAGGTATATACCTTTTTACCCCACCTTTCTAAAGATCTTGATTCCCATTCTGCAGGAAGTGGATTCTTGGCAGTGGAGGCCTTCAATCCCTTGGGGCCTTGTGAAATGGTTTCAGGGTCAGCATTATGGCTTTTGAAGAGAAATTGGTGAGAGCTGGGTACTCTGTAATACCTATCAGGTTTGACTGGTGCAGGAGGCAGAGAATCCGGGTTAAGGCAAGCCTCCGAATAGACATCATCCAGTATGTCCAAAACAGGGGGTATAGCCAGAGGTCTGTGTTGAGGTAACAAAAGAAATTTCCTAAGTCTTTTCTTGGAATCTGAAAAGTCTTGGCCTTCCCAATGGAAGTGTTCCCTCAAGGTGTGCAAGGTTTCCCCAAAGGAAAAATCCTCAGGAGGGGATACAGAAGGGATGGACTGTTCTGCATCCGAATCCTCAAAAGGAGAGTAAGAGTGTTCCTCTGCATCAGAATGTTCTGATAAAAAGGATCCCTGATCAGAAGAGGGGGAATCTTCCTCCACTCTGGGTCTCTTGTCTGGAGGGGGTTGAGAACCTCTGATAAGAGTAATTAAATCCTCAGCCATTTTAAGCATCTGTTTTTTAGGCATGGGACCTGGAGATGGGCCCTGTGCAACAGGCCTCGTGGGATCCCTGGCTGCTTTCGATTTAGTAAAGGCCTTAATTGAAAAAGAAGATGAGGGCCTAAATACACCATGGGTGGAGGTGGACCTGTCCACATTAGTAGGCTCAACATTAGCAATGGCTTCGGTAGTAATCTGGGAAAGGGCTGAGGTCCCAGCGGTCTCGGGTACAGAGGACACCGCCAAAGGAGTGTCGTCGGTAGTCAGGGACTGCAAGGGCGTCTCGCTGAAAACCGGACCACGTGTAGCCTGTTTTGGCGTGGTGTCGGCAGGGACCGCGGGCCTCGCCTGTCGGTCCTTTTCCTTGCGTTTTTTGGACAAAACGGTAGTCGGAGTGTCCGACGACATTTTATAATCAAAAGCTTTACCAAAATAGTGTTGGGCGAACTCCGCCCGACGCTTAATAGTGCGTTTATTGAAGGTAGCGCCAGCGACAGCCGAGACGTCGTGGTCTGGGCCCAAACAAGGTATGCAGAGGGAATGGAAATCCTTATGCGGTATTTGCTTCCCACAAGAAATACAATTATTAACTTTTTCTGACATCGGTCTGAGGCAAGAAAAGTTTCCCCAACGGGGTACTTAACTTTAATGAAGACTTCGGTTTCCAACATTTTCGTAATTCAGGAGCTGGCCGACCGGCACTTGCAAACTGCTTCTGCTTCGGGCACCGCGCGGCAAAAAAGACTGGAGAACATGGCGTCGGCTGTGTCTTATATACTCTGGCCTCACTGACGTCAGAAGAGAAAGCGACGACAACCGACGCCGGACCAAGACTTTGGAATTCAGCCGACCGAGGGACCGCCTGACGGCAGAAAACCCATCTGTGATTACTGCAGCTGTATGCACGATGAACATCTTAACATCTGACAGTGTGCAGAATCCACTGAGAAGCAGAGGTACTTTTTGAAAAGTGGATGGATAGGGATGTGCAAGTAAGCATCCTTTATGTCCAAGGACACTAGGAAAGCCTGAGGCAGAATGCGTGGAAGAAGGGCTGGGAAAGAGAGCATCCTGAAGGAGAGGACTTGGAGGAAGGCGTTGAGGTGGAAGAGGTCCAGGATAGGCCTCCAGGAACCTTCCCTTCTGGGAAACAGAAAAGTCTTGAGTAAAAGCCCTTTCCTCTTGCAGGAGACGGGACCTCTTGAATGGTTCCTTGAGCAAGAAGTTCCTGCAGGATGGGAGGGAAAAGTGGGATTGGGTCTTTGGGTGGGGGAGGGATGCCTTCGGGAGTGGGTCTCCCAGGTCATGAACTAGCCCTGCTGTATGACTGATAGGACCCAGGAGTCCTGGGTAACCTGCTTCCAAGCAGGAAGGGAGAGGGAGAGGTGCATGGAAAGAGGTGTGTCTGGGTGTAGGGCCTGACAGGCTTTCCCTGAAAGGACTGTTTAGAGGATGGAGTAGAGGAGACAGACCTAGAAGGGTGCTGTTTCCTGTGGTCCTTTCTAGGCTTAGCTTGTAGTCTTTTAGTTGAGGACCTGACAAAGGAAGTCTTAGCTGGGTAATTTCTCTGAAAGAGTGGAACTGGGAAGACAAAGATATGTCTCAAGTCCTGCAGTTCCTTGCCTTTGGTCTGGAAGGTCTTAAAGAGTTCAGCAGCTGCTGAACAAAAAGTACAGTTGTGTACACTTACCATAAATGTAGATGTTCAAGTGTATTCACTGTTGTTGTCATTACATTTGGGTTATCTGCTTGCAAGTAGCCCTCAGTCAGCCTGATTAACAAAGTCTTGGGTCCTGCGTCAGTTGCTGTCCCTTCGTCCATGACGTCAGGTCGTCAGGGGTATAAAACATGTAGCCGACGCCATTACATCAGTTTTTTCTTGCCCCAGATGTCAGGTGCCCCCCAATGGGAAGCAATTAAATATAAAAGTACAAAGATATACCTCCAACAAAAAAGCAAATACACCAAAAAGGCTTTTAAGCATAGAAAAGGAAAGTAGAGGTATAGTCAAAAGAAGTTAGGGGGCTGGAGGGAGGGTAACCAGCAGATTACCCAAATGTAATGACTGCAACAGTGAAACACGAAGAACATCCAGAACAGCAACAGTGAATACACTCGAACATCTACATTTATGGTAAGTGTACACAACTGTACTATGTTCTTCGTGTTTCACTGTTGCAGTCATTACATTTGGGTAGATTCCCAAAGCTATGGTTGGGAGGAGGAATTTAGATAGCATTAGGGCCAGCTATAAGGCCCTGCAAGACTGCAGTGGCAAACTCAACTCTGGATTTAGAAATAATTGGCAAATGATAATGCTTGGTGAAAGTATATAGAGAACTCCAGGTAGCAGCTTCTAAGGATGCCCTGGTAGGGACGCCTGGAGAAAGGCTGTAGAGGTAGATGCAGGCCTGGTGGGGGGGTAGGTTGTCATGGTGGTTATAGCAAAAATGAATGCAATGGTTTATCCATTTAGAAATGGTTTGCTTTTGAAATAGCCTTCCTCTCTGCCCCTGCAGCAAATGCCACCAGCAGTTCAGATTTCCTTTGAGGTTTAGTCCTGTCCAAGTAGAATCTAATTTGTCTGTGCACATCTAAGGAATGCAGTATTCCTTCCCCTTTATTTTGTGGATTGGGAAAGAAGGTTGGCAAATGAATGGACTGATTAAGAGCCACAGGATACCACCTTGGGCATGAAGGATGGATTGGTTCTGAGGGACACCCTGTCCGCGTGAAAGATGATGAAAGGCTCCACTGCCGTAAGGGCCTGTAATTCAGATACCCTTTTAGCTGAAGTGATTGCTAAAAGGAAAGCTGTTTTCCAAGAAAGAAATTTTAAGTCTGCAGTAGCAGCTGGCTCGAATGGAGGTAGAGTGAGTTTCTCCAAAAGAAAGTTAAGGTCCCAGGCTGGGGTTGGAGCTCTCCTGAGTGGTCTCAAATTTTTGGCACCTCTGAGGAACTGCTTGAGCAGTGGATGAGAGAAGAGGGGAGGTTCTTTGTTATAATGAGCTGAAACGGCTGAGGCATGGATTTTAATGGAGGAAAAAGACAGGCCCTTGTGAAGCATCTCAGTTACGTATTGTAAAATCTGAGGTAAACTGGGCGCTGCTGTGCTCATCCCTTGAGATTGGTTCCAGGCACAGAATCTTTTCCATTTTGCAGCATAAGATTTTCTAGTACTAGGCCTCCTTGCCTCTAAAATGATATCCATCACAGGTTTGCTGAGGGATGGTAAAGGAGGGATTAAGTAATTAGCCAGGCTGGAAGGTTCAGTGTTAGAAGCTGAGGGTGCAGAATCTGGTTCTCCTGCTGAGACAGCAGGGAAGAAGTCTGAGGCAGGTGCCATGGAAATAACCATGACACACTGCGCAGGAGGGGTACCAGTGTTGGCGCGGCCAGTCTGGAGCAATCAAAATCATCCTTGGTTTGTCCAGTTTGATTTTTAGTAGTACTTTGGAGAGCAGAGGCAGAGGGGGGAAGGCAAAGACTGATAGTTTTTTCCAGCTGAAGAACAGAGCATCTACTTTCCAGGCTTGTTTGTGGGGAGTCCTTGTGCAAAATTTGTCCAATTGGTAGTTCTGGGGAGAGGCAAACAGGTGTATATCTGGGCTCCCCCATTTGCTTGTCAACATGTTGAAAATCCTTGGTTCCAGTTTCCACTTGTGTGGGTCCATGAGGTTTCTGCTTAGTCCGTCTGCCAGTGTATTTAATTTTCCTGGCAGGAATTGAGCTTGTAGGTGCACTTGGTAGCTCAAGGCTGTGTTCCACAATGCCATGGCTAGTCTGCAGAGGGGGTAAGAATGTGTACCCCCTTGCTTATGTACCACATAACAGTGGTGTTGTCCGTCTTTACCATTAGTTGTCCTGGAAGAATGTGGTCCTTGAAGGCCATCAGAGCATTCTGTACAGCTAACATTTCTTTTTGATTGATATGCAGGTGCATTTGACTTTGGTTCCATTTGCCCTGAATGCACTTCCCTGCCAGGTGAGCCTCCCATGCATAGTCTGATGCGTCTGGCAGGGGGTGGTGTGAAAGGTAGTCCCTTGTTTTGGTGGCAAGCCTCTGCCCACCAAAGGAACTCTAGGCGTAGGCAAGGTATGATAGGAATCATTGTTTCTAGGTCTTGAGAATGTTGACACCATAGGCTTTTTAGATACCACTATAGTTTCCTCATATGCAGTCTTGCATATGGAATTAGAAGAATGCAGGAGGCCATGATCCCCAAGGCTTGCAGTATTTGTCTTGCAGATAGCAGGGTTTATTTGGCCACTTGTTTGAAGTAGGTTGTCAAATGAATTTGTTTCTCTGGCGTGAGGTAAGCCATCTGGGAAGTTGTATTCAAGCTTGCTCCCAGGAATATAATTTGTTGACAGAGTACCAGGTGTGATTTCTTTTCCTTTATGGTGTACCCAGACAAGTTAGAACCCTTTGTACAAAGGCCAGATGATTCAAAAGTATGTCCTGGCTTTCTGCCTGAATTAGACAATCATCCAGGTATGGGTATATTTGAATACTTCTTTGCCTGCAAAATGCAATAACTGGAGCTAGGCACATTGTAAATACCCTGGGCTCAGTAGATAAGCTAAAGAGCAGTGCAGAGAACTGCGTGTAGCTTGCTTTGAAGCGTAGGTATCTTCTGAAAGATTCCCTGATTGGGATGTGCAGGTATGCTTCTTTTAAATCTAGTGTTGCCAACCAGGCATCTTTGCCTAGCATAGGAAGTAATTGGTGAAGAGTCAGCATCTTGAATTTTGGAATCTCCAAAAAGGTGTTTAGAGTAGACAGGTCTAGGACAGGAAGCCATAAATTGTCTTTTCTGGGTACCAGGAAAAGTCTCAAGTAGAAACCTTGTCCCTTTTCCGCTTCTGGTACCAGCTGAATAGCCCCCATGCTTAAGAGAGAAAGTACTTGTTTTTGGGCCTCTGCCCACTGATTTGAGGGTAGGTCCGGCCACCCGCTTGGTGCTGGCAACATGTGGAAGTGAAATCTGTATCCCTGGGACACTATATTTAAAACCCATTTGTCCTGGTAATACATTCCCAATTCTTTGCATGAAGAACAATCTTTCCCCCCAAAGGGGCAGTCAGTTGATAAGTGCTTGGAAATTTTAAAAGAAAGTAATTGAGACAGTTTACCATAGGGGGAGTCTTATTCCCAGATTTGGAAGTGGAGGCCCCCCACTTCTTAGTTCTGTGTGTCCCCTGGGACTGAAACCTGGGGTTTTTGCTGTGTCTGGGTTTGGCTTGAGAAGACCTGGAAGGGGCTGGAAAGGACCAGTTCTTAGAGGGCCATTGTCTGCTAAATCTAGGAGGCTGAACTTGTAAAAAATATTTAACAGTTTGCATAGATTTAGCTTTAACTTCCATCTTTTTAAGAACTTCCTCAGCCTTGTTGCCAAACAGGCGGTCCTGATTTAAAGGAGCATCCAACAATTTAGCTTTAACATGATCAGGCAAAGATTGCTCCTTAAGCCAAGCATGCCTTCTGAGCACAGACCCAGTAACAGCTGCCCTGCAAGAAGCCTCTAATGAATCAAAACCACACTGCAAAGTATGTTTTCCAACTTGTTCAGCAGAATGCATTAAATCCTGTAATTCTTTATTTTCCACACAGTCAGGAATCAACATCATTTTCTGTTTAAGCAGTCCAATAACATGTTGCTGATACTTTAACATATGAAACTGGCAATTTAAAGCCCTAATGGCCAAGGTTGCAGAAGTGTAAACCTTCTAACCCCATCTATTCAGCCCCCTGGAGTCTTTATCAGAAGGGGTAGGATTTTTAGCAGTAGAAGCCCTAATGCCCTTGGGCCCCTGTGAAATAGTCTCTGGATCTGCAATAGGATTTTTAAAAAGGAACTTGTGGGACTCAGGGACCCTGTAGTATCTGTCAGGTTTTCTGTGAGCAGGAGGCAAGGAATCAGGGACCAAACTAGATTCCAAAATAGCTTCATCAACAATGTCCAGTAAAGGAGGAATAGCTAAAGGCCTATGCTGAGGTAGGAGAAGGAAATCCCTAAGCCTCTTTCTTGAATCAGAAAAATCCTGGCTTTCTCAATGGAAATGCTCCTTTAGAGTAGGTAAGGTTCCCCCAAAAGAAAAATCCTCAGGAGGGGAAGCAGAGGGAATGGAGTCCTCTGCATCAGAATCTTCATAAGTAGATAAGGGCAAATCCAGATAATCAGAAGAATTAGAAACAACAGAATCCTGATCAGAAGATTCATATTCAACTTCCATCCTAGGCCTCTTAGAAGGGGGGGGGGGGTTGGCTACTCCTGATTAGAGTTATTAGATCTTCAACCATTCTTATCATTTGTTTTTTAGGCATAGAGGCCTGAGTATGTGGCCTGGGCATCGTCTTTTTTAGGCATGGATCGAGATTTAGGCCTGCCTAAGTAAAGAAGTAGGCATCGGTTTAAAATGCAAGTCAGTAGGCCTGAATACACCCGCAGAAGTCGGTGCCTGCACAGCGACTCCGGACCCATCCAAGGTAGAGACATCCGCAGGTTCCATAGTTGAAGCATCTCGCGGCATACCAGACTCTAAATGGGACTCAGTAGAGGCCTGCGAATCAGAAGTAGCGGGTATCAGGGGCTGTAAAAGCATCTCACTGAGTACCGGTGAACTGGCAACTGGCTTAGGAGAAGCGTCGTCGGCAGTTTTGGACCTCGGCCTGTCTCTGTCTTTATCTTTGCATTTTTTCGGAATCCCGATAGTCGGATGGCTAATCGATGACATTTCTCGATAATTAAACCGAGAACCAAAATATTTAGAGGCGAAAATATACCGACGACGGATAGTGCACTGATTAAATAAAACACAAAACCGACAGCAAGGTATGCCGTGGTCAGGGCCTAGGCAAGGAATACAGTACGAATGAAAATCTTTACTGAGGTATTTGCTTTGCACAAGTAATGCAATTATTAACTTTTACTGACATCGGAAAGGAGCAAGAAAAAGTTTCCCCAATGGGGTACTTAGCTTTAGTTGAAGACTTTGGTTCTGAAACTCGAAAAAGAAAATTTCAGGAGATGGCCGACCGGCACTTGCGAACTGCTTTTGCTTCGGGCACCGCACGGCAAGAAAGACTGATGTAATGGCATCAGCTACATGTTTTATACCCCTGATGTCATGGAAGAAGGGACAGTAACCGATGCAGGACCCAAGACTTTGTTAATCAGGCTGGCTTAGGGCTACCTGCAAGCAGATAACCCAAATGTAATGACTGCAACAGTGAAACATGAAGAACATCAGGTTTTTGTTGTCCAGGGGCCCAACTAGGAGCTTGGCTTTGATGTCATCAGGGAGGGGTTGTAACCTTAACCAGGAGTACCTTCTGATGACAGATCCAGAGGCAGCAGCCCTTGCAGATGCTTCAACAGTGTCATAGCTGCACTTGGAGTGTTTGGTCACTTATGTGCAGGAGGTCAGCAAAGAGGAAATCTTAGCTTTAGCAGGGGAGTCAGGGAGCTCTCCCAGTTGCTTGACTACATCTTGCAAAAGAGCCAAGGAATACTTGGCCATGTGCGTCTGATAATTGATTGATCTTACTGCTAGGGTGGCAGACGTATAAGCTTTCTTTCTCAGATGTTCCATCATTCTGCTTTCTTTGTCAGATGGCAGTAGAGAGGTGGAGGGAAGTAACTTGGAAGTTTTGTCAGTGTTCATGGAAATAACTGCAGGGTATGCAGAAGGGGCTTTGCAGAGGAAGGTAGCTTCTTCGAGCACCTTGTAGAATTTACCTGGACGCTTGGGGTGCTGGGAGTTGTGAGTCAGGGTTTTTTGAAGCAGCCAGGAAGGCATCCAGAAAAGCAGGGTGTACTGGGGCCACACCAGAAGTCTGGGAGACTCCAGTTGAAGTGGTTCATAGTATCTCTTTTGGGTCTCTGTGACTTGACTACTGTCTCATTTGAAAAAGTTTTGCATTTTGGTGATGGTCTCACCAAAGATGAGGTCATTATCAGGGCAGTCAGTGCCATTGGACTCCTCCCTCTGGTGAATCGTATCCCACAGGAGAAATGATCTGAGAAGAGTAGGTGAGGGATTCATCAGATGAATCCTCTTCACCTGAAGAGACGTGCAGAGTAGGCCCCTTAGAGGTAGAGGGCATAGGGGCCTGTGCAAGCATCAAGGCCTGATGCAAGGCCAGAAAGGCACTGAGCAGGAATTGGGTAAAGTCCTGCCAATCCGAAGGTGCTCGACAGGTAAAGCAGGCAGAGGTTAAGAAATATGTTTCATTTTCTGTTTCCTCTTCTTATGGTTCTCGGGGGGAGAGGATTCAGAAATGCAGTGGAGGGTAGGAGGCCCAGATGCCGGCCGCACTCCACTACATCAGAGACTGTGTCCTCACGTACCGCAATTTGGGAGATGCCACATGGGCCCTTGGATATAATGAGCCTGGGTTCCACCTCAGCGACCGAATTGGATGCCTGAGATTCCCTCTGGGACATGACCTCGGGCAAAGGACAGATTTCCTCTGGACCTTCTGCCAAAGGTAGCTCCGAGAACTCCGCCTCAGACTCCGGGCCTTCATTGGCCTCGAGAGTGACGGCTGGAGTGGAGGGCACAGCAGTCTGTTCAGGCCTTCTTGCCTGGGGGCTCATCTGAGTGTTCCGGCGTCAGGTCCATCTTAGATGCTAAACGTTTGAGTCTCTGATTTTCAAGGTATAGTTTTAAAGCTGCAAGATGGCTTTTGAGGGTCTTGGGGACAAATGCTTGACAAATACTATAGGTGGTATGGTCGTGTTCACGGCCTAGGCAGAATAGGCAGAGCTCATGCGAATCCTTATGTGGAATTTGCCTTCCACACCTACACTTGCCCTTCCTACCTGACATGTAACCCAAAACAGTAGCAAGTAACAAAAGAGAAACCCCCTAAGGGGTACTTATCTGAAGTCAGATGAAGAAAACGCTTCTACTGACAATGCAATGGCAAGAGCTGGCAGTCACAGGAGGCAGAGACGTTCTGAAGAGGTGTGTGCTGATGTCCACTATATAGCCGACATCCGTGTATGACCAATGTCTGAGAGAGGTGCGGCACGACATGCGCACCCTAGCGGCAGCATTTAACTTCTGTATACGGCCAGACATACAAGACTTCACCAGAGGCAAACTTCCTGATGTCATGAATACAGCAGCATATGAATAGAAGGACATACTTTATTTGCACTGACAAATATAAGAGTGCCAATATGCATTCATCATATCTACTGGCCCCTTCAAAAGCCTTGTGGAAACAGCAGCATCAACTCATGAAGGGAGACCCTGACAGTAAATCTCACATAACTGATGTAAACATACACTAACACTGCTTACACCCTGAATCAGACAGGACCCCACCCAAGTTTCCTGTGGACCAGAAGGAAACAGAAGTAGAAACCCTTTTCAGCAGTTACCATTTTGAATGGTTTTTATGACCTGTTCCCAGGACACTCGCATTGCTTCAGGAGCTTCTATGTCAAGGAAAAAGGTCTGTCAGCAAAGAAAGACCCAAAGACTTCATGAGCAACTCATTCCCTGTTCTATGATATTCAGCACCCATATATCTCATGTGATAGCTAGATATGCATCTATGGGGAAAATCCAAGGCACTATCTTTGAGTGCAAGCTATTAAATGCAGGCAGGATCGCTGTTGGGCCAGATGGACTGAATATCACTTAAGAAAGTTTGACAAAAGACTAAGGGGAGAAAGGTAAGCTAGTACCTGGCAGATTTTCTCAGGTGCTTGGAAGCCTCTTTCTGATCAAGACTGTGAAGACTTGGAGGAAGATTATATCGACCCTCTACAATTGTAAGTGCCTTTGTTACCCTTCCTGAGATGATTTGTAATCTCCTGGAAGAGCAATGCAAAGAGAACCCCATCCTTTAAAGAAAAATCCAGAATGGTCAAGTGCAAAACCTTCTAGAAAGATAAGAGTCTGTGTCAAGCCACCTAGCATAGAGAGAAGACGGTAGTCACAGTACTGAATAATATACTGGTCAGCAGGAAAGTACAGTTGTGTACACTTACCATAAATGTAGATATTTGAGTGTATTCACTGTTGCAGTCATTACATTTGGGTAATCCTGCTGGCAGGTTGCCCTCAGTCAGCCTGAATTCCAAAGTCCTGGGTCCTGTGTCGGCTGCTATCGCCTCTTCCCTGACGTCAGGTCGTCAGGGGTATAAAAGATGCGGCCAACACCATTTTCTTTAGTTTTTCTTGCCCCAGATGTCAGGTGCCCCCTAAAAGGGTAGCCAAAATTTATATATATATATGTGTAAATACATGCAGCAATATAAACTTTACCTTCATCTACAAGCAAATACACCACACAGGTTGCATAAATCAGAGAAGGAAAGACAGGTTGCATGAGAAGAAAAGGGGGATGGCGGGTGGGTAACCTGGACTGCAACAGTGAATACACTCGAACATCTACATTTATGGTAAGTGTACACAACTGTACTATGTTCCTCGTGTTTCACTGTTGCAGTCATTACATTTGGGTAGAGTCCCAAAGCTATGGATGGGAGGATGGAGCTAAACAGCATTAGGAGCGGCTATGAGGCCTTGCAGAACTGCAGTGGCAAAGCCTGCCCTGGATTTAGAGTAGAGTGGCAGATGATAGTGCTTTGTAAAGATGTGCACTGAACTCCAAGTAGCAGCCTCTAAAATGTCCTTGGTTGGTACTCCCCTGAGAAAGGCTGCTGAAGTGGCTGCAGCACTGGCTGAATGTGGCCTAATGCCCTTAGGCTCTGGCTTGCCATGGTGTAAGTAGCAGAAACGAATGCAGTGGCCTATCCACTTTGAAATAGTCTGCTTTGAGATAGCCTTTCCTTGTGATCCTGCAGCACATGCCACTAGTAATTGTTCTGTCTTTCTGAAAACTTTGGTTCTGTCCAAGTAGAATCTAAGCTGTCTGTGTACAACCAAAGAATGCAGAATTCTCTCCCCCTTGTTCTGTGGATTTGGATAAAAAGTTGGCAGATGAATAGTTTGGTTAAGAGCCACACTGGACACCACCTTAGGTGTAAATGTTGGGTTTGTCCTCAGAGAGACCCTGTCTGGATAAAAAAATGATAAAAGGTTCCACAGCCAAGAGTGCTTGAAGCTCTGAAACTCGTCTTGCAGAAGTTATTGCTAGGAGCAGAGCTGTTTTCCAGGATAAAAACTTTATATCAGCAGTAGCAGTTGGCTCAAAAGGAGGCAGGGTGAGTTTTTCCAAGACATAGTTGAGGTCCCATGCAGGCATTGGTGATTTCCTTGGAGGCCTAACATTTTTGGCTCCTCTGAGGTACTGTTTTAGTAAGGGATGAGAAAAGATTGGTGGGTCTGTTTTGTAATGAGCCGAAATGGCAGAGGCATGAATTTTAATAGATGAAAAAGATAGACCTTTGTCCAGCATCTCAGTTAAGTATTGCAAAATCTGAGGAATATTTAGCACAGCTGTGCCTGGTTCCAAACACAGAATCTCTTCCATTTTCCAGCATAAGATTTTCTAGTACTAGGCCTTCTGGCCTCCAAAATGACATCCATCACAGTTTTACTGAGAGGTGTGTTTTGTATGACTACATTATCCACCATGCTGCCAGGTTTAAAGTCCTGAGTTGGCTGTGCAGGATCTGATTGTTTTGCTGGGACAGTAGACGAGATATCTGAGGTAAGGTCCACGCTGGGTATTGCGACAAGCTCCTTAGTATTGGATACCAGTACTGGCGGGGCCAGTCTGGGGCAATCAGTATCATCCTTGGCTTCTCCTGTCTGACCTTTAAGAGTACCTTGGTGAGGAGAAGCAAAGGGAGAAATGCAAATACTGATAGGTTTTTCCAGCTGAAAGATAGTGAGTCCACTTTTCATGCTTGTCTGTGATAAATCCTTGTGCAGAATCTTTTTAGTTGGTAGTTGTGAGGGGAGGCAAATAGATCTATGTCCGGGCATCCCCATTTCCTTGTTATCATGCTGAAGACTTGTGGATCTAGATGCCACTCGTGGGGATCCATGAGGTTTCTGCTTAGTTCGTCTGCCAGAGTATTTTTCCTTCCTGGCAGGAATTGTGCCTGCAGATGTACTTGGTAAGTCAATGCTGTGTCCCACAAAGTCATGGCTAGTCTGCAAAGGGGGTAAGAATGTGTGCCCCCCTGCTTGTTTATGTACCACATGACCGTGGTGCTGTCTGTCTTTATCAGTAGTTGTTCTGGATGAAGTAGGTCCTTCAAGGCTGTCAGGGCATTTTGAACTGCTAGCATCTCTTTTTGATTGATATGTAGATGCATTTGGTTTGGGGTCCATGTGCCCTGAATGCATCTTCCTGCCATGTGGGCCCCCCAGGCATAATCTGATGCATCCGTTGTTAGTGTTTGCCTGGCTGGGGGTAATGTGAATGGCTGTCCCTTGTTTTGGTGACAAGCCTTTGTCCACCATCGAAACTCCTGTTGCAGGCAAGAAATGTGAGTAATCATTGTTTCTAGGCTGTGGCAATGTTGAGTCCAAACACTTTTTAGGTACCATTGAAGTTTCCTCATATGTAGTCTTGCATATGGAATTAGTAAGATGCAGGATGCCATGAAGCCCAAAGCCTGCAGAATTTTTCTTGCAGATAACTGGGCCTTTGTTGCCAACATTTTGAAATAGGTAGTCAGTTGCCTTTGTTTGTCTGGCGTAAGATAAGCCATCTGGGTAGTTGTATTTAAGCTTGCACCCAGGAATATTATCTCTTGAGAGGGTACTAGATTTGATTTATTTTCGTTGACTGTGTACCCTAGGCATGTTATAAGTCTTTTCACAAACGCCAGATGCTGTAGAAGAATGTCATGGTTCTCTCCTTGAATTAAACAGTCGTCCAAGTAAGGATATATTTGTATTCCTCTTTGTCTGCAGAATGCAATTACTGGTGCCAGGCACTTTGACTCTGGGTGCAGTAGATAAGCCAAAGGGCAGTGCAGAGAATTGGTAATGCATTGAGCCAGCCTTGAATCCGAGGTATCTTCTGCATATTTGTCTGATTGGGACATGCAGGTATGCCTCTTTTAGGTCTAAAGTCACCAGCCAAGCATTCTTGTCCAGCATGGGCAGAAGCTGCTGCAAAGTCAACATCTTGAATTTTGGTACATCCAGGAATGTGTTCAAAATAGATAGCTCCAGTATTGGCCTCCAGGCCTTGTCCTTTCTGGGTACCAAGAACAGTCTTAAGTAAAATCCTTGTCCCTGCTCTTGCTCTGGTACTAGCTGAATGGTCCCCATGTCCATGAGGGATGAGACTTGTTTTTGTGCCTCTGCCCATTGATTTTTTGGCAGATCTGGCCAGCCGTTTGCCTTTGGCAGGGTATGGAAATGGAACTTGTAGCCTTGTGACACGATATTTAAGACCACTTGTCCTGGGTTATAATGTGCCAATTTTGAGAAAAAAGTGCTAATTTTCCCCCTAAGGGTGCTGCCAGGAGACAAGTGCTTGGTGCAGGCAGGGGGAAGTCATTGGGACTGTTTCCTGAATGGTTGTGATTTGTCTTCTCCCACTTTGGAGGTAGAAGCTCCCCATTGTTTTGAGCGGAATGAGGATCTGCCTCTAGAGCGTCTGGTTCTGCCCCTTTGAGGTCTGTCTGACACAGGAAAGGACCAATTCTTTGTTGGCCAGTGTCTACTAAACCTAGGTGGCTGTACTTGTAAAAAAATCTTTGACCATTTGCATAGATTTAGCTTTGTCCTCCATTTTCTTTAACACCTCTTCTGCCTTAGCACCAAACAAAGTATCATGCTGTAAAGGTGCATCTAATAATTTAACTTTAACATGATCAGGCAGATTTTGTTCCTTTAACCAAGCATGCCTCCTAATAACAGAACCTGTAACTGTGGCTCTGCAGGAGGCCTCTAAAGAATCAAAACCACATTGCAAAGTATGCTTTCCAACTTGTTCAGCTGCATATAATAAATCCTGCATTTCCTTGTTTTCTGCACATTCAGAGTTTAACAACATTTTCTGTTTAAGCAATGCCATGACATGTTGCTGATATTTGAGCATATGAAACTGACAGTTTAAGGCCCTTATAGCCAAGGTAGCAGATGTGTAAACCTTTTTTCCCCATCTAGCCAGTGCCCTAGAATCTCTGTCAGAGGGGATAGGGTTTTTTGCAGCGGAAGCCTTAACTCCTTTGGGACCATGAGAAATAGTTTCGGGGTCTGCAGCAGGGTTTTTAAAAAGGAATTTATGAGAGTCGGGAACCCTGTAATATTTGTCCGTCTTAACAGGAGCTGGAGGTAAGGAGTCAGGTGTAAGATTAGACTCTGAAAACACATCATCTACAATGTCTAACACAGGTGGGATGGCTAGTGGCTTGTGTTGCGGTAGTAAAAGGAAATCCCTGAGCCTCTTTTAAGATTCTGAAAAATCTTGGCTCTCCCAGTGGAAATGCTCCCTCATGGTATGTAAGGTTTCCCCAAAAGAATAGTCCTCAGGAGAAGCTGAAGGTATAGATTCTTCAGCAGTAGAATCCTCATAGGGGGGAAGAGAATATTCCTGATCAGAAGAGGAATCAGAAGAAATAGAAACCTGATCTGAAGATTCATAGTCAGTCTCTTGCCTAGGCCTCTTATCAGGAGGGGGATGGGAACCCCTGATCAAGGTAATCAAGTCTTCGGCCATTTTGAGCATCTGTTTTTTGGGCATAGAGGCCTGACCACGTGGCTCTTGGGTTTGTTTCTTTGTTTTGGATGGTATTTTAGTCTTTGCCTTTGAAGCTGAAGTCGGTTTGATGTAAAGATGTTTAGGTCTGAATACACCCTCAGAAGCCGGTGACTGCTCAGCGGCTCCGGACCCATCTGAAGGGATAATATCCGAGGCTCCAATACCTTGAGTTTCCAGCGGCATGGCTAACTCAATGTGGGAGTTGGTAGCGGCCTGCAACTCTAAAGTAGCGGGCGTCAGGGGCTGCGAAAGTGTCTCTCTGAGGACCGGCGAACCGGTGACTGGCTTAGGAGAAGCTTTGCCATCGGTTTTGGGCCTCGGTTGTCTCTCTCTATCCTTTTCTTTGCGTTTTTGTGAAATCCGGTAGTCGGATGGCTATCCAACGACATTTCTGGATAATTAAACCGGCGTCCAAAATAGTTTAAAGCAAAATCATACCGACACTTAATAGTGCGTTGGTTAAATCTAGCACAAAACCGACAACCAGAAACGTCGTGATCAGGGCCTAGGCAAGGAATACAGTAAGAATGAAAATCCTTATGAGGTATTTGCTTCCCACAAGAAATACAATTATTAACTTTTTCTGACATCGGTCTGGAGCAAGAAAAAAGTTTCCCCAACGGGGTACTTAGCTTTATAGAAGACTTCGGATCTGAAACTCGCACACGAAAATCTCAGGAGTCGGCCGACCAGCACTTGCAAACTGCTTCTGCTTGGGGCACCGCGCAGCAAGAAAGACTGAAGAAAATGGCGTCCGCCGCATTTTTTATACCCCTGACGACCTGACGTCAGGGAAGGGGTGACAGCAGCCAACGCAGGACCCAGGACTTTGGAATTCAGGCCGACTGAGGGCAACCTGCCAGCAGGATTACCCAAATGTAATGACTGCAGCAGTGAAACACGAAGAACATCAAAGTGCAGTGATCCACAAGGAAAGTCAACTGACAATGTAGGATTAAGATTTTTTTCCAGACCCTACTCTGTAAGATTCAGGAAGGACATATTTTTTTTCCATAGTTTACTCCATAATGGAAGACTGGCATTAGGAAATATGAAGCTGGACACAGGCACTTAAGAGTTCAGGCTCAAAGCAGCTCAAGTGCTGTGGTTTCCGACACCCTGACGGAAAGAAATATTTATCATCATCAAATTTAGAATGCATGATCAGAAGAAAACATTTGGAAAGGGTTACAAAAATGGGCAACCTCAATAGGTGCTGAAGCACCAAAATACTAGTGTCCACTAACAGCAAAAGTAGCATGACTAACAGTGAAAATGGGTAGGATGCGTAAGAAATAAGTAGAAGTCAGGGTAAACAGTGTCACATGCTTCTAAGGAAAGAAGAAAAAATATGGAAAGGGGATATTCAGCACAAGTTTAATGAACCTTCAATGGAGATGTTATCGAGAGATGAGCTGAGAGGGGAGGAAGACTCGATGCTCATTTGTTTCAAGCAAAGGAAATGCTGTAGTCTTCTGTTTCAACAATGTCTGTAGTTGCTAGAAGGTAAAGGAGAAAGCTTCTGTTGGCTACCACGCAAAGGCAAGCCTGGCAACTCCAATATGAATGGTAGCATTGATACATTTCTGAGTGGCACTAAGCACAATGCCTGATGATTATAAGAAGCTCAGCCAACCTCAGGTCTAGCAATGGCATCAATCCACTGCGGCATAGTGCTAAATGTGGGTTGTCACAGAAGGGGAACGCCAGCAGCCTAAAAGAAAATAAAAAGGGCTTGCAGGGACGACCTCAACCTTTGTCTGCAAATGATCCACCCTATAAGAGGAAGGCAAAAAGTCTGATATATGCATTGATGGACTATAGAAAGCAAAGCATGTCTCAAGGAGTTGGGCAGCCTACTTCTTGCACATGAGGAGCATTAGCATACTCTTGTGAACAAGGTGAGGTAGTGGCCATATCCCAAGTCTCACTCTCAAGACTGAATGCAAGACATTGGGTAGCCTACTTCTTGCACATGAGGAGCATTAGCATACTCTTGTGAAAAAGGTGAGGTAGTGGCCACATCCCAAGTTTCACTCTCAAGATTGAATGCAAGAAAAAGAAGTTATGTACTCACCATAACATTCCATGTTTGTTGTCCATGTTGCCTTCATTCTTGCTGGTTGGGTTCACAACCAAGAATCGGTTCTGACTCGGCCTATACTAAAGCTTGAGAGCTTCCACTGGCTCGAAGCAATACCCTATCCCATTATGCTTAGGGAGATTACCCAGACCTTGTTTGCAAATACTGAACAGAGTAACAGTTATATACACATAATAGTACATACATAAACATGTGCCACCTAGGACTAAGAAGGAAATCAGAGAACATAAGTTCCAAATTTGACAGAAGTCTCTCGATCCTCTAGGAGCGAAGGTTGGGGGAAGGAAGGTGGGACGCAAAAATGAAGGCGAGATGAACAACAAACATGGAACGTTATGATGAGTACATAACTTCTTTATGTTATGTTGTCCTATCTCGCCTTCATGCTTGCTGGTTACGACAACATCCCCAGCACCTTCTTTCTTGTGTGGCTCAAGGGAATGAACTCTTCAAAATAGTGGACCCAAATGAAGTCCTGTTCTGGGAGGCCAAATCTACTTTGTAATGAGTGATAAAGGTATGAGGTTTTATCCACGTTGCTGCAGCACAAATTGCATCCAAAGGTAGTCTAGCCTGAAAGGCAAATGAGGTTACCATGGCTCTTTTTGAATGACCTTTTATTTTTCCAGGCAGTTGCCTGTTTTGGGAAGTATATGAATAGGTAATGGCATCAGTAAATCACTTTAAGAGAGTGTCTTTGGATATTGGGGCGCCCTTTTTATCTGAAAAGGAGACGAATAGTTGATCAGATTTCCTGAATTCTTTGGTTCTGTCCAGGCAGAAGCGTAACTGCCTGTGTACATCTAATTGGTGTAATTTATATACTTCCTTGCTGCCATAGTTTGGGGAAAAAACAGTTAGATCAATAGATTGATTCAAGTTTGCTTCGGTGCAAAATTTAGGTAAGAATGATATATTAGTTTTCAGGGAAACTCTGTCTCTATGGAAAACTAAGTAGGGGGGACATACAGACAATGCTTGGAGTTCTGATACCCGCCTAGCTGATGTGATGGCAACCAAAAAGACTGTTTTCAACATTAGAAACTTCAGATGACAAGATGAAGCCAGTTCATATGGTGGCAGGATTAGAGTGGACAATACTAAATTGAGGTCCCAAGGGGCTGGTGGTTCTTTTACTGGAGGCCTAAGCAAAAAGATGCCTCTCAAAAAGGCTTTGCACAGTCTATGGGACATAATTTTGAATCCCATTTCTCCAATATGGTAGTATGATATAGCAGCCAATTGAACTCATATGGTAGACACTGCTGCACCTTCACTGAAGAGTTTTGCTAAAAAGTCTAAAATAGAAGTTACAGGGTCTGTGAAAGGATCAGTGTCATTGTTGAGAGCCCAATAGGAAAACCTTTTTCATTTGCTAGCATAAAGCTTTCTAGTTGCCATCTTGTGGGCTGAGATCAGAATATGTTTTAACAGTGGGGGATATATCCGGAAGCCTGGCTAGGAGTGGAAGTGGAGCAGCCAAGCTGTCAGTTTGAGGGTTTTGAGCGAGGGATGCAGTGTTCCTGATGAACGAGTCAGCTGGGTCCAGAATCCACGGATCCTCTGGTAGATGGGGCCATAGGAAGGGGAACCAAATTTGTTGAGGCCAGTATGGGACAATGAGTATTAACCTGCTTCTCAATGTGTTGGCTTTCTGAAGGACTTTGAGGATCAAGGGAAATGGAGGGAAGGCATAAAAGAGTCCCGGGGGACAATCATGTACAAGTGCATCCCTTGGTGACACCCCCGGAAGGGGGATCAGGGCAAAGTAGCTGCTGGATTTGGCATTCATGGACGTGGCAGAAAGGTTGCAGCAAGGCTGGCACCACTTGCAAAAAATCTGTTTTGCAACTTCCTGTTTCAGGGACCACTCAATAGTTATTAGAATAGCTCTGCTGAGTTTGTCTGCAATCATGTTGGATCTCCATGGGATATGCGCTGCTATTAGAAAGCGTTGGGAAGAGACTGCCCACTGCCATACTATTTGAGCCTCTCGACATAGGGGGCAAGATCTGGTTCCTCCTTGTTTGTTTATACATTACACGACTGACATAGTCTGTCTGGATTGCAATCGTTTCTAGTGGAAGGGAGTTGTGAAATTCCTGCAACGCCAACAGCACCGCTCTCATCTCTAGGACACTGATATGCAAGTGGTTCTCGTATTCTTGCCAAAGTCCTTGGACAGTCTTCCCCAGATAATGCCTCCCCCACCCTATCTGGGAAGTGTCCATGGTCACTGCAGCTATTGGTTTGAGGAGGGATGAAATGTCTTCCCAGAACCACCTGAGAAAAATGAAGCCACCAGCGGAGGTCTCTCTTGCAGGATTCTTTATGATAATCTTGTGGGACATGGGTAGTTCTTGCATGGATCACTGGGTGAAAAGTAACCACTGGAGAACTCTCGTGTGTAAGCATGCGAGCGGTGCCAAGATTATCGCTGCCGCCATGGTACTCAAGATCTTTATAACAACCTTTGCCTGTACTTTCTTCTTTGTGAGGATGTTCTGTACTTGTTGGCATAGGGTTTCTATCCTGTCAGGAGGAAGTTTGGCTACCATTTCTCTTGTGTTTAAGTTTGTTCCTATAAATACAATATGTTGTGATGGCAACAAGGCAGACTTTTCGAAATTTATTGTAATGCCTAGTTGAGAACAAAGGTGGATGGTGGTGTCTCTTGCTCCGGTAAGTAGATGCTCGTTGGTGGCTGTCAGGAACCAGTCGTCCAAGTACAGAAACACCCGGAATCCTAGACGCCTCAAGTGAGCCATGACTACTGCCATGCATTTGGTGAACACTCTGGGGGCCTGTAGTGAGATCAAAGGGCAGAGCCCGGAATTGGTAATGAGTAGCTCCCAGTCGAAAGCGCAAGTGACTCCGGGATCGTCTGTCCATCTTTATATGGTAATACGCATCCTGGAGATCTATCGAGCACATCCAATTGTCTTTCCCCAGAAAGGAGAGTATAGACTTCAGTGTCACCATCCAGAACTTTGATGTTTTTACGGACTTGTTTAGTCTGCTGAGATCCAAAATGGGCCTCCAGTCTCCTGTCTTTTGTGGAACTAAAAAGAACCTTGAATAAGTTCCAGATCCAATTTGGTCTGCGGGGACATCTTGGATGACTCTTTTTTCTAGCAACCTTTGAACATCTAGGGTTGTCTGCTCCCTCTGATTGGGTGGAACATCTGGGACTGACCTTTTTTCTGAAGGGGAGAGGAAAAGGGTACACGGTAGCCCCTGGATATGATCGTTTGTACCCATTTGCCATTTATGTTTAGCCAGGCATTTGGGTACAGTGACAAGTGACCCGCAAGTGCCTCCAGATGTGGACAGGTGGGCCTCCTTTCAAGAGCACTGGAAGGGCTTACCAAGGAATGTATCCCTGTCACCCTGATTCTGCGGACCCCTTCTGCCGCGAGGTCGGCATCTTCCATTGCTGCTTCCCCCTCTGCCCCTGAGGAAAGAATCACCATGTGCATCCAGAAAAGCTCTTTGGGACTTACGGAACCACACCCCCCCCCCCGGCCTTTGGGGTAAGGGCTGCTAGGGAGGGGAAAAATGGCCTCCCACAGCAGAAAGAGTCTTTCCCTCTTGCTTGCACCTGGTCAGTCTCTCTCTCACTTTTGGCCCGAACAAGGACAAGCCATCAATGGGGTGTTGATAAAGGAAAACTTGAAGGGCTCTGCAAACTTGCATAAGCGCATCCAGGAATGCCTCCTTAGGGAGATTCCTGTATCCGGTGCCCTACTCGCTCCATCAGCCGCATAAGAGATAAGCCGTATGGAGAAGTTTACCACCATATTTAAGGTAGAAACCTGAGGTCACCTTGTCTGAAACCCCTGCAGCTGTAGAACTTTGGAGGGTATCTCCCAATTCCTTCAGGAGATCCTTCTGAAGTCTGGTAAAATGGGTCAAACAGTTCAGCGACCTGAGGGTAAAGGCTGCTGATGAGAACATATGCTTTCTGTCTCTGTGCATTGTACGAGATTCCTTATTCAGTGGATGGACAGATGAGGACGTCTCAGACAATTCCTTTTTGGTGGCTGCTGCCACCACCACAGCATGTATGGGACACCTTTTGTGAGGAATTCCTTGTCAGAGGGCACTGTAATAAACTTATTTGGCCTCCTTGGAACAGGTTCCATAGACTATGGAGACCCCCACACCTTCCGACTGACTACATTCAGGAGCTGGTCAAAAGGCGGAGTCACCCAAGAGGTGGAATGAAGAGACTCAAAAGCTTCCAGGTACACGGACTCATCCTCAGAAGGGTTGATAGACTTCCAGCCACCTCTCTATTTAATGATATCTGGGATGCCCACAAAGTAGACATCCTCAGAGGGTGACCAAGAGGACCCTTCTGAATCATCGAGGTCAGTGTTTGAAGTGATGGACTCCTCAGGGGAGTCTAGATGTTTCCTCTTGCATGTTCTCTTCTGAGGGTCCTCCTCAGAGGGGTACTCCGGGGAGGTTTCGGAAGAGATGGATGTGCCCAGTGGAGCTTCCTGGGACTTTGGGTCTCCATACTTGGGAGGGAGAGGTGGTAAAGAGACAGACTCCGGCGCTTTTGGGGGAAGAATTTTTGGATCTGAGAGTGGAGCCGCCTGGGGTGACAGCACTCTCCTCATGACCTCAAAAGCACCACGGCCCCGCTCCAAGAGAGCTCCCAGCTCCGAGGAACCCAGAGACTTCACCTAAACCAAGGCAGTAGACTCTAAGGCTGATGTAGGTGCCGACCTCACCTGCGCCGAAGCCCCGAGAGGGGGAATCAGTTCGGACAACTGTCTAAGCCGGCTCTCCTCCCCGGACCCGAAGGGCGAGTGTTGGCCCTAGACCCCTCAATAGGCAATGGCACAAAGGAGGTCTGAGCGGAAATCAGGACCGAAGAAACTGGAGCGGATCTTGGCCCCGACGGTTCCACTATTATCAAATCCAAACACTCCAACTCCGAAGCCACCACATGATTTGGAGGAGGAATCTAAGCAGAGGAAGTGGCGGTCGTCGGACCCAAATCCTTCTGTGCTGAGCTTGACAGAAATTTGGTCAGCGCCAGTGTCTGTAACAACCTCTTGACCACTCACTTCACATAGTCATCTGAGAGACTCCTGGAGGACCGAGAGGAAGGGGTCGAGGATTTCATGGACTGCAAAATAGGCGAGTGTAAGACTGAGGAGACCGGTTCCAGGACTGGGGACTGGCTCCGTATGCGATACTCTGTCGGCTCCAAAATAACCAGCGGAGCCAAAGAGGTAGCCTTTTCGGGCCTAAAAGCCTTTGGGTCCACATTGATGAATCCTTAGCCTACTTCTTCGATGGTTCAGATTCCAGAGCCGTGGAAGCAGATCTCTTTGAAGACTTGTCAGATCTATGGGATTTGGAGGAACTCTGTTTTCCTTCTAAAGCCTCAGAAAAAGGAACCTTCAACAATCCCCTAACAATCAACTTATTTTTTCTCTCTAATAAAGCCCTGGTGTCAAAAGCATGGCAGAAAGAGCAGGACTCCTTGCAGATGGACCCCACCCAAACAGTACACACAACTGGTGTTGTCCATCTGTCAGGGACATTTTGTGGCTGCAATGGTCACACTTCTTGAAGCCCGAAGGCTTATCAGACCAGAGGAGAAGTCTCAAACTCAAATGACAGTCTCCTTTAGCCAGAGGAGAACTCTCTAACTTAAATGGCAACTCCTCTAAGAAAAAACGACAGGGAAGTGAGAAAAACCCTCTAATTTAAACAGGTGGAAAAAGAGTCCAATAACTTAAATTAACTCCTTACACTATAGAAAGGGGTTGACAGGATAGCTTAATATAAAATATCAGCAATAATTCTCTACCTCAAAGAGACTGAGGCCAGGATAGGGAATAAGATAATGGCCTAGCGAAAGTATGACAGCCAGCAACAGCAGTAACACCAAATTGCGAAAAAAGTCACAACTATAGAAATGACACACGAACAATAACACAAATCAACCAAATAATCTAAGAATTTAGGAGAAAAATAGTATAAATGAGTAAAAAAGATTCCACTTAGCCTGAGCCTAGCAGGAAGCACCCAATCTAGTTTAGCGGCAAACGAGATCTGGGTAATCTCCCTAAGCATGACAGGATAGGGTATTGCCTCGAGCCAGTGGAAGCTTTCAAGCTTTAGTACAGGCCGAGTCAGAAACGATTCTCAGTTCCAAACCAACCAGCAAGAATAAAGGCGAGATAGGAAAACATAAAATCAATGCTATTCCATTCTATCTCATGGCTTCTGCAAGTGTTGGCTGGAACAGTGTACATTCACTAGAGGATGATGACCTTTGGACACATAACTAAAGGCCACTGCTGACACAGTAGATGCCAAAATGGAGTCAAACTAAACCCCATATCTTCTGTCTTTCATAATTCTACTTTTTATAGTTAGTCAAATCCTCTCCTTTGTCATACTACTTAGTCACCCTCAATCATTCACAGACAATGAAGAAGGTGCTGCGTTTCTTAAGTCAGAGTACTGAAGCTCTGCATTTTTGACAATACCATACTGCATCTAAAGAATAAAGGCAGCTCCAGTGGAGTTGTGGTTTCCCCTGATTTGTAATATGGGAACATGGAGTATATTTAGAAGGCTTATGCTTTTAGGGCTCTGACTATGGAAATTTTACAATGAAGCATATTAGCAGGAGATTCAAATGATGTCGGTATCTACACAGTCATGACCTGGGGGGATAACTTGCTTCTTACCCTAGAACAGGGATACTAGGCACAGTCCAAAGAAAATGTGTACATCCAAAGAAAGGATGTGCAAGATTTAAACAAAGCCATGGGAAAAGGCACAAGAAGGCCATACCTAAATGTTGCATTAAATGCAGAGGACCCTCCTGAAGCAAGATCTAAGAATTTCCTATCTTAAAAAGTCTTGATGAGTGTGTATGGAGTTCTAAAATCTTAATAAGAGCTGGATAAGTATGTAAAAATTCTACTGAAGTCTACTCTTTCACATGGACCTGAGAAAGAGACAATAAGGAGATGGACAATGCTAGCCCTGAAGAAATACACATCACAGCCATGATGCCCATTCTGAACAGGTTTCATCCGCTTTACAAGGGAATAAGGTTTGCAAGACTTCAAGAACTGAAACATCTGATTCATTTTCTGTGAAAAGAGTTTCTCTTCCCAAGTAAAGACTATACATTCGTTACTCCTATAGGTAGAAATACAACACAGCTGGCAGGTAGGTTTGGATCAGAAGTCATGACAAGCTGACATAGATGGCTGAAAAGGACCATCCTTCAACATACTTTTTGCTTGGCTTGGGAAGGGAATCTAAGATGATATGGTCTGGTAACTCCATCTAATGATTCCATTTGATTTAGAACTTGGCCAGGGGAATTATTACGATAGCAACTAATGTGTTTATATTGCGCTGTCGAAAACTCAAACTGTCGACAGCCTAATAATCGACACAAAAATGTCGAAACCCCCTAACATCGAACACACACAAAAAAAAACAACCACCCAAACACAACACAAATTGCTCTATGCAGGGGGGGCAAGTCTCCTTGCACCCCCTACACCCCCTGCTACTTAAATATACCAACTACAAGATTGCACTACATTGCAGTAAACGGAAATCTCCCCTTATGGAGATTTCCGTTTACACGCGCAATGACTTTCGCTTTCGACAATTTGGTGCCGATAATATCAGCTTTGATATTGTCGGCCTACGACAGAGTGAAGTAGACCCCAACTAACACAGGCTTAATAGCATTTCTCTTGCCAGAAAATGTCACAACTCCCCAGCCTCTGAAAAGCAACAAGCAAAAAACTATATCCTGCCCCTGTAAGGCAAAGATTCTGTCTTGAACTGAACCGATGACTGGACACAAGAAAGACACTGACAGGGTAGGAATGAAATGTGACATCATAATGGCATGACTATGCTATCACTTCCAGGTCAGGAAGCAGTTTCACTACTTAAGCCCAGAAAGAATGCCTAAAATGGATGGTGCTGAGAAGAGCCAAACATTAAGACATGGAAACATCAATGCTCCCATCTTCTAGTACTGAAGAACTTGGTAAAGACTTGTGGTACAGACTAGAGTATATCCCAAATGACATATCTGGGATATAACGTGGAGATGTTCAAGTATATTCTCTGCTGCATTACTGATTCTTGAATTCCTGCCTGCAGAAGCCTGATGACTGGCCAGAATACCAGAGTTTTCATCCTCTCCCTCCTGGCCAGCACACACCCTCCCCTATAGTCATAAAGACATTGGAAGTATAACAAGATATCAAGCACCATCTTCTAGGCTTTCTTGCCCCATGCAGGTTCAGCAATAACTCGTGGGAGTCAGGGCACGATTCACCCAAGGATGACCCATCCCTGGTGGAAGGGAGTAATCACAGCTACCCCCTCCCATGCCTGTTCCTGCAGGCAGAACAAAT
The DNA here is from genome assembly GCF_019279795.1 of Protopterus annectens. Lineage (NCBI taxonomy): Eukaryota > Metazoa > Chordata > Ceratodontiformes > Protopteridae > Protopterus > Protopterus annectens. The sequence continues at coordinate 463,217,171 of NC_056745.1, read as the reverse complement.
GTCTTGGAGGGGAGAAATCTGATCTTTACAAGGGGTAGAGGGGACTATCCTGGGTACCCATCTGAAACCAAGGGAAATGGAAACAGGGAAATGGTGCTGCGGTGGCGAACTTAGTCGAGCATCTACACTTATAGTAAATTCCTACACAACTGTATTATGTTCTTTACAGTTCACAGTAGCAGTACTCATTGCCTGGACAATATCTATGAACAAGATTGCATCTGGCATCTAAATGGGACAAGCGAAACCATATCCTGCAAGATGGCTATAGGGCAAAACCTGCCTTGGCTCTAGAGATGTTGTCAAAGTTGTAGTTCTTAATAAAGGAATGGAAATATGATCAGGTAGCTACATCCAGAATGGCCTGTATTGTTACACCTCTAAGGAAGGATGCGGTGGTAGCTATAGTCCCAGAGGAATGAGCTCAACTGTTTCAGGGAGTTGTTTTTGTTGGGGTTTTAACACAATATACTCAAGAGGGTGATCCACTTAGAAACAGTTTGCCTGTTAACTGGCTTTCCTTCTTGCCCTTTATTTATTTCATTTTTTTTTTAATTTTATTTATATTATTTGTTTACTGGGGTAGTGCAATAATCTCAGTGGACGACTTGCAGTTACAGCTCAGGTGAATAGGATCACTTAAGACATGAACAAAACATATTAACAGATACAAGGATATGCTAGAAATGTGTGTGTGTGTGTGTAGGTGTACATATATAGGTAAGGGTAAAACTTGGCTAGGCTTGTAAGGGCCATAACACATGTATCCATCTATATCTATACGTGTGTGTGTGTGTGTGTGTGTGTGTGTGTGTGTATGCATATATCTACATACATACATATATATATATATATATATATATATATATATATATATATATATATATATATACGTGCATGCACACACACATTTACAGATGCAAGTATATGCTACATCATATAGTACAAGAAGCAGTTTACAATGTCAAAACATGGTTGGAAAAATGAACTTATGCTTAGCAGAGCTTTAATGATCAGATCTAGCCATAACGACTGAGATGGTTTATGCTACAGGGACAGCATCTTAGAGGAAAATAAGAATAGTTGGAAGAAAGGATACCATGGGGAAAAGATAGACAAAAGGTGAGAGAGAGGCATGCAGAGGAAAGAGGAGTAGAAAGGAGACATGTGACAGAGATGCAAAGAGAAGAGGGAAGTAGTATAAATGACAGGCAGTAAGTAAAAGGATGACAAGATGAGATATGGAATGATAAAACAGGGTTAAAGGGGTGTATGAGAGAGCTGCAGGGTTCGTGTCACATGACTTGATTGAGTACAGCTACACTTTGCTTGGGAGAAGAGGTGTTGTCTGAAGTCCGAGTATTTTTGTACATGTTGGAATGAGAGAGGAATGGAGTCTCATAGTTTAGGTGCTAGAATGGCGGCTGCATGGTCAAAGCTATAAAGTTTACTTTTTGGAGTTAGTAGGGTGGGTTGAGATTGAGAGATACCCCTGAGATTACATGCAGGGGTTTTGGTAAAAAAGTTTACGAGTGAAAAGGGACGATGACCAGGTGAAAGGGCTTTGTGAATTAATGATCCTAGTAGAAGGTTGGCTCTCAAATGTACTGGGAGTCATTAAGCTTTTGTGGGAGTTAGGTGGTACCACTCATTATTGGGGGAGTTAGCAATGAACTGGCAGATTTTATTGGAGACGGTTTGTAAGGTGTGGCATTCAGTTATAATGGGTAGTCCATATTAGAGTTGAGATAGGAGTATTTCTTTGCCTATGGCAGCTTTGGGTGGCTTGGACAGAAGAGGTGATAGCTTTTTCACTCAGAGCAGTAGCGTGTTAATTACATTGCATGTGTTTGAACATGTAGTTGAAAGTTAAGATACTGGCTTAGCCAAATGCCAAGGTTTTTAAAGGGTGTGGCAGCTGGGTGCTTTGGCTATTTTTTTGGTTGGTTCCAAACAGCATATGTTTCTGGCTCATTAGCCACTGGTTGAGTGTGTGGAGATCATCTTGGAGCTGAGTTAGAGTGGGATTTGTTTGAACTGTAGATGACCATGTCATCTGCATAAAGAATTAGAGATGTCTGAGAATGATCAAGTAAGTTTGCTGGTAAATATGGAAAACAGCTGGGAGACTCCTTTCATAACAGGAGCTGTTTCAGAGTTGGTGGTGCCTACTTTCACCTTGAAGGATCTATTGGGGAGGAAGTCTACAAAGCTAGGTTTTGCACGGTCATTGTCTATTTCAGTTAATTTGTCAAACAGAAAGTCATAATCAATTAAATCAAAGGCTTTTGTGAAGTCAATAAAGATAGCTCGTCAGGTTGCCTTTGCCCACATTGGACAGGATGTCATCTGTGAGGCAGTAGAGAGCCATTATGGTGATGGTTCTAGACAAGAATCCATGTTGCTTCTTGGACAGAAGATGGCATTGATATAAATAAGAAGTAATTTGGTTATAGGTATTTTTTTCTAGCATTTTACCTAAAGTGGGAAGTATTAAGATAGGACAGTACTGCAAAACAGCAGTTGGCTTGGGTGTTTTTGGAATAGGAGTGACTACTACTGTTTTCCATATATGAGGCATAATTTTATGTGTCAAGTAACGGCTGCATATGTGAGTGACAGGGTGGGAAATGAGGTCTTGAGCCCAGAGTGCATCTATTTGTATTTGGTCTGATTTTCACTTTCTTTGGTTCTAATCTTTTCAAAATGGAACAATGGAATGTAAAGTGGGGGCCAAGCGTGGCTGTGGGGGCAGTAGGTTTGTGGTGTTGATGTGTGGCAGGTTGCTGAACTCATTGAGGAAGACAGTGCATGAGAGTTTGTAAGTATTGGTTTTACTGGGATTTAGAGGAGTGGAATTTATTCAAGGCTTAAAAAAAAAATTGGTCAGACTTTCATAGAATCATAGAAAGTACAAGGCCAACTGCACCTCGTCAGTACCACCCCCACTTTGATCTTGTCCTCTGAACAGCAACAGTGCAATTATATTAGGGGTGAATCTGTGGATACCCATACAACTGTCTAACTCCTTTTTGAAAGAAGACACTGTGTGGCAATGCTTAATTTGGAAAGGAAGTTTCTTCTGCAGACAGAGAAAGTTTTGCATGACAAATTTGTCTTGCCACCACATTTTGCTTATTTACTGAAGTAGTTTTAGATCCTCAGTTCTAGTGTTAATGGGACTGTTTGACTTGTGGAGAGATGAGAGGTCTTAAAACTAATGGATTCCTAATGGCCCGAAAAGCAAGGCACAGATCACGACCAAGATGTCTATAGGACACTGAATAAAAGGACAGTGTTTCCCATCTCTACTAGTAATTACTGTCTTTTAAATGTGTGATCTTTTTAGTAAGGAACTTATGGGGTCTTTCCAGTTGCTTGATACATCAAAAAGAGATAGTGTATTGAATAACAGGTTTTTATCAATGTGGAGTACAGAGGGGTAAACTTCCTTGACTATGGATGAAATAATTTACGCAATCAGGTGTGCTAGGTAAAAAGATTTTTCTAACCTGCTACAATATGATGGTCAAAGGCAAGGGAATTATCTACCACTTTCCCAAGTTCTTTTACAACACTTTCATTTTGAAGTGGGGTGTTGTCTATACATTAAGATGGATTAAGAGATTGTTTTTCAAATATGACAATATTACACATTTTAGCATTTCATTTTATCCTATTTTTTGACATCTAAAAGTTCAAGATGGAGCTTCTGCATACCAGAGGGGAACTTGAGGATGACATCAAGTTTGCATTCGTCCACAAAGTTGGTTAGCCAGAGATCCCTATTTGTAATATGGAGATCTGTGAAGTAGACATCAAAGAGCAGAGGTCCCATAAGCCCTGAGGAATACCATTGGTCATGTTAATGTTTACTGAGGATGCACCCGTCACCCTCGCTACATGGATTCTATCACTCAGCCAATTTGTTATCCATCTAAATATGTAGGGACCATTTAAAGCTTACTCAGCTTGTTTATTATGTTAAAATGTTGCATGGTGTTGAAAGCTATAGCCAAGGTGAGGTATGTTGTATGGCACTTCCAGTGTTCACAGCTTGTGTTACTCTAGCAAAGAAGTAGACCAGATTAATTACACTAGACCTACCCTTAAAGCTGAACTGCAAGAGATCAAGCCTTACAAGACATTTGATATTAACATTAATTAGGTAAGTTATGATACATGTTCCATGGCTTTGTAGATGAGATTAGTCAGGCAAATGGGGCTGTAGCTTCCAGGGGCAGTGGTGGTTCCACCTTTGAGAACAGGCATCACAACAGCTGTGCATCATATTTCTGGGACAAAACCAGACGCTAAGCTCAGGCTGAATAGCTATAAGAGCAGGTCCACTAGGATGTGTTTTGTACTGTTTATCAGGCACCTGGGTATATTATCAGGCCCCATGGGTTATGCATTTTTCATTCTGAAGAGTACTTTTAGCAACTGTTCTTTGATTAAGATGGAGGGTTTGAGATTAATGTGTGATATATGGGATTTGTACAGTTGCTTCAAGGGTGGAATTTATACTGAACCTGTTTTGCCAGCATGCTGGCTCTCTACTGGATCAGATTAGGTAGTGCCATTTTGGATAGGTTCTAAGGAATACTGGGTGTTATTCCTTTGTTTCCTAAAGTAATCAAAGAAAGATTTGTAATTGCCTTTAGCTTCTGATGCTATTGTAGGTTCATGGGATGCTTTTCTATTCTTGATGGCATTTTTAGATTCACTCTATAGCTTTTTAATGTTATCCTTGATTTGAGAGTTCTTTGATTTGCTATACAGTTTATGTTTTCTTTTATTGTATTTCTTTTACTGCATTTTGTCAGTTTTATATGTAGATCACCACGATGGTTTATTTTTAAATTTCTCGTTTTGTTTGGATCTGGTAGGGATTGCCACATCAATGCATTTATTTAGGTGCACATAAGCGCTTGTTTGCTTAACTACTTGCTCTGTCAGTATCTTGGGTAATGCAGTTAAACTTGAATTTTGAACTTTCATAATAGAATCGTAGAAGGTTTGTAAATTTAAAAGTTTGTGAGGTTTCCATCTAATTGTTTGAAGACTATGAAGGAAAATTATACCAGATTTAACTGGAGAAGGGAAAACCAGGGGGATAGGTGTTATCAATACCATACTGGTAAAGGCCAGGTCAAGAATATTGTCCCTACTGGGTTTCTTGACAATTTGGTTCTGGGAAGAATTTTTGGATGCAAACTAAAGTTGAGGTATAAGTATCCCACTTTTATCATTAGGTAGTTTAGGTCTCCTAGGATAACTCTTTTTGATTTGGAGTTCATTAAGAGTATTTAGAAACTAAACATGTTTTTTTTTTTCTAGGAGCATAGATGGGGTCAGTTGATTCTGTTTAGTATGATTTGGATGTCTATCAGTTCAGCTTCTGGGTCTCTATGGAACTGCCTTGAAGTGATATAGTCCCTAATAAACATGGACACTCCACCACAGTTATCATTGGGCCAAAAGGCATGGAAGGCGCAAAACGCTGGAATGGATGGAATGCCTTCTGTACATGTTTATTTATTTATTTATTGAACAGGAAAGTCCGACTGGATGCATGTCCATTTTCAGCAGAGGCCCGGGGAGAAAAGCTCCACAGTTAAAGTTTAAGCAAAATATAAGATGTATACAGAAGCATTCAAATTTACATAGATAGTACCAAACGTAACATTGAATAGTAACATAGCATTCAAGTCGATTCAAATTTGCATAGTACCAAACTTAACACTGACTAGTAACACAGCACTGAAGTTTAAAATTTAACATATTTACATAGACTGTACACATCTTTTACAGTTTTAGGTTGAGACATTACATAATGGTGAACACTGTTAGTAGGGGTTGTTTTTATTTTTTTTACTTTATACAGCTGAGTTGTGAGCAAGTTAGCCATAGCAGGGAGTATAGCAACAAACAGAACAAAGATTAGACATGGTAGGGAGTATAGTAGCAAGAGAAGAGACAGAGATGGGAAATTGGATAACAGGTTAAGTAAGAAAAGCAGGAGGAGTAAGTAGCTTACGTAAAAAGTAAGAAAAGAGAAAAGTAAAGTTTAGCGGATAGATAACACAGTGTCCTAGCTGTGACATATGGGTATTGACTAAGGAGTTAGAATTAGAGGTGGAACTGGAAGGAAGCTAGAGAAGTTGCATTCTTTTGGTGATGAAGCTGAAGTCAGAGAACAAGAGTAAGGGGAGGGGGGCCGGGGAAGGGGGGGGGGTCAGCCAGGTGGGAACACGTGCATATCCATGTGCACTTTAGGTGTTCTTTCAGAAGTCTGTTAAATGTAACCTCTGAGCCTGCTGAGGTAATAGCTGTAGGTAGGGCATTCCAAACTTTGCCTATGTAGTTAGGGAAGAGGGAGTTCCCCCTGCTGTTTTGTCGGTATCGGTGACCTTGATTAATTTTTTGTCGCTAGAGCAAAGCTGTCTAGTTTTAGCTTGTAGTTCTAGTAGATTGACCAGTGTTGGAGTTTTGTCTGGGAGCAGTAGGAGACTGTGGGCAAAGGAAAGTTGATAGTTTAGGAGATTAGGGAATTCAAGCCAGTCAAGTTGTTTTAGGGAATGGCAGTGGTGGGCTTGGTAGGAGGCACCAGGAGCAAATTTTGCAATTTGATTGTAACAGGTGTTGAGTTTGGCACTTTCAGTTTTGGGCAAGTTGGTGAGAATGCGTGCGGCATAAAATAGTGTGGAAAGGAGGTGAGTTTGAGCAATTGTTATCCTAGCAGGTTGTGTTAGAAATGGTTTATTTTTATACAGACTGCCCAGTTTTTGTGGATATTTTTAATAGTTTGATTTATATACTGATCAAATTTGAGGTGATCATCAATGGTCACTCTTAGCAATTTAATGTGAGTGTCAGGGGAGATGACAGTCCCATCCTAGACACAATATTAAACGGACTTGGTAATGTGGTAGATTTGTTAGGTGTAAATAGCAACAGTTTGTTTTTTTAGGGATTTAGTATTAGGTTTTTGTTAAGAAACCAGTATTTGGTGGTATGGAAGACTTTTTGGGTTATAGAGAGGAGTTTCTGATGATCACTGGCTGAACAGACAAGTGTTGAGTTGTTAGCGTATTGTATAACTACTGCATCTTGACAGATGCTGTGGAGGTTATTGGTGAAAATGGAGAATAGGAGGAGACCTAAAGTGGAACCCTGTGGGACTCCTGTAGTGATGGGTAGCAGTATGGATAGGTTGTTGTCCCACCAAACTGCTTGTTGTATTCCTTGTAGACAGTTCTGAAACCAAGCTAATGCTTGGTTACTAAGACCAAGATCAGTAAGGGCTTGTACTAGTTTAAAATGGCTGATCAAATCAAAGGCCTTTGATAAGTCCAAGAATATGGCAGAAGTTAGATTTGCCTGTGTGTTTTGGTTGATGAGGTTTGTGAAAGAGTAGGGTGGTGGTTGTGCTATGAGCAGGCCAAAATCCATGTTGAGTAGGAGACAGAAGTTGGTTGTTAAGCAGGTATGGCATAAATTGGTGGTGGTGTATACATTTCTCAACTATTTTAGCTAGTGGAGGCAGGATGGCTATGGGGTGATAGCTGGTGAGGTTGGTGGAGGTACCGCCTTTATGGAGGGGGATAATATAGGAGGTCTTCCAGATGGGTGGCACTGAGGTTTCTGAGATAGATCTGTTTAGAAGGATAGGTATAAGGAAGGCAAGTTCATTGGCAGCCAACTGAAGGTATTCAGCAGACACCCCCATCAGCTGCTAGTGTAAGTTTGGATAGCAACCTTTTGACATAGTTGGTAGGGATGGGTTGAAATTGGAAAGTTGTTTTGGATCTATCAACAGGTTCTGGGTAATTAGTGGTGGTGGATGTGGGCTGTTTTTGAACAAGATTAGAAATAATTTCTATGAAGTATTTGTTAAACGTGTCTGGTATATTTGTGATTTCGCTAGTGGAGGTTGGGGGGGGGGGGTCTGCCAGGGTGGAGTAGCTTATTTATTCCTGCCCAGAATTTCCTGGGGTTGTTTTGATGCTTGTTTTGTAGCTGTAGGAAGTAATTCTTTTTATCTGGGAGAATTGCTTTTTTAGTCTCATTTCTAAGTTTTTGGAAGTGTTCCTTAGTTGCTAGGGTTTTTGTGGCTCTCCAATGATACCAGGCTTTGTTCTTTTCTGATATTCTATTTTTAGTCTCTCTGGTACGCCAGGGGGCTGTTCTTGTTTTGAGTTTAGTGGTCCAGGCTGGATCGTGGGCATTTAGGATTTCTAGGAAAGTGTTATTGAAATGGCTTATGGCTTCTTCTAGTATGTTCCAGTTATGGTGCTTTAGCTTGAGTTTGAATTTGTTGGGGTCAAAGTTTTTTTGTGTTACGGGTTGTTTGTAATATGGGGGTAGGATTAGCCTAGGTTTTGAATTTTAGTAGGAAGGTGGGTTGATGGTTGCTGAGGGAGTCTGGGAGGACGCCTGCTTGGTAAGAGGTGTTGGTCTTATTTATTAAGATCCAGTCTAGGATGTTTTCTTTGATTTTTGCATTTCCTAGTCTAGTGCTTGATTTGATGACTTGTGAGAAACTGTAGAGGTTGATATGGTTTGTGAGGTTAACAGCTGAACATGTGTTCCAATGTACATCGTCTTTGGAACATTCTTTCTGTATATTTTGAAAATAATACTGATCCTGGGGTTGCCCAGTTCTATTAAAGAGCACTGCAGGCCAGTAGTTCGAACTTGGCTTGGCAGGGATCCAGGGAAAAGTAGATTAAAAGGAGGAGTTTCTGTATATTTTGAAAATAACACTGATCCCGAGGTTGCCCGACTGATCTCCGGTTCTGTTAAAGAGCACTGCAGGCCAGAAACCAAGTTTCTTTAATAGCACATGCATATATGCATTCCAAATGCAGCAGGGCCTTAAGATCAGGCAATTCATTATTTGGACTCCTGGTGATGAGAACAGCCACCTTGATGTGGTCTGGTGCTTGATCTTTTTTTTTTTGAAGGCTAGGAGAGCCATTCATTGGACTCTGCCTAAAAAAAGACACTATGGATGCAGCAAAGGCTTTAGCCAGCATATAAAGCCACTGGAATGAGTAGTGCAAGCCATCCTTGGCAAAGCAAAGGCGACTGTCTAGCATCTCCTTCCATGCTGACATATTCTGGATCCCTTAGAATGACATTGGCTATTCAGACAATTCTTGAAGCCAATCATCTTTTCCCTGTACTTTGGCTTCATTTGAGTAGAAGGAAGGATTACACTCAGAACCAGGGTCTTACCTGCCTTTGTGACAAGCAAAGAGAGGTCGTACATGTCTCGCTGCACATCCATTAGGGTTCTATGTGCCAGGTCACTCACATCCATATGGACCACTACCATGTCAAAGTCATATTTCTTTGGCATAATGGTCTTTAGGGTCCTTGATATGTCAGTGATCTTGGCCCCTAAAAGGCAACTCACTATTACACATTCTTCGTCCAGCCCTGTGAGAGTTGAGTTGTATCTGACAGTGGAGTCACTAATGACTCGAACACTTCTGTTAGAAGAGTATTAAAGTACAGTAGTTCTGGAGTAGTTAATTACCTGGTGACCCTTTACAGTGCTAGTGTTAATAGGTGTTGCAGGGTTTGATTTATACTGGGTCCTAGATTTACTATTGCATCTCTCACATACAGAAAGTGATGAGCTAAGCAATAATTCATTGTCTGTGAGCATTAGGCACTTGTTACACTGCCTGAGTATAACTAATGCTATGAAGCTGGCAGCTGAGAGTGGACAAGCTGGCTGACCTTCCATTTTACTCCAAGACTACAGTAAATTATTAGCAGGTGTTTTGTATGTGTGGTGTAAAAAGGGATAAGTAATATTACAGAAATATGGCTTAAAGACTTTATTTACAAAAAAGCTTGTATCTGTACTGTAACGGTGAAAAAGTAAAAAAAAAAAAAAAAGATAAAAAAATGCATAGTTCCCAGTTATTTAAGATAGTACTGTGCTCAAATTTAATAAGTAGATAGTGTAGGAATACAGTCTTTTAGCAGGTGTGACAATGACTAGGTTTGTCTGTACAGAATATAACATTAGAACAGTATGCGCACAAGTAATTCAGCACTACATTACACAATGCAGAACAGAGCCCAGTGCCATTTATCCCAGAAGAGAAAATGAAAGAAACCAACAGAAAATGAACTAGGAATTTAGGAATTCAAAACGTCTACTTCCAGAATACAGTAGCAACTTATTTCTTTGTCACATAACTACTGCCACTGGTTCTTAGAAGCAACACATTATCAAAAACTATCTTGAAAACTTACAAGTCAACAGCAAAGTTTAGGAAAAGCAGAGGAAAACAATCAGATACCAGAAACACTTCAGCAATGCAGTAACAGCCAGGCCACTGAATACACACAACAGAACATGTTTTAACCAAACAGCAAAAAAGCACATTAAAACAGAATAAAATAGTACTTGAACTTTACCATTCACTAATCAACAGCAATTGCAACAGAAAGCATTACCTTCCTATTCTTTATCTGAGGAATTAGCAGAAAATGCCTGCTTTAGTAACTTCAGACCATGTGATCTGTGCTTAGCCTACTGGCACCTTTAAGTTGAGGCAACAAACATGGTGCCTCACACTTTTTATCCAAGCAGGAAAACAGAAGAAACCAATAGAAAATTAGCTAGGAATACAGCCTAAACTGCCTGCTTCCAATATACAGCAGCCTTTCCTGGGGCTTTGTCCTGTCCAAGTCAAACCTCAACTGTTTGTGTATATCTAGGGAGTACAACAGTCTATCCTATCTTATCTGTATCTGTGATGACAGAAAATACTGGGAAATGAATGTCTTAATTTAATGACCGTTCCTTATGCATGTAGGGCACAACAGTGAGTTTTAATGCCAGGTAACCCTGTCTTTGTGGAACACTAAAAGGGAGTCACTGCACATACAAGCTGGGAGCTTGTCATTTTGAGATATGTGTGGCTGAGGTATGGGCTGTTAGGAGAGCAGTTTTCTAATACAGAAACCTGAAGATCGTAGACAAAGCTGGCTCAAACGGAGGAACAGTTAGGTTTTCCAACATAAAATGGAGTTTGGAGTGGTGCAATCCCTTTTTGTGGAAAGAGTCACACATGTAGAACGCCTTTTAAGAACTGCTTCCCTGGCAACTGTGAAAAAAGTTGGGGCTCAAGAGGAAGAGTAGTAGAAATTGTAGAACCATCTACCTTAATCAAGCACAACATAATCCTTGAACAGGTCTTACCCAGGGGCATCTGTGGTAATTTGGGGTCCTGTCCTCTGTTTTGGCACCAAAGCGTAAACCTTTTTCTATTTTACTAAGTGAAATTTTCTCATGCTGGGTTTCCTTGCCTTCCTTCAGATGTGACATCCTCAGAAAACATAACCTTAAATGGCATGTGTGCTAAATCATCTAAAATGTCAGGCCTAGCATTGGCAAATTTGGATGAATGGTTGATCCTTGCCCATGAGACATCATGAATGGTCCCCTTCTTTGCCAGACACATCAGGAGGCAGAACCAATGCTGCATGGGCCAGAAGTGTACTATCAGGATAATTTTTGGCCCCTCCTCTCATATTTGTTGTAGTACCTAAGGGATTGGGAAATGGGGAGGGCACACAGAAAATACACCAGCCCAGGGATGAAGTGGACATCTGTTGGCCATGCCCTTCTTGTTTGCATCCTGGTGCAATACCTGCTCAGAGGTCTGTTTTCTGAAGAAACAAAAAAATCTGTTTCTGGCATACCTCACTTGTGAACTAGATCTACGAACACTTTTTTAGCATCCATGTTTTGTGATCTAGCGCTGATCTCTTAAGCTGTTTGCAATTCTATTGCTCAAAGGAGGATGTCTTGCCTCCTCTCCTAGCTTTCATACATGCATGGCTAGTCTGCACAAGAGATAAGACTGGGCTCCCCCTTGCTTGTTTATGTACCACATCATTTTGCACCTGCTGTCAAATATTTTTGAATATTCTGATGGCTAAAACGACTGCCATCAACCCTCATGATGTTTGTTTTTCCTGAAACTATTGCCCCCCTTCACTCTCCGGTCTTCCGCATGGGCTTCCCATGCACAGTCTGAGGAGTCTGCTGAAACAGCCCGAGATTCTGGTTCCAACTTGAAAGGCAAACCCTGGTTCACCGAGATCTAGCCAACTCACCAAGGCAGTTCTTTCTTGATGCAATGCAGTAGAGGATGCTGTTCTGCAGGGAAGTGCATACTGGCACAAGCTGTATTTGGGATACCACTGCAGTTTTCACATATACACCCTTACCAAGGAGACAATCAGAATGCAGAAGGCCATGAATCTCAAAAATTCTGAGGAACTCCTTCAGTGAAATACTGTTGCACTAGGAAATCCTGTTGAAATATAGTGAACAAACAGGATCTTGCCAAGGGGTAGGAAGGCTTTTTGCCTGTCCAAATCTGGAAGGGCTCAGGGACAGTGACCTGCCATGCTGGGTGATACTTTTGGTTGCTCACAGGCAATGCCACATCCTGGAAGCAAGTCATGGTGATCTTGAAAACCCTTTCTACCTCCTGTAGGGAAGGGGCCTGGATGAGGCAATCACCCAGTTATAAATTATGTGACCACCATTTGACCTGCAAAAAGCTATGTGTAGGGCCAGGCACACTAGGAGCAGGAAGTATGACAATAATGCCTGCTGCTGTATATATCAGTAACTAAATGGCCACAGAGTAAAGTCATTCTTAAAATATGCAGTGGAAAGTGCTACATTTCTAGCAGAGTGGCCTATAGTGACAGAATTTTCCATCAGGGGTGTGGAGGTTAGCAACCTTATAGCAAAAAAATAATGAGGTAGAAATCCTCCTGTGAATGGGGCTGTCTGGCAACTTTTCAGACACTCTCTCCTTGGAGTGAAGGGGACATAAATGTTTTGTTTCCTTTAACTCATGTTCCCACCTGAGCTGGTGGTACAAATTTGCATTTTAAAGGCCAAGCTCTACTCTCAGAGTTCTATCCTGGCCAAAAAAAAAGAAAGCAAGAGAGAAATGAATAAAATGATGTAAAATATGTCCATTGTGAACCCCAAATCAGAATAAAGGGAAAATTATTTTTCACTACTGTGACAAATGGACTGATCTCTGGAATGCCCTACTTTCACAAAATCCAATATAAATACATTTTCTGCACCCTAAATTCCAGAAGAGGACTGGAAAAGTGGTTTAGAAGTCCAACTGAACTCACACATCTACTGGAATCTGAAATGCTGTGAGTGTGGATGCCACTGGCAGAGGCCCATTTCCACCCATACACAGTATTTACAACCTCATTCCCCCTTTGCTTAATGGCAGAAAGCAATGATAAGCCTATCTGCACAGCCTTTTATATGCATTTACTTTGTCCCCATCTCTACTTTCTCTACCTGTCCCAAGCTCTTCTGAATGCTTCTGTAGATTCCTTCTCCTCCGTCAGTTCTGGTAGTCCATTCTACAGGTCGAAAACCCACTCTGAAATCTAGGGAGTAGTTAAGTCCTTACAATCTGCAGCCTGTTCCTCTCCTGGCATCAAAAAAACAGTTCTAGCTCCAATGATGTGTTTTATAAGCTTGGTATGGAGACCTAAGAAAGGAATTTCACTACTTCCAAAGAGTCAAAGGCAACACTGTAGACTACATCTATGAAATTACGAACAGCCTCAACTTCTAATTTTCTAATTGCAGTAAAAATACAGAAAGCATGTCAGGGAAGAAATGTTAATAAAATGCTGTTAAGCTAATCAGATGCAAGGACTAAGCAGAATGCTATAGTCACAGCTTGTACCTCACTGGAATTTTTAACTTGTATCCTTAACTATAACACTAGTATGACAACTTCTTTGAGAAAATTATCAAAGAAAAAAAAAACCCAGATCAGTGCCTATATTACAACTACCAAAATAGCCAAGAAAACTGAAAGTATGAAGCAAGATTTTCCCTCCAAGAGGTGCTAATATGTACTCTGGAAACCAGGCTAAACGGACAGACTGATGACACTCAGTACTCACAGCAACCCACAATTTTTTTCATATTTTACTAAAGAACTGAACATGGTATGGATGCATTTCACTCATACTACAGACATCCAGGTGGAAAGGTGGCAGCATTGCCAGGGAGAGAGGCCAGGGAGGGTGAAAAGCTATGAACCCCTGAGACTAAAGGCTGTTCTGATAATGAAGTTCTCAAGGAAGAGTATAAAGGCTTGAACCAACTTCATAAGCTCTTGTAAGGGGACTCTGGAGAGGACACTTCACTCATGCTAAAGCAAGATAGTGGATATCCGAAGGTTTGGACATCTTGGCACTGATTTTTGGGAATGATGGCCACCTTACTAGTCACCAGTCATAGGCAGGCTTCAATGACAGACGTTTGATACCCCAAAACTAAGGGAATATTCACCCTCCTCCTTTTGTAATCAAAATACGTACACTGGAACCAAATGCCAGCGAAGAGGTATTTATTTCATTTTATTTATTTATATTTATTTTCTGCAGTAGAGCATGATCTCCATGGACCTTTTTCAAACTCAGTCTGGCAGCGGTGGCTGGTTAACTGACTTTCTCAGAGTCGCACATTCAGGCAATGGAAATGGAGGGAAGCAAACCTTGCACCACTAGACCACAATAAACTGCTTGGTAACAACTCCTTAATCCTCTAAGCCAATTACCAGACATCATTCCATCCAATCGACTGACCCTTTGCAGGGTATCAACTTGGCAGGAAATGCTGTTGTCTAAGGGCATGGCAACCTTTTGAAAGTCATTGCCCAAGACTTTGGTCCAAATAAGTGTCAGAGCTGGGAGTAGCAAAAGCAACCCAGTGGACTAAACACCACTTGAGCCTTGTGTGGCCTTTCAGTCCAATGGATATTTCACTGGCCTCCTGAATTCCATCTCTACTGTGTGCTTTGTTTGCATTTTTCAGTTTGGGGGGCTATGACCTGACTGATACTATGGTAGCACTAGACAAGATGCAGATTTTTTTTCTGGTTCAGATAGTTCTAAATAGAGTTGGCTCTTTAACATTTCCGTACAGGATTTCCTTCCTAAACGTTATGCACTTTAGAAACTGACAAATGTCTCTGATGCCTGAAAACTAATTACCTAGAAAGAAGGATCACAATATTAAAGAACATTTTTCTTCCAATGGGTATTTATGTGTACTCTTCAAGTCAGGCTTTACTGACAATGCTCAGTACTTGCATCTACCTACAAACGTTCTAATAATGCAGCAAAAAGGAAATGAAGGCAGCATGGATGAATGCATCTCTTACCGTCCATCTATCCATCCATCCTCAGCCCTTTTCCCATTTTGCACATGGAGTCAGGATGTTACTTCAGCAGTGAATCATCTCGAGTCAAGGTTTACACCGCCGGGTGGCTAGACCTGACACAGTAGTTCATTCATACCATTCACTCGCACACACACACTCTCACCTATGACCAATTTTAGAGTGCCCAATCCACCTACTGCATGTCCTTGGAATGTGGGAGGAAACCAGAGCACCTGGAGAAAACCCACGTGACCGCAGGGAGGACATGCAGACTCTGAACAGAAGGCACCCCAACCGAGAATTGAACCGAGGAACCTCTTGCTGTGAGGCGACAACACTAACCACTGCACCACCGCAGCCACCCTGAATGCCCCTCTTACACCACCTGCATATTATATATGAATATGTCCCTCTTACACCACCTGCATATTAACATCCAGGTAGGAGTGTGTCATCCTATGCAGGAGGGGGAAAAGGGGGAAAAAGAAAGAATGTTACAGTTAGTTCTGAGAATGAGATGTTTAACTTAGGTTGCACTTAATGCTTTGGGTTACTTTTCACTTTAAGAGATATTAGCAGACTATTCCAGTATACGGAGATAATTATACAGAAGTATTTATTTTAAAGTTTCCTGTGAAACAATACCTTTCCAAGCGCATAAAATAAATGCTAGTTTAGCAGATGTAATGCTTGTCCCTTACTATACACTTCACATTACATTAGGAGCATTGCAATTATTAATCCAACAGCAGCATCACAAGTATTGACACCATAACATTTACTGTAAGATAGTTTGCAACTCACCACAAGGGTCTCAGAAAAGACTGCATACAGAAGATAAAGTCAAATAAAATAAATCATCTGCTTGAAAAGTAGTATTTAACCTATAGCTCCTTCTAACTGCAGAGCAAAAGAAAAACTGCAGAAATGAAGTAATTACAGGCCATTTAAAAAAGTAATGCGTCTTTAGGCGGTATGTTAGCTGTCTCACTCACGTGGTGTGAGATATAAGCATTAACTTTCTGAGCTAAGCTGTTACAACTTACGGAACATAAACACTAAACTGTTCGATGCAAAAAAAAAAAAAAAGTATGCTCAGTATATTTTTAAGAGTACATCTAGCATAGGTGCAAGGCTTCAGTCCACATTTCCAACCAGTCAGTCAACTACCTAGGTAGTAACCCCTATGGAAGTCTGAGGAAGCCACAAAAAGGCGCATTTATAATGAGTAAGAACAATAACACTGGCTTGTATTTCTGAAAACATAAACTTACAAGCAACTGTTTCCATGTGCACCCAAACATATGGAGCAAGTTAATACCAGCCATCCTTGGTATAAACAGCACTTTACTTAATGGAAAACCAGTTGGTCAAGCAAGGGGTTATATGTGAGGACAACCTCAACAGACAAAAGCTTGGCAAAGGGTGAAAACAAAACTTGTTATTCTTCTTTTGGCTTTTCCCAGTTAGGGGACGCCACAGCAGAACTCCGGTCCGCTAATGATTCGCAGTAGATTTTTAAGGTGCCACAAAAAACATATTCCATTCTTGCATGATACTATACATACTAAAAAACACATTACATTCTTACATGGTGCTATACATTAAATACCTTGTGAAGTTGGTTTATTTAGATGTTTCTTCAGATTCAGTGCACCAGGAGTTGGCATGCTCATCAAATCCTTAAATTCATCTGAACATCCTGTAACGTCATTCCTTGCCATTGCTGAAATTAACATGAAGGATAAAATATGACTGGCCGTACTATGAATGTCTAGGACAGGCAACAGTGTTCATTTGTCTATAATTAAGTTATACAGACTAGATTAGTTAAGCTACAATATTTGCCCTTCAGAAAAGATAATGCAGTCTGAAAGCATGAAAAAAAAGTTTTTGGTACCGATTCAAAAATATATTACATTTTCTCTGTTCCCTTAATGAAAAAGAAGAAGTATACATGAGTGAGATATGCATCTTAACAACAGCTTTCTAACACAATGAGTATTAGAGCAGAAAAAAATAAGAAATGTGTAAGAATAGATCCGTGTGTGTGGGCGCGCGCATGTGTCTACCTCCTGCAAAGGGTTGGTGTTATGTCCAGGAGGACTGGATGCTCGACATACACCATTTGTTGCAGTGGTAGGCACTGTATCCCCCTCCCCCCATACCTGATAGGATTAAGTGGGTATAAGAGACTGAATTTGTGAATAATCTCAGCAGTCTTGGTCTTCAGAATCAGTTCAGAACTTCACTGCTGTACCCGTGAGCCAACCCTGACCCTTCATTTATCTTGCCTTGTGCAAATGATGTTCAGCTTGTGTTTCATATTTAGTAAACTATTTCCATTTGTCTGAAAGGAGACACACCTTCAATGTAAAGAGGTGCCACAGAAAATTTCTAAAACCATGACCTTTGGCCTGGGATTCTAAACTCATTCAACAACTGTGATAAGCAAACTTAACTTCAAAACTATGTAAAAAAAGAAAACATTGTGAAAACTATACCGGGGGTTGAAGGAGGGTTGCTTGATTGCATCAACTCTTGCTCTCTTGAAATCCCCACTAGTAAGGTAGTTCACTCAACTCTTAATATTCTTCTTTGAGAAGGAGCACTGCAGCACTCAAGTCTTAGAAAGCATACAAAGAATCCCCCCCTCAGTTATCCAAGGAGGTGAAAGATGTCAGTAAAGCCCATTCCTAACAGCCCAAGCCAATCTCGTTCCTCTCCAGGACTAATAATCTAATATGTAATATTTTGCAAATATGTATATTGCTTGTGAGGTACTAGCTTTACAAAAAGGCCTGGCAGAAGCATTTATGTGGTGGCATCAGCTCCTTCCAGGGATTTGCCATACTTCATCTAGCCACATAGACAAATTACGTTTATAAACTGAACAGCCTCATCTGTTCTGAGGAAGTAAGAAAACTGTTCTTACCTTCTAACCAGCACAATTCTATTTAAACAGTATCTGAGTTGTCTGTTAACTTCTAGGGCATGCACGAGTCCTGCCTCCTTGTTTTCCAGTTTTGAAAATGTGCATTTTAGTTGAACTGTCTGATTTAGGGTACTTGCTGGAAACTGTTCAGGAATAAAAAGGTAGGGTATGCATAAGACAGACACAATCCTGGTAAAGATATTTAAGATTTAAGAACTCAGATGTCATGGAATGAATTCAGACAAATAGCTATTAGATACATAACAGCACACATTTTTAATGGATACCCAAAAACGAAATAAACATTTTGCTGAATTTTGGAACTCGCTAATGGATCATATACTGAGATAACACCCACGGACTCCTACCAATGTCCAATTATTAAGGAATGTCCAATTATTAAGGAATAAAACTGCATTTTTTCTCTATACTCCATCCCTAACATCTCTCCCCTCCATCATTTACTTATAATCAATACACTTTTGGGATACTTGTTATAATCTAGGCTAATTGTATTCTTCCCTAATAGAAATAATTACATACCAAGTACACCTACAATGTCATGATATTGGTTATGTTTTACTGGCAAGCTACATTACAACCTACTGAGGAAGATGAAGAAGGTGACGTAGAAGGGTTAATGGATGGATAAGTGATGACGTGTAGGGAGAAAAACTGTGAAGCAACAATGCCCAGTGAGCACAGTCATTTTTACTATGATGAATGCAGTAGGTGGTAATTACCAACAATTATACAGAATCTATAGACATATGCAGATGATTTAACAATTATAACAAAAAATAAACTGATAAGGGAATTTGTAAGGAAACTAAAAGAAAAATTAAAAAAAGAAGTTAGTACTTATCATAACGTTCCATGTGTGTTGTCCATCTCAGTCTTTATTCTCACTGACGGGTCACATCCGTCTCGGCCTTTACAAAGGCACGAGGACTTCAGCAAAGCTTGTGGGCTCCCTTCCCTACCCATAATGCATTTCCCCAACTTCCTCAGATCTTGTATGCCCTACCAGAAACTATAAGGAAAAGCAGCAAACTTTTATTATATGAAGGTGATGTACATAATAGTTACGGTTATTAAAGGTGAAGGCTGTTTTTTCTGAGGCTATGCAGATCCTTAAATCCAATGTCCACTTGGTCTCCCAGGCAATCTGAAAGGAGTCATGGAGGGTGGGTTGTGAGAAAAAAGGCCGAGATAGACAACACACATGGAACGTTATGGTAAGTACATAACTTCTTTATGTGTTGTTGTCAATCTCACCTTTATTATCACTGACGGGACCACGTCCCAAGCAACCTGACTCTTGGGTGGCTCATGGGAGTATATTCCTCAGAACCATAGAACCAAAAGAGGCTCTACTCCTAGAGGCCAAATCCACTTTGTAATAAGTAATAAAGGTATGGGGTTTCGCCCACGTGGCCGCAGCACAGATGTTATCCAAAGGTAACCTTGCTTGGAAAGCTGTAGAAGTAGCCATCGATCTGGTGGAATGAGCTTTAGGTGGAATGAGCTTTAATACAGAATGGAGGGGCTCTATTCCTAGAGTTGTAAATGAAGGAAATACAAAGACTGAGCCATCTAGATAAAGTAACTTTTGATACTGATTGACCTTTTCTAATGTCAGAGTAAGAAATAAAGAGCTGGCCTGATTTTCTAAATTATGAAGTTCTGTGTAAGTAAAAATGTAACTGCCTACGAACATCTAGAACATGTAGTGAGTACTCTCCCTTGTTTTGGAAATTTGGGAAGAAAACTGGCAGCCCAGCAGACTGGTTGAGGTTACTTTCCGACACAACTTCTAGAAGAAAGAAGGGATTAGTGCATAAAGAAACCCTGTCTTTATGAAAAACTACACATGGGGGCTTGACAGACAAAGCCTGCAGTTCTGAAACTCTTCCAGCTGAAGTAATAGCTACTAAAAAGTGTTTTCCAAGACAGGAATTTCAAATCACACGTGGCCAAAAGTTCAAAGGGAGGACAGATAATATTTTACAAGATAAAGTTCAGGTCCCAGAGAGGAGTTGGGTTTTTGTATGGAGGTCTTATCATTGTTAAGCCCTTCAAAAAAGCTTTACAAAGCCTATGAGACATAACTGCAGCACCATTTTGCCCCACATGGAAATTTGAAATTGATGCTAACTGAAATCTGACAGTGAAGGCTGCAGCGCTTTCATGAAAGAGTTTTGCTAGAAATTCTAGAACAGACTGTATGGGTGCAGAAAAAGAGTCTATCTGGTTATCACTTGCTCCATTTACTCTTGTATAATTTTCGTGTAGAGGTTTTACGGGAGGACAACAAGATACGTTTTACTGGGGAGAAAAGACAAGGAAACCTGGCAATTAAGGGAATTGGAGCAGCCAAGCTGTCAGTTTGAGGTTTTGGAGGTTGGGATGTCCCATTCCTGACAGATGCATCAGTAGATCTGGAGCTGGGTCCACAATAAGAAGTTATGTACCTACCATAACGTTCCATGTTAGTTGCCTTCATCTCGCCTTCTTTCTTGCTGTTTGGGATCGGAGCCGATCCTTGGCTCCGACTCGGCCATCTTCAATAGCTCGAGAGCTGTTTACTGGCTCGAGGCTACCCCTTATCCCATGATGCCTAGCGGCAGCGACCCAGATCTTCTTTGAAATAGCTAATCCCAGACATAATATGAGAGAAAACCAGTTAGCAAAAAAAGTACAGTTGTGTACCTACCATGAATGTAGATGTTCGAGTGTATTCACTGTTGCAGTCATTACACTTGGCTTATCCTGCTGGCAGGCGACCCGCAGTCGGCCCGAGTTCCAAAGTCTTGGTCCGGCGTCGGTTGCTGTCGCTTCTTCCCTGACGTCAGTGCACCAGGGGTATAAAAGTTGCAACCGACACCATTTTCTTCAGTTTTTCTTGCCCCAGATGTCAGGTGCCCCCAGATAGGAAGGCTGAAAAATAATAAATATGCCAGAAAACCATGCATATAGTACTATAAACATTTCCTTCATCTACAAGCAAATACACCACATAGGTTGTAAAGAGTTGTGAAAGGTCCCAGCAAAGAAAAAAGGGGGATGGTGGGTGGGTAACCTGGACTGCAACAGTGAATACACCCAAACATCTACATTTATGGTAGGTACACAACTGTACAATGTTCATCGTGTTTCACTGTTGCAGTCATTACACTTGGGTAGAATCTCAAAGCTGAGGTAGGGTGGCTGGGTCTAGATTGGATTTGGCGAGGCTAACAAGCCCTGCAGAACTGCAGTGGCAAAGCCTGCTCTGGATTTAGAGTAGAGAGGTAAGTGGTAGTGCTTGGTGAAAGTGTGCACTGAGCTCCAGGTTGCAGCTTCTAAAATATCTTTGGCTGGTACTCCTCTGAGGAAGGCTGCTGAAATGGCTGCTGCTCTGGTAGAATGAGGCCTAATGCCCTTAGGCACTGATTTGTCATGCTGAGCATAACAGAAGCGGATGCAGTGTCCTATCCATTTGGAGACTGTCTGCTTTGTAATAGGCTTTCCTTGTGAACCTGCAGCATATGCTACAAACAGTTGCTCAGTTTTTCTGAAAGCTTTTGTTTTGTCCAAGTAGAATCGTAGCTGCCTGTGTATATCCAAAGCGTGCAGAAGTCTCTCCCTTTTATTCTGGGGATTTGGGTAAAAAGTATGTAAATGAATGGTTTGGTTTAAGGCCACGTTGGAGACCACTTTTGGCATGAATGTTGGGTTTGTCCTAAGAGAAACCCTGTCGATGAAAAATGAGGAAAGGTTCCACAGCCATCAATGCCTGTAACTCTGAGACTCTTCTTGCTGAAGTTATTGCTAGGAGCAGAGCAATTTTCCAGGACAGAAATTTTAGATCAGCTGTGCTGGCTAGTTCAAAAGAAGGCAGTGTGAGTTTTTCCAAAACAAAATTGAGGTCCCAAGTAGGTACTGGTGCTCTCCTTGGGGGTCTTATATTTTTTGCCCCTCTGAGGTACTGTCATAGTAGAGGATGTGAAAAAATAGGGGGATCCGTATTGTAATGAGCTGAAATGGCAGAGGCATGGATTTTAATAGATGAGAAAGATAGGCCTTTGTCCAAAATCTCAGTTAGGTACTGCAAAATCTGAAGTATATTAGGGACAAGTGGTTCGAGCCCTTGTGTCTGGTTCCAAGCACAGAATCTCTTCCATTTTTCTGCATAAGATTTCCTAGTGCTGGGCTTCCTGGCTTCTAAAATAATATCCATAACGGCTTTAGAGAGAGGTGCAGTCTGAGTGGCTACATTATCTGCCATGCTGCCAGGTTTAAGGTTCTGAGTTGACTGTGCAGAATCTGATTGTTTTGTTGTGTCAGAAGATGAGGTATTTGAGGCAGAGGCCAAGGTGGGCCTTGGGACAAACTCTTTAGGATTGGGTACCAGTGCTGGCGTGGCCAGTCTGGAGCAATCAGGATCATTTTTGGCTTCTCTTGTCTGACTTTTAGTAGCACCTTGGTGAGAAGAGGCATGGGAGGGAATGCACAGACCGTCAGTCCTTTCCAGCTGAATGATACAGCATCCTCTTTCCATGCTTGAGAGTAATAAGTTCTTGTGCAAAATTTCTGTATTTGGTAATTGTGAGGGGAGGCAAAAAGATCTATGCCTGGGCGTCCCCATTTCTTTGTTATCATGCTGACCACTTGAGGATTTAGCTTCCATTCGTGAGGATCCATGATATTTCTGCTTAGTTCGTCTGCCAGTGTATTTTTTGTTCCTGGCAGGAATTGTGCTTGCAGATGTACTTGATAAGTCAGTGCTGTGTTCCACAAAGTCATGGCTTGTTGCATAGGGGGTAGGAATGTGTGCCCCCTTGCTTGTTTATGTACCACATAACTGTGGTATTGTCCGTCTTTATTAATAGTTGTCCTGGATGTATTAGGTCCTTGAAGGCTGTGAGGGCATTCTGTACAGCTAGCATCTCTTTTTGATTGATGTGAAGATGCATTTGTTCCTTGGGCCACGTGCCCTGAATACATTTTTCTGCCATATGTGCTCCCCAGGCATAATCCGATGCATCCGTTGTTATTGTCTGCCTGGCTGTGGGGGTAAGGTGAAAGGCTGTCCCTTGTTGTGGTGACAGACCTGGGACCACCATCGAAACTCCTGTTGTAGGCAGGGAATTATAATTATGACTGTCTCCAGGCTGTGACAATGCTGAGTCCAAACACTTTTTAGATACCACTGTAGTTTCCTCATATGCAGTTTTGCATATGGAATTAGTAGAATGCAGGATGCCATGAAACTCAGGGCCTGCAGAATTTTTCTTGCAGGGAGCTGAGCTGAGCTTTTGTTGCCATCACTTGAAAGTAATGAGTCAGTTGCCTTTGTTTGTCTGGCGTGAGATAAGCCATCTGGGCAGTTGTATTTAAGCTTGCACCCAGGAATATTATCTCTTGAGAGGGCACTAGTTTTGATTTCTCTCCATTTACTGTGTACCCTAGGCAAATTAGCAGTCTTTTACAAATGCCAGGTGTTTTAGAAGTATGTCCTTGCTCTCTGCTTGAATAAGGCAGTCGTCCAAGTAGGGATATATTTGAATTCCTTTTTGTCTGCAAAATGCAATTACTGGTGCCAGGCATTTTGTGAAGACCCTGGGCGCAGTAGATAAGCCAAAGGGCAGTGCAGAGAATTGGTAATGCATTGAGCCTGCTATGAATCTGAGGTATCTTCTGCAAGATTGTCTGATTGGGACATGCAGGTATGCCTCTTTGAGGTCCAAAGTAACTAACCAAGCCTCCTATCCCAGCATGGGCAGAAGTTGTTGTAGTGTTAACATTTTGAATTTTGGAACATCCAGGAAAGTATTTAGGATTGACAGGTCCAGTACTGGTC
Organism: Protopterus annectens; assembly: GCF_019279795.1. Lineage (NCBI taxonomy): Eukaryota > Metazoa > Chordata > Ceratodontiformes > Protopteridae > Protopterus > Protopterus annectens. Next base: position 463,193,128 of record NC_056745.1, on the reverse strand, counting down.
TCCAGGCTTTGTCCTTTCTGGGTACTAAGAAAAGTCTTGAGTAAAATCCTTGTCCCTGTTCTTGCTGTGGAACATTTTGAATAGCTCTCATGTCCATAAGAGCAGCAATCTGTTTTTGTGCCTCTGCCCATTGATTTTGTGGCAGGTCTGGCATACCTTTTGGTTTTGGAAGCATGTGGAAGTGGAACCTGTAACCCTGAGAAACGATGCTCAGCACCCATTGATCTTGGGTGGTCATGTGCCAATTTTTTGAGAAAAGTGCTAGCTTTCCCCCTAGGGGAGATGTCAACAGATAAGTGCTTGGCATTTGCAGAGGGAAGTCATTGTGACTGTTTCCTGTAAGGTTGTGATTTATCTTCCCCTCCTTTGGGGGCTGCAGTACCCCATTGCTTAGGTCTGTAGGAGCCTTGGGGCTGAGATCTGCCTCTTGGGCGTCTGTATCTGCCTCTTTGTGGCCTGTCTGACACTGGAAAGGACCAATTTTTTGAAGGCCAGTTTCTGCTAAATCTAGGTGGTTGAACCTGTAAGAAATCTTTCACCGTCTGCATTGACTTTGCTTTATCCTCCATTTTCTTTAACACCCCTTCTGCCTCAACACCAAACAAAGTATCATGCTGTAATGGAGCATCCAATAATTTTACTTTAACATGGTCAGGTAAACTTTGTTCTTTCAACCAAGCATGTCTACGAATAACAGAGCCTGTTACTGCGGCTCTACAAGAAGCCTCTAATGAATCAAAACCACATTGCAGAGTATGCTTTCCCACTTGTTCAACAGCATGCAATAAATCCTGCATCTCCTTACTGTCAGGACTTTCTGTATTTGAAACCATTTTCTGTTTTAATAATGACATGAGGTACTGTTGATATTTAAGCATGTGAAACTAACAGTTTAAAGCTCTTACAGCTAAAGTAGCAGAAGTGTAAACTTTTTCCCCCATCTGTCCAGAGCTCTGGAAGCCCTAATCTGAGGGGACAGGATTTTTGGCAATGGAAGCCTTAACCCCTTTAGGACCCTGGGAAATTGTTTCTGGGTCTGCAGCGGGGTTTTTGTAAAGAAATTTATGAGAGTCAGGGACCCTGTAGTACCTGTCTGGCTTAACTGGTGCAGGGGGTAAAGAATCAGGAGACAGACTGGATTCAGAAAAAACATCATCTACAATATCAAGCACAGGGGGGATAGCCAGGGGCCTGTGCTGAGGCAATAAAAGGAAATCTCTGAGCCTTTTCTTGGATTCTGAATAATCCTGGCTCTCCCAATGGAAATGCTCCCTCATGGTGTGCAGGGTTTCCCCAAAAGAATAATCCTCAAGCGGTGAGGCTGAAGGTATGGACTCTTCTGCATCAGAATCCTCATAGGGAGGGAGGGAATATCCCTGATCAGAAGAGGAATCAGAGGAAATGGAAACCTGATCTGAGGAATCATAGTCAGTGTCTTGCCTAGGCCTTTTGTCAGGAGGGGGATGGGAACCCCTGATTAAAGTAATAAGGTCTTCGGCCATTTTAAGTATCTGTTTCTTTGGCATGGATGACTGTTCTGGAGAATGCTGTACTTGTTTCCTTGTCTTTAATGGTGTTTTTGACTTTGCCTTTGCTGCTGTAGTAGCCTTAATTGTAAGCTGTGAAGGTCTGAAAACACCCTCAGAAGCCGATGCCTGCTCAGCGGCTCCGGACCCATCTGTGGGTATAGTTTCTGTAGGCCCAATACCTTGAGTTTCCACAGGCCACGGTGTCTCCATGTGGCTGTCGGTTACGGCCTGTGGCTCTGAGGTAGCGGTGTCAGGGGCTGCAAAAGCGCCTCACTGAGAACCGGCGACTGGCCTAGAAGAGGCTTCGTCATTGGTTTTGGACCTCAGATGCCTGTCCTTTTCTTTGTCTTTGCATTTTTTGTAAATTCCGTTCTGTTGTTCCGACGGCATTATGTAATTAAACCTTCGGCCAAAATAATGTAAAGCAAAATCAAACCGACGTTTAATAGTGCGTTTATTGAATCTAGCACAAAACCGACAACTAGTAACGTTGTGGTCAGGGCCTAGGCAAGGAATACAGTAAGAGGGAAAGTCCATATGAGGTATTTGCTTGCCACAAGAAATACAATTATTAACTTTTACTGACATTGGTCTGGAGCAAGAAAAAGTTTCCCCAACGGGGTACTTAGCTTTATTGAAGACTTCGGTTCTGAAACTCAATTTTGAAAATCTCAGGAGTCAGCCGACCGGCACTTGCGAACTGCTTTTGCTTCGGGCACCACGCGGCAAGAAAAACTGCAGAAAATGGCATCGGTTGCAACTTTTATACCCCTGGCGCACTGACGTCAGGGAAGAAGCGACAGCAACTGACGCCGGACCAAGACTTTGGAACTCGGGCCGACTGCGGGTCGCCTGCCAGCAGGATAACCTAAGTGTAATGACTGCAACAGTGAAACACGATGAAAATCTGCTTGTTCCATGCCATCCTAAAATCTAGAATAAGTTAGGAGGACCTAGCCAGAAGAGTAACAATAAAGAATACTCAGCCAGTGAAGAAGGACTACTCTCGATCCACTAGGGCTGGGGGACGGAGCGAGGGACGCAAGAAAGAAGGCGAGATGAAGACAACTAACATGGAACGTTATGGTAGGTACATAACTTCTTAATGTTAAGTTGTCTCTCGCCTTCATTCTTGCTGTTTGGGACAGCATCCCTAGCACCTGACATCCTGGGTGGCTCAGTGGAACAGACTCTTCAGAACAGTGGAACCAAAGTCAGTTCTGCTCCGAGAGACCATATCCACCTTGTAATGAGAAATAAAGGTATGAGGGTTTGCCCACGTGGCAGCTGCACAGATGGAATCCATGGACAACCTAGACTGAAAAGCTACGGAGGTGGCTAATGCCCTAGTAGAATGACCTTTCGGTTTTGTTGGTAACTCTTTATTCCGTAACTGGTAAATAAATGTAATAGTGTGGGACAACCATCTGGATAAGGTCACCTTGGAAACTGGGAGACCTTGTTTGTTTAAGGCATAAGAAAGGAATAATTGGTCTGACTTTCTTATGTCTTTAGTTCTATGTAGGTAAAAACGCAATTGTCTGTGAATGTCCAATTGGTGAAGCTTGTACTCTGCCTTGTTGCTATGATTGGGGAAGGACACAGGGAGATCTATAGATTGATTTAAATTATTTTCTGAGCAGACTTTAGGAAGAAACGAAGGATTAGTCCTCAGAGAAACTCTGTCCTTGTGAAACACCAGGTATGGAGGACGGACACATAGTGCTTGAAGTTCTGAGACACGCCTAGCTGAAGTGATAGCAACCAGAAAGAGTGTCTTCCAAGACAGAAACTTGATGGAGCAGGATGCTGCCGGTTCAAAAGGGGGCAGAATTAAGGAAGTTAGGACTAAATTAAGGTCCCAAGGAGGAGGGGGATCTCTCACTGGAGGTCTAAGAAGAGATGTTCCTCTCAAAAAAGCTTTACAGAGCTTATGAGACATGGTGTTAGAGTTTTGCAAACCGATATGAAAATTGGAAATGGCCGCTAATTGAACCCTAATCGTAGCAGAAGCGGCCACGGAGTGAAAAAGTTGGGCTAGAACTTCATGGACTGGGGCTGAGAAGGGATCCACATTCCTAGATTCTGCCCAATAAGAAAAACGTTTCCATTTGCTAGCATAAGTTTTTCTCGTTGTAGACTTATGTGAGGAAACGATAATCTCACGGACTGCTGGGGAAATGCTGGGAAGCCTGGTAAGGTTGGAAGTGGAGCAACCAAGCTGTGAGCTGGAGAGTTTTGAGGGATTGATGCAACCCGCCTGACTGATGATTCAGGAGATCTGGAATCGGGTCCAGAGTTCAGGGCTGATCAAGAAGGTAGGGGGTGCAGGAACGGGAACCATATCTGTCAAGGCCAGTAGGGGGCAATGAGGATCATTTTGCAACCCAATGATTTTACTTTCTGTATGAGTTTCGGTATCAGGGGAAACGGAGGAAAGGCATAAAGAAGTCCCTGAGGCCAATCGTGGACTAGATCATCTCTGGGTATGTGACCTGGAAGCGAAAGAAGGGAGAAGTAGTTGCTGCATTTGCTGTTGAAAGGGGTGGCAAAAAGATCGCAGCAAGGCTGTCCCCATTTGCAGAAGATAAGATCCGCAACTTCCTGATTCAGAGACCACTCGTGAGGCATGAGGATAGCTCTGCTGAGCCTGTCCGCTATGACGTTGGATCTCCCAGGGATGTGCGTCGCAATCAGAAAACGTTGGAAGGAAATCACCCACTGCCACTGTCTGAGTGCTTCTCGACACAGGGGGTAGGATCTGGTTCTGCCCTGCTCGTTGATGTAGCACACCACTGACATGTCTGTTTGAATTGCAATGGTCCCTGAAGGAAGAGAGTCTTGAAGGGCTTGCAAAGTTAGGAGCACGGCTCTCATTTAATTTCTAGGACATTTATGTGCAGATGGTACTCGTGAGGTTGCAAGTGCCTTGGACTGTCCTGCCCAGATAATGCTGCCCCCACCCTATCAGGGAGGCGTCTGTAGTCACTGTGGCTACCAGAGGGGGCTGTATGAAAGGTCTGCCCTGAGTCACTAGTGGGGAGACCATCCACCAAGAAAGGTGCCTTTTGCATGCCTCCGTAATCAGGATCATGTGAGACATGGGTAGCTCCTGGAAAAAACACTGCTTGAAAAGAAGCCACTGAAGAATTCTCATGTGGAAATGCGCTAATGGAAGTAGAAGAATGGCAGCTGCCATGAAGCCCAGAGTTTGAAGGACATATCTGACTTGGATCCTTTTGCACTGCATTAGGATTTGCACTTGACGAATTGTGGACACTCTTTCCAGTGGTAACCTTGCGAACATTTCCCTTGTGTTTAATTCTGCTCCTATGTAAGTGATAGACTGACAGGGCAACAAGGCAGATTTTTCTAAATTTATTGTAATACCTAGCTGGGTGCAAGATGTGATTGTATAATCCAACGCTTGTAAGAGTTGATGCCTGGTGGTAGCAGTGAGGAGCCAGTCGTCTAGATATGGAAACACCTGGAATCCTTGACGTCTCAGGTGAGCCGTGACCACTGCCATACATTTGGTGAACACCCTGGGGGATGTGGTGAGACCAAAGGGCAGAGCTCTGAACTGGTAATGACTGGCCCCCACCTGAAAGCGAAGAAATCTCCTGGAGCATCTGTCCATCTTGATATGGTAGTACGCATCCTGAAGATCTATCGAGCACATCCAATTGTCCTGACCCAGGAAGGATAGAATAGACTGTAGCATGACCATCCGAAACTTTGTTCTTTGTACAGATTTGTTTAGTCTGCTGAGATCCAGAATCGGTCTCCAGTCCCCAGTCTTTTTTGGTACCAAAAATAACCTTGAGTAAGTTCCGGATCCGTGCTGGTCTGCGGGGACTTCCTGAATGGCTCTTTTTTTCTAGCAGTTTTGAAACTTCTAATACTGCTTGCTCCTTCAGATTGGGTGGAACATCTGGAAGGGCCTTCTTTGACTGTAAGGGGGATTGATGGAAGGGAATTTTGTAACCTCCAGATATAATGGACAGTACCCATCTGTCGCTTGTTAAACTTTACCAGGCTTTTGGGTACAGCGAAAGTCTTCCCCAACTGCCTCCAGAGGTGAGCAGCCGGGCAACCCTTCAGGGATACTGGAAGGGCTTGTCAGAGAAGGATTCTCTGTTGCCCTGATTCTGCGGACCCCCTCTGCCACGAGGGCGGCATCTATTATTATTATTGTTTCCCCCTCTGCCTCTGGAGGAAAAATCAGTGTGTGTGTGTCAGGCAAGGCTCCCTGAGATTTGCGGAACTACATCTTCCCACTCTTCTGACCCTTGGGGTAAGGTCTAGAGGGAGTGGAAAAACGGACTCCCACGGCAGAGAGAGTCTTGCCTTCTTGCTCACACATAGTCAACGTGTCTTTCACCTGTTGCCCAAAGATAAAGGAGCCATCGAAGGGGGTATTGGTGAAGAACGCTCAAAAGTGTTCCGCAAAGTGACACAGCCGCATCCAAGCATGCCTCCTGAGGGCCACACCAGTGCCCACAGCTCTACTTGCTCCATCGCCTATATAGGAAATGAGCCTCATGGAGGATTTAACTACAGAATTAAGAGTCGCTAGCTGGGAAGCTTCTTTGGCTTGTACTCCCTCAGCTGTAGGATCTTGAAGGGTATCTCCAAGCTCTTTAAGGAGATCCCTTTGAAGGTGAGTAAAATGACATAGATAGTTCAGGGACCTCACGGAGAAGGTTGCTGAAGCAAACATTCGCTTTCCATACCTGTCCATCGTCCTAGCCTCCTTGTTAGTGGGATGAACAGATGAAGAGGTCTCTGCTAACTCTTTTTTTGGTGGCTGCTGCTACCACCATGACATCAACAGGCACACCTTTAGAAAGGAATTGCTTATCCTGGGGGGCTGTAATAAATTTACAAGGTCTCCTCGGAGTTGGTTCCACTGTGTCCGGAGCTGACCAAGCCTTTCAAGCCACTACAGACATAAGTGGGTCGAAAGGAGGAGAAACCCAGGAGGTGGAAGGTCGGGAACTGAAAGCATCCAGGAATACAGACTCATCCTCGGTAGGGGCTAGGGGAGTCCAGTTCCCCCTCTGCCTAAGCATTTCAAGGATGTCCGAAAAGGAAACATCTTCAGACAGGGATCTCGGGGACCCTTCCGATTCATCTAAGTCTGTATCAGAAGTGACAGACTCAGGTGAGTCAATGTGCTTCCTCTTGCACTTCTTCTTCTGAGGGGGCTCCTCTGAGTGATCAGGGGAGGCCTCAGAAGAAGAGGCAACACCCAATGGGGTGTCCTGGGGCATCGGTTCCTTACGCTTGGGGTCTGGAGGAGGAGCAGAGGTTGGCACAGACACTACGAGGGATGGAGCCAGTAGGGCTGGTGGTGGAGCTGTCTCGGGGGACAGCACACTCTGCATGACCTCAAAGGCGCCCCTGCCTCGAGGCAGAGAAAGTTCCTGTTCTGAAGAAATAGGAATCTTTCTCCGCGCTGAGGGGGACGGCTCCGAGGCCGATGTTGGAGCCGAGCTCACCTGCACCAATGCTCCGAGAGGGAGAACGGAGCCGACAAGGGAGCCCTGGCATCCAGATTCCTCGATCGAAGGAACTATCGAGGTAATCGGAGCCGAAGTCAGAGCCAGAGAGATGGTGATTGGAGCCGATGGTTCCACTATTCGAACCCCAATGAACTCCGGCACCGAACTCAATGGAGTCGGAGGAGGAACAGAAAAAGAGGTGGATGGAGCCGATACCTGTTGAGGAGGGCTAGACAATAATTTTGCTAGTGCCTGTGATTTAAGCAACCTACTTACTACTCTCTCCACATCATGATCCGACAGCCTAGAGGATCGAGAGGAGTGAGATGAATGGTGACTACATTCACTTTGCAATAATGGAGACCAAGGTGCCAAATTAACTGACTGTAATGATGGGGACCTCAGCCTCTTATGGCTCCGAAACATCCAATGGAGTCGACGGAGGGGTTGTCTTGTCGGTGCCAGCCGGAACTGACATACTCGGTAAATCCTGTACAGGAGTCGGCTCTGAAGGTGGAACCGACGGTTTAGTGGATTTTTGGGGATTTCACTGGCTGGGAACTCTTTGCCGGTGAATCCTGAGGCTTTAACAAACCCCTAAGGATCAATTTGTTCTTAAGCTCCTGCAGGACTCTTGGACTAAAGGCATGGCAAATAGAACAAGAGTCCTGCGTGTGAACAGCGCCCAAACAATAAACGCAGCTAGTGTGCCCATCTGTCAGAGACATTTTCTGACAGCATGAGTCACACTTTTTAAAGCCAGATACTTTAGCTTCCTTTGACGTGACCCAACTACAAAAACCTACGTACTACAAGGTAAACACAGACAGAAAAATAAGTACTACTCTAAACAAGCACACCTATAAACATATAACTTCTGTCTCTCTCTCTCTCTCTCTCTTTTTTTTTTAACGATAGCAAAAAAAAAAAAGAAAGGAAAGCCTCTAAATTAAACAACTATCCTAGGGAGAGGGGGAGGGGGGAGAACTCTCTAACTTAAACGAGTTCTAAATAAAGGGGAACTAAGAAGGACGAAGTACTTCAACAACACGTACAGAATAAAACTAAGGACAGTAAAAAATCTATTAGTTTAAAGGGTCTAAGAGAATATTTTTACACAAAAAATTGAAATATACAAGCCTGAGCCAGAAAATGACACACCTCGCAGTTGAAGAGGCAAACGAGATCTGGGTAGCTGTCGCTAGGCATCATGGGATAAGGGGTAACCTCGAGCCAATAAACAGCTCTCGAGCTATTGAAGATGGCCGGGTCGGAGCCAACGATCTGCTCCGATCCCAAACAGCAAGAATGAAGGCGAGATAGACAACTTAACATTCCATGGTTCATCTAGGAGATGAGGCTGAAGGAAGGGAAACCAGATCTGCCAAGGCCAATAAGGGTCAATCAGGATTACCATGGTCTGCAACAAACTTGCTTTCTGCAATAACTTGGGAATCAGAGGAGTCCCAGAGGCCAATCGTGAACAAGTGCATCCCTTGGTGACTCCCCCATAGGAGGGATTAGGGCAAACTATTTGCTTCATTTGGCACTAGTGGGAGAGGCAAAATGGTCGCAGCAAGGCTGGCCCCATTTTCAGAAAATCTCTTCCACTACTTTATGATTGAGGGACGACTCGTGTGGCCATAATATGGCCCTGCTCAACTTGTTTGCAATCAGGTTGGATCTACCCAGGATGTGCGCTGCCACCAGAAAGTGCTTGGTAGCCATTGTTTCTCGACAAAGGGGGCAAGATCTGGTTCCTCCTTGTTTGCTTATGTACCAGACTACCGACATAGTGACTGACTGAATCACTATCGTTTCTAGAAGGAGAGTGTTCTGAAATGCATGCAATGCCAAAAGCATCACACTCATCTGTAGGATGTGTATGTGCAAGTGAGCCTCGTGATCCTGCAAGGGGCCTTGGACTGTCTCCCTCAGATAATGCCCCCGCCCCCATCTGGGAAGCGTCCGCGGTCACCATGGCTTGGGGTTGAGGGGTGAATAAAGGGATGGCCTTGAGCTATTGAAAGAGAGTGGATCCACCACTCAAGATCTTTTCTGCAAGTGTTGGTTATGAAAATTTTGTGAAACATTGGTAAGTGCAGAACCGATCAGTGTGTGGAGAGTAAACACTGAAGTATCCTCATATGTAGTTGAACTAGAGGAATTATTACAACAGTTGCTGCCATCTTTCCCAGTACTTGTTGAACTTGTTTTGTAGTTGCTTGGATTTTCCTGATTAACAACCTCACATGTAAATGTAGCTCGTGCACTCTGTCGTAAAGAACTATTGCTATCATCATGGTTGTATCTATGTCTGCTCCAATAATTTAAGTTTTGAGATGGTTCTAGAGCAGACTTGTCATAGCTTATGGCAATACCTAGGGAGGAACAAAGCTGGAGTGTATAATCCTTGGCTTGTAGCAGTAGATGCCTGATCGGGGTGGTTATCAGCCAGTCGTCCAGATACGGAAATACCCGGAATCTTATGCGCCTAAGGTGAGATGGCACTACTGCCATGCATTTGGTGAACACTCTGGGGGCTGTAGTCAGACCAAAGGGCAGAGCTTGAAACTGGAAATGACTGGCTCCTAGCCAGAAGCGCAACAACCATCTGGATCACCTTTCTATTTTGATGTGGTAGTATGCATCCTGAAGGTCTATATAGCACATGCAATTGTCTTTCCTTAAGAACAGAAGTATTGACTGCAGTGTCATCATCCGCAACTTGTTTTTCTTCACCGATTTGTTTAGTTTGCTGAGATCCAGGATTGGTCTCCAGTCCCCTGTTTTCTTTGGAACTAAAAAGAAGCTGAGATCCAGGATTGGTCTCCAGTCCCCTGTTTTCTTTGGAACTGAAAAGAATCTTGAGTAAGTTCCGGATCCTCTCTGATCTGTGGGGACTTCCTGGAGGACTCTTTTTTTGAACAACTTTTGAATTTCTAATGTTGCTTGTTCCTTCTGACTAAGTGGAACATCTGGAACTGGCTGGTTTATGGGAAAGTGGAAGAGAAGGGAATGATATAACCCCTGGATATTATGTCCTGCACCCATTTATGTCTCGCCAGGTTTCTAGGTGCAGTGACAGTTGTTCCCCCGACTGTCTCCAAAGATGAGCAGTCAGGCACTCCTTCAGGAGTGCTGAAAGGTTCTACCAAAGAAAGATTCTCTGGAACCCTGATTCTGCGGGCCTCCTCTGTCACGAGGGCGGCATCTTCCATTATTATTCCCCCCTCTGCCTCTGGGGCAAGTGCTACCTTGTGTGTCCTGGAAAGATGTTTGTGATTTCCTGAACCACATCTTTCCACCACCTCTCTGACCTTTTGGAAAAAGGTCTAGTAGGAGTGGAAAAATGCACTCTAATGGCAGACAGTGTCTTACCTTCCTGTTCACACCAGGTTAGCGTTTCCTTAACTTTGGCCCCAAAGAGACAGATGAGCCATTGAAGGGAGCATTAACAAAGGAAGACTTAAAGGGTTCCATGAAATTGCAAAGGTGCATCCAATCCTGCCTTCTAATAGAGATGCCTGAACCCGCTGCCCTACTCGCTCCATCTGCTGCATATGAAATGAATCTCATGGACGAGCTGATCACTGAACTGAGGGTAGTGAGTTGTGTGTTGATCTTGTCTGCTGCCGCATCAGCTATAGCTCCCTGGAGAGAGTCTGATAGTTCTTTCAGCAGGTCCCTCTGAAAATTGGTGAAATGAGTAAGGTAATTCAGCGATCGGAATGTAAAAGCCGCTGAAGAGAAGACGCGCTTTCCATACCTATTCACGGTCTTAGAATCCTTATTAGGAGGATGGATAGAGAAACTGTTCTTGGAAAGTTCCTTTTTCGAGGCAGCCGCCACAACCATGGCAACAACTGCTACACCTTTGGTAAGGAAAGCTTTGTTCTTGGGGGCTCTAATATACTTGCTTGGCCTACTAAATGTGGGTTCTATGGGGACCCTTCTGTTTCATCGAGGTCGGTATCTAAAGTGACGGACTCCTCTGGGGAGTCTAGATGCTTCCTCTTGCGTGATCTCTTCCGTGGGACTTCCTCAACGGGGTAGTCTGGAGAAGTTTCGGAAGAGGGGGGAGTTCTCTGGGGAACACCCTGAGGCCTAGAATCTCTGTGGTCCTGTGGATGGGGGTGAGGAGGTAAAGGCACCTGTGCAGATGAGGGGGAAGCTCCGAGAAGGACTGGGTCTGAGACTGGGAGGCAGTTATCATCCTCCTCATAACTTCGAAAGCACTCTACCCCTGCTCCAAAGAACTCCCAGGACCTGACAAAACGTGTGTCAGGGCCGAAGGAGCCTGTGGAGCAGGAGACAGAAGCTCTGAAGAAGAGGTGGAAGCCAAACCCATTAAGCAGAGGCCCTGAGAGACAGAATCAGATCAGAGGAGATCTGAGCCAGCTCCGAGGACCCGACCCACGAGTGTCAGCTCCCAGAGGTCTCCTGCTCCGACTGGATGTCGACGCTCGGATTCTTGTGAATGGATCAGATGGAAGGAATGCTAACAATTTCAATTTTGGTGTTTGGTTGAAACAAGAGCTACAGTTTAACAAAAAATACTACCTCTGACAACTATACTGTCTCACAGTCCATTGACATTTTGGAAGAAAAATTATTTAAAATTAAAAAACTACAAGTTGAGAATAACTATTTCTGTGAACGTATAGCTGTGCGCAGAGTGCCTAAAGGCCTTCGACACTGGAAATATCACAATGGACTTGTGGCCGATTCCTCCCTACATCATGAATTGCTTGAAATTTGTTGATTGACAGGAGTGTGAGTTGTTAGAAATATTAATGAAATACAATCACCCCCAGACTGAGGAACTTATGGTAGAAACTAACACCCTTGAGGGGGTAATTACCAATGATTTATTGTTTGAACAGTACCAGGGTAAATTTTATAACATATTTTCTTCCTAGACAAATCGATTTCTAGCATTTTAGCTAAGAAAGAAAAGAAATTAGAAAGAGATCGAGTTGATTACCTGAAAGGGGTTGCTTATCCAAAACCTAGCAACCAAATCAGTTCCCCCTCTGATACTCATAATGGAAACACCGGAGAAGCAGAAAGTGACAGCGTATATGAAAATCCCGCCCCTGCTGCTCAAAATTTTCTGAGGTGTTCAGAGAGGATAAGGAACCAAGGGAACCAGTGTTTTCAAACCAACTCAAGAGGGGAAATGAATTCAACACATCACAAACAGATTTGGAGGAATTCGAGGCAATACAGGAACTAGAAAGTGATAGTATTAATGGCGACATGTTTCCAGAGATTGTATGCTGGTTTTAACGATAACCAAAAACACACAAGGTGACTTTTCTTTATTCAACTTCACTACAAATACGTTTGACAGTTCTTTAGTGAATGTGTTCAGCAGAGGGTTTACTTTTGTTCCCTCTTCTAGATTGAAAATTGACAATTTGTTGAATGATTTTAAACTGTTTTTAAGGAAGCTTAATTTTAGAATACTTTTCAAAAATAGGGAAATGGACAATGTAGTTTCTATTTTAACCAGACAAAGCACTTTTAACCCCCCCCCCCTTACAGCACCGTTGCTACTATTTGAGAAACTATGTGACTTTGAATTTAGATTATTACAGAAAAAAACAATGCAGTTTAACAACTTGTCTTTTACTGAGAATGAGCTATTAAGGAAATTATGTAATGACAAGAGCTTGAGGATAATGAAACCCAACAACGGTGGGGGGGGGTTGTGATTATGAATTATGAAGATTATTTAAAATGCTTTTTTGTACCAGGGTGAATTTTATGATGAAACATCGTTGAATATGGCACACATTTCTTATGCAAGAATTGATTGGTTGCTTCAGGACATGTTAGACCAAGGGCAGATTACAATAGATGAGTGGATGTTTTTTGAGGTCAAATATCCGATTGTTCCCTCTATTTTCGGGCTCCCATACACAAAAATGTGTGAAACCCACCGATGAGACCAATTGTAAATGCTGCCAGCTCCAAGACCCACCCCATAGCAAAGTTTATTGACCCGTAGTTGTAAAATGTATTGGATGTACATGAGCACATTGTTAAAGATTAATGGGATTTTTTAGAAAAACTTAGAAAGGTCAGATAGGATGATAATTTGATATTTTGTACTGTTGATGTGATACCACATGATATTGGACTTGAATGGTTTCATGAGTTTCTCATGGAGTGTAAAAAGTTTTCCACCAATGAAATCAACTGCTTGGATATTTGCATGGAACTGGTGTTAAAAAAACAATTTTGTGTTTATTGATGGTCAATATTTCTTGCAAAAGAAAGGTGTGGCAATGGGGGCAGCTTGTTCCCCCATCTTTGGTAATATAATTCTGCTTCAGTGGGAAAAAAATACATTCTTGGGGAATTTGCTATACCCCCCAGGATATTTATTTGCGTTTCCTGGATGATTTATTTATTGTATGGAATAAATCCTGGGATGAACTGCAAACATACAACTATATAAATGAATCCACTACTTTTTTGAAGTTTACTTCTCAGTGGAGCGATACTAACATAGCTTATTTGGATGTAGAGATTTCTAAAGACAAGTTAAACCAGAGACTGGTTAGCAATATTTATCGAAAGCCCACTTTTTCTAATAGTTTCCTACATTATGACAGCTGCCACCCAGAGCACCAGAAGAGGGGGGGGATAATAAAGGGTCAACTGGTTCGACTTACCAGGATGGTGACAGATGAGGAGACATTTAAAACAGAAGCAGGTAAAAAAGAAGTTATGTCCTTACCATAACATTCCATGTGGAGTGTTCATCTCGCCTTGGTTATTACACATGGGTTCGGAGCCGATCCTTGGCTCCCGACTGCAAGCTCTGCATCGAGAAGAAGCTCGAGGACATCTAATACCCACAATCCCCCTCTGCCTTTACCTCAGATCTAGTTTGCAAGAAAACCAGACAAAAAGCACGCACACATGCCAAACTATATACATAAGTACATATATACAAACATACCAAGGATATGATAGTAACACTAATACTGCAACAGCAGAAGGAGAATACTCCAGACCAGGCACCAAATCGAACGTTCTTCCTAAGGGTGGGAAGGGTGGGAGTGTAATAACCAAGGCGAGATGAACACTCCACATGGAACGTTATGGTAAGGACATAACTTCTTTATGTGAGAGTGTTCAATCTCGCCTTTGTTCTTACACATGGGTAGCCCCCTAGCTCCATGATCCTGAGGAACTCAAGGAGTACGTTCTTGTGCACAGTGGAACCAAAGGTTGCCCTATCCCTAGAAACCCTGTCCACTTTGTAATGAGAGATAAATGTATGTGGTTTAGCCCAAGTAGCAGCCGCACAAATAGTGTCTAAGGTAAGCGAGCTGCGTGAGCCAAAGATGTAGACACTGATCTGGTAGAATGTCCTCTGGGTTTTGCTGATAATGTTTGGTCAGAGGCTTCATAAACATATGTGATACAGTCAGTTAGCCATTTAGAAAGAGTTAACTGCAAGACCCTTTCTGCTGTCAGCAAAGCTACAAATAGTTGATTAGATTTCCTGTGATCTTTTGTTCTATCCAAATAAAATCTGAGTTGTCTATGGACGTCCAGTTTGTGCAACATATACTCCAATTTATTAGAGTGGTTCTTAAAGAAGGTGGGTAATTCAATGGACTGATTAATATTACTAGAAGAACAAACTTTGGGAAGAAAGGATGGATTAGTGCGTAGGGATACTCTGTCAGAATGAAATATTAAATAAGGATGTTTGACGAAAGGGCCTGAAGCTCAGACACTGTCTAGCAGATGTAATGGCCACTAGAAATAATGTTTTCCATGACAAAAACTTCAATCTGCAACTTGAAGCTGGTTCAAAGGGTGGCAACATCAATTTAGAGAGTAACAGGTTTAAATTCCACGGTGATGTCGGACTTCTGACTGGTGGTCTGATATGAAAAGAACCTTTTAAAAAGGCTTTACAAAGTCTGTGAGCCATAATAGGCGCACCACATTCTTCTACATGATAGTTAGAAATGGCAGCTAACTGTACTCTTAAAGTAGCCGGGGAAGCTCCTTCATGAAATAATTCAGTCAAGAACTCTAAAACCTTGTTTAACGGAGCTGTAACAGGGTCCAAATGATGTGACTCCAGAAGACAAACGCTTCCACTTACTGGTATAAGTCTTTGTAGTGGAAACTTTATGAGAAGCTACTAAAATATCTTGAACCCCGATGTAAGGGGAACCGACCTGGCTGGAAGCTGAGCAGCGCAGCAAGCTGCTAGATGGAGAGATTCTAGAGATGGGTGAGGAACTCCTGACGAGTGAGTCAGTAAATCTGGCTCTGGGTCCAGCATCCAAGGTCCCAATGCGGTGATGCAATAGAAAGGGGAACCAAATTTGACGAGGCCAGAAGGGCAATGAGAATAATAGTCCTCTGAAGGTTGTTGGCTTTCTGTAGAAACTTTGCAATCAGGGAAAAGTACAGTTTGTACCTACCATAAATGTAGATGTTCGAGGATCCACATTGCTGCAGTCCTAACTATTGGGTAGTCCGCTGTCCAGTCGGCCGAATACCAGAGTATTATATGGGCGTTGTCAGGGAAGGCGCAGACTGGCGTCCAGTACGCCAGGGTACTAATGCGCATGACCGACGCCATATCCTCAGTCTTTTCTTGCCCCAGATGTCAGAAGACCTTAAAAGACAAGGCCCAATATACCTGCACCAGAAATATGTACAATATATACAAAAATATATACAAAAATATCAGCATATAACCTCACCTACACAATCACCCCTAAACACAGAGGGAAGGAGGAGGGTAAATTAATGTGGATCCTCGAACATCTACATTTAGGGTAGGTACAAAACTGGACTATGATCTTGGTTCCAGATTGCTGCAGTCCTAACTATGGTGGAGAATCCCAAAGCAGAGGTAAGGGAGGCTGGCAAATCATAAAGAAGCAGGAGCTGACAACATGCCTTGCAAAATAGCTGTGGCAAAACGAGCCCTAGACTTAGAGTAGAGAGCAAGGTGATAATGCTTAGAGAGTATGCACTGAACTCCAAGTAGCTGCCTCCAAAATATCCTTAGTTGCCACCCCTTAGAAATGCTGTTGAAGTGGCAGTAGCCCTAGTGGAATGAGGCCTAATCCCAGCTGGAATCTCCTTGCCATGATGGGAATAACAAAATGCAATGCAAAACCCAATCCACCTAGAAATAGTTTGTTTTGACACAGGCTTGCCCTGCGAACTCAAAGCAAAAGAAACAAACAACTGCTGAGACTGCCTAAAATCCTTAGTCCTGCTTAAATAATAACGCAATTGCCTATGTACATCTAAAGTGTGCAAAATCTTTTCCCCTTTATTTTGGGGTCTGCATAAAAAGTAGGCAAATGAATAGTTTGGTTTAAAGCCACACTAGAAACCACCTTAGGCATAAAGGAAGGATTAGTGCGTAATGATACCCTATCCTTATGGAAAATCAAAAGGGCTCTACTGCCATAAGGGCCTGCAACTCAGACACCCTTCTTGCAGAAGAAATAGCCAACAAAAAAGCAGTCTTCCATGACAAGTATTTCAATTCAGCAGTAGCCGCAGGCTCAAAAGGTTGTAGAGTAAGTTTTTCCAACACAAAATTGAGATCCCAAGCAGGAGTAGGAGCTCTTGGGGGTCTTATATTCTTTGCCCCTCTAAGAAACTGCTTGAACAAAGGATGCGAAAACAATGGTGGGTCACAATCATAGTGAGCTGAAATTGCTGCAGCATGAATCTTAATGGAAGAGAAGGACAAACCTTTGTCCAATAACTCAGTAAGATATTGAAGAGCCACATTCAAATTAGGCTCAGAAATCTCCAAATTCTTTGCTGTACTCCAAATTAAAAACCTCTTCCATTTTACACTTTCCTTGTACTAGGTCTTCTAGCTTCCATAATCACATTTAAAACTTGTTGAGGAAGTTGAGACCTGCTGTGTTTCAACACAGAATATGCCAGGCTGTTAGATGAAGTGAGTGAAGCTTGACATTGAGCAGATGACCGTCCTTCTGAGATAACAGATGTGGAATCAAAGGTAAAGGCCATGGAGGCTTCCTTACCAGACTCCTTAGTAGTGGGTACCAGTGTTGCCGAGGCCAATCTGGAGCTATTAAAATCATCCTTGGCTTGTCTTGTCTGACCTTTAAGAGCACCTTTGGAAGAAGAGGCAGAGGTGGAAAGGCATACACATGAAGATTTTTCCAACTGAAAGAAAGAGCATCCACTCTCCAAGCTGTGTGATGAAACCCTTTGTGCAAAACTTTGGCAGCTGGTGGTTTAGTGGAGAAGCGAACAGATCTATGTCTGGAGTTCCCCATGACACTGTCAATTTCTGAAATACATGAAGATCCAGTTTCCACTCGTGGGGATCCATGATTTGTCTGCTTAACACATCTGCTAAGGAGCTCTGTGCTCCGGCAGAAACCTTGCCTGAAGAGTTAGTTGCAAGCTGAGCGCAGTCTCCCATAAAATCATTGCTTGCCTGCATAGAGGATTAGAATGTGTCCCGCGTTGTTGATGTACCACATGACAGTTGTGTTGTCTGTTAGAATCAACACCTGCCCTGGAAGAAGTAACTCCTTGAAAGCCATTAATGCAAACTGGACTGCTAACATCTCCATCATGTTGATATGTAGATGCTGTAGTCTGGCAGGCCACTTGTCTTGTATCCACTTTCCATTTAGATGAGCTCCCAAGCAATGTCCGAGGCATCTGTCGTTAAAATCTGACTCGCCTCTGGCCGGGTCACAGAGAGTCCCTTGTTTAGGTGACATTCCTGAGCCCACCACAAAAATTCTTTTTGAAGGCAAGGTATTATTTGAATGACAGTGTCCAAATCCTGGCAGTGCTGTGTCCATACATTTTGAGATACCATTGCAGCTTCCTCATATGCAGTTTGGCATTGGGAAGCACCAGAATACAAGATGCCATGAACCCTAATGCTTGAAGGACTGTCCTTGCAGTCAGCACGGACTGATGAGATAGTTGATGGAAGTAAAGGGATAGACTCTTTTGTTTGTCCGGGGTTAAAAAGGCCATCTGGGCTGCTGTATTCAGTCTCACACCCAGAAAGCACATGTCTTGAGAGGGTACCCTAGGCATCTTAGCACTGCTATAACATATTCCAGATGCTGTAGAAGGTCTTCCTTTTCTTGAGCCAGAATCAGGCAGTCGTCCAAGTAAGGATAGATTTGAATTCCTTTCAGCCTGAAGTAAGCTATCACTGGAGCCAGAACCTTTGTGAATACTCTGGGCGCAGTAGATAAGCCAAAGGGCAATGCAGAGAACTGATAATGAGAATTTCCAGAGATACTTCCTGCAACTTAGTCTTATAGGCACATGAAGGTAAGCTTCCTTGAGATCTAAAGTTACCATCCAGTGATCTTTGCCCAGCAGAGGTAAAAGCTGTTGTAACGTCAACATCTTGAACTTTGGAATGTCCAGATAAGTGTTGAGGATAGATAAATCCAAAATTGGTCTCCACGTGTTCCCCTTCTTTGGTACTAGGAACAGGCGAGAATAAAATCCTAGGCCCCTTTCTGATACAGGGACTGGCTGAATGGCCCCTATTTGGAGTAACAGAGAAATTTGCTTGTGAGCCTCTTTCTTTGTGGAGGAGGAACGTCTGGCATGCCTTTGAAAGGGGCAATGTATGGAAATAAAACCTGTAACCGTGGTGAATGATATCCAACACCCATCTGTCTGGAGTGATTAAATCCCAATTTTCTTTGAAAAGAGACAGTCTTCCTCCCAAAGGAGCTGCCAGACGAGAATCTACTGGCAGCTGAAAAGGCAGGTCATTGGGTCTGTTTACGAAAGGACTGACCCCTGCCCTCACCAGAAGTCTGAGCAGGTGAACTCCTGTTCTAGGCCTAAAAGAACCTTGAGCTCTGCCCCTACCACGCCTAGACCTACCCCTAGACTGGGAATCATAAGCAGGATATGTCCATCCCTTAGTAGGCCAATTTCTACTAAACTTGGTGGCTGCACCTGCAAAAATCTTTAACAGTTTGCATAGACTTAGCTTTGTCCTCCATTTTCCTTAAAACTGCTTCCACAGCCGAACCAAACAACACATCAGACTGTAAAGGAGCATCCAAAATCCTTGTCTTAACATGCTCAGCTAAATTCTGATCCCTCAACCAGGCATGCCTGCGAAGAACAGAACTAGTGGCAGCCACCCTCGAGGAGGCCTGTACAGCATCAAAACCACATTGCAAAGAATGCTTACCCACTTGTTCAGACACATGAACTAAATCTAGCAACTCTTTACACTCAATACCTTCCGCCAAAGCATCCACCATAGATTTCAGTTGTGAAAGGAGATAATTTTGATATTTTAGCATGTGAAACTGACAATTCAACGCCTCATGGCTAATATACACTTTCTTTCCCCATCTATCCAAAGCCCTTGCCTCTTTATCAGTGGGAACAGGGTTTTTAACCACAGAGGCCTTAACACCTTTAGGTCCTTGAGAAACAGTTTCCGGGTCTGCCCTAGGTCTTAAAAGATACTTATGAGCTTCAGGCACCCTATAGTACCTATCAGGTTTAACAGGAGCAGGAGGCAAAGAATCAGGGTTCAGGAAGCCTCTGCAAAACATCTTCCACCACATTCAACACAGGAGGTATAGCTAAGGGCCTATGCTGGGGTAAAACAAGAATTCCCTAAGCCTTTTCCTGAATCAGAGTAATCCTGGCCTTCCCATTTAAAGTGCTCCCTCATGGAATGCAGAGTCTCTGAAAATGAGAAATCCTCAGGAATCATCCACATCAGAATCAGAATAAGGAGGATACTCCTGCAAATCTTCCGCAGAAGTCTCAGAAGCCTCTGAACACTGTTCAAAACTATCAAACTCAGGTTCCACCCTAGGCCTCTTATCAGGAGGGGGCATAGAACCTCTAATCATAGTAATCAAATCTTCTGCCATTTTAAGCATATGTTTCAAGTGCTAGGAGAAGCCCCCACTGAAGCTAAACTTGGCCTACCTCTCAAGGAAGTTTTGGAAACAGAAGGAGAGGCTCTAACTCCCTTGGGAAGAGAGGGAAGAACAGTTACCTGAGAAGCCCCCTCAGCCTGGCCTACCTCCTGAGAAGGCACATCCTGTAACAGTAAAGTCTCTGCCTGAGACTCCAAAGAAACTCCTGGCAAAACCTCTGGCTCCACTGAGCCTTCTAAAGGTTCATCAACCTAGGCTGGCTTGTTTTGTTCCTCCGCCTTCTGCTTGGGGGCGGGGCGGGGAGCATCGACGGCATTTTTATATTATAACGTTTTCCCAAACACTAACCTGGCACAGTCTAACCTTCTCTTAATAGTGCGTTTGTTAAACCTAGCACAAGAGCGCATCCAACAGCTCAGGCCCTAAACAAGGTATACACAAGGTATGGTAATCCAATACAGTTATTCACTTTTTCTGACATCGGTTAAATACTGAGGCAAGAAAAAACCAAAATGTTCTAACGGGTACTTAGCCAACTCTGATTCGGTCTGAAACTCCGACTTCAGAAAATTTCAGAACGCCAACGCACTTTCATAAAACTGCTTCTGCATCGGACCATGCGGCAAAAGACTGAGGATATGACGCCGGTCATGCGATTAGTACCCTGCACTGGACGCAGTCTAATGCGCCCTGACCTCTGGTATTCGGGCCGACTGGACAGCGGACTACCCAATAGTTAGGACTGCAGCAATGTGGAACGAAGAACATTGGAGGAAAAGCATATAGGAGACCCGGGGGCCAATCGTGCACCAGCGCGTCCCTGGGACTTCCCTGAGGGGTAATAGGGCAAAGTAGCTCCTGCATTTGGCGTTCATTGGAGACGCAAACAGATCGCAGGTAGGCTGGCCCAAAAATCCTTCAACTGACTGTTTGAGGGACCACCTCGTGAGGCAATAGTATTGCCTGCTCAGCCTGTCGGCTATGACGTTGGATGACCCGGGATGTGCGTATGCATCAGAAAGCGACGTGGACTCTGCCCATTGCCAAATTCTCATGGCCTCTCTGCATAGTTGGTAAGACCTGGTTCCCCTTGCTTGTTTATATACCAGACTACGGACATGTTGTCTGTCTGAACTGCAATGGTCCCTGGAGGAAGAAGGGGAGCAAAGTGTTGCAACGCCAAAACACTGCCCTCAACTCCAGAACATTGATGTGCAGATTGTACTCCAGATTGGTCCATTCGCCTTGGACTGTCTGTCCCTGAAAGATGCCCCCCCCACCCTATCAGGGAAGCGTCCGTGGTTATCGCGCTGACGAAAGCGGGTAGCACAAATGGTCTTCCGCTGGATAGGTTGCAAGTCTGTAACCACCACATTAGGTGTGATTTGCATGTTTTCGTTATCAATATTTCGTGAGTCAGTGGAAGTTGTTGGAATGACCATTGTGCAAACAGAAGATTGTAGCACTCTCATGTGCAGTCTTCCCAATGGTATCGCAATGAGGGAAGCTGCCATGAGACCCAAAACTTTCAGAACAATTTTGCTGGGGACTTTTGGACGACAGTAGAAGGAAATGTTGAACTGAAGTGCTACTATTCTTTCTGTAGGAAGTTTTAGAACTAACTGACGTATCTAATTCGCTCCTATGAATAAGATATGCTGTGATGGCTGTAGCAACGATTTTAAATTTACTGAGATGCCAAGGTGTGTACAAAGTTGTAGGGTGTAATCCCTGGCTTGTATCAGTTGACGCCTGGTGGTGGCAGACAGGAGCCAGTCGTCCAGATAGGAAACACCTGGAATCTAGGCCCTCAGATGAGACGCTACCACTGCCATGCATTTGGTGAAGACCCTGGGGCTGTAGTCAGACCAAAGGGCAGGGCTCAAACTGATAGTGACTGGCTCCCAGCCGGGCGCAAATGATCCCTGGACGCCTGGCCATTTTGATGTGGTAGTATCGTCCTTCAGATCTATCGAGCACATCCAGTCCTTCCGTAAGAATGGAAGGATCGATTGAGAACTTTTCCTTCTTGACAAAGGTGTTGAGATGGCTTAGGTCCAGAATCGGCCTCCAGTCCCCTGTTTTCTTTGGAACTAAAAGAACCTTGAGTAAGTTCGAATCCTATTTGGTCCGCTGGGACTGGTTGGATGACTCTTTTTCTAGCAGCTTTGAAATTTCTGTAGCTGCTGGGTCTCGCAGATGGGGTGGTACATCTGGGAGTTTTCTTTGGAATGGGTGTGGATAGAAATGGGATTTTGTAACCTCTGGTAACAATGCTTTTACCCAATTGTCTGAAGAAAGATTTTGCCAGGCCTGAGGGTATAAAAGCTAGCGACCCCGACTGCCTCCAGAGCAGGACAGTCGGGCCTCCTCTCAGGAGTGCTGAAAAGGTTTGCCAGGAGATTATCCCTGTCACCTTGGTTTCGGACCCCTCTGCCGCCAGGGCGGCGTCTTCCACCTCTGCCTCTAGAGGGGCATCACCCTGTGTGTTTGGGAAAGATCCTTGGGGTTTCAAACCACATTTTCCACCACGCTGCCCTTTGGGTACGGTCTGGAAGGGTGGAAAACGGACTCCGACAGCAGACAGAGTCTTTCCTCCTGTTCACACCGGTAAGGGTCTCCTTTACTTTAGGGCCAAAAGTGTGGCTCCGTCAAATGGGGCGTTAGTAAAGGAAGACTTGAAGGCTTCAACACAAGCGCATCCAGGATTGCTCACGAAGAGCAATCGCTGAAGCCGCTGCCCTACTCGATCCTTCGCTGCATAGGATATCAGCCTCATGGACGAGTTTACAATGGACGTAAGGGTGTTGAGATGCGCTGTAACTTTCTCCGAGACAGCGGCATCTGTAGTACCCTGGAGGGTATCTCCCAACTCTTTGACTAGATCCGTAAAATGAGTCAAATAGTTCAGGGAACGATAGAGAAAGCCGCTGAACTGAAAATGCGCTTCGTGATCTGTCCATGGTCCTAGAGTCTTTGTTAGGCGGATGGACAGATGAGGAAGACTCCGACATCTCCTTTTTCGTGGCCGCTGCCACCACCATGGCGTCTACTGGAACTCCTTTGGTGGGGTAAGCTTTGTCCTGTGGTGCCGTAATGTACTTATTTGGCTTCCTAGGGACTGGTTCCACTGTCAGGAGTCCCACGCCCTTCGAGCAATTAATTCCATTAACTCATCAAAGGGCGGAGTGACCCGGGAGGAGGAAGGACGGGCACCAAATGCCTTCAGTAAAACTGACTTATCCTCAGAAGGGGGGAGGGCTTGCCAGTCACCTCTCTGTTTTAAGATCTCCAAGATGTCAGAAAAAGAGACATCCTCTGAAGGTGACTTAGGGGACCCTTCTGACTCATCTAAGTCAGTATCAGATGTCAAGGATTCTTGTGGAGAATCCAAGTGTCTCCTCTTACACAGTCTTTTCCTAGGGACTTCTTCGTGGGGAGCATCCGAAGAAGCCTCCGAGGAAGAGGGGGCACCCTCCAGGGTGGCTGAGACACTGGTGCCCGGCTGGACGTGGGTGCAGAGGAGGATAACGGTCCTTGTGGGGAGGAGAAGCTGTACCTGCTGATGTGGTTGTCTGGGTAGACAACACCTTCCTCATGAGGTCGAAGGCCCCGGATCCCGAGTCAAGGTATCTCCCGGTTCAAGAAATGGGAAGAATCAAACAGGAGCGAGCACCGACCCGAGGACGGAACCGAGTCGATCCGTGCGAGGCCCGAACTGAAACATCGGTCCGACTCTCGGTCCCGGAACCAAGGACGGATCTTCGGCCCCGAGACTCCAGATCGGATGGAGTCGAGGTGAACGGTGCCACCGAGAAAAGACGGTTCTGGCACCGAGGGCTCCACAATCATCAGGTCAAGACTGGACAGCTCCCGGAGGAGGAACAGATGGAGATAGTGGCAGGCCTTCAAGTCTCGACACCAACTGACAGGAGACCGAGATAAGCTTGGATACGGCCGTATGGTCCATCAGTTTCTGCACCACACGGTCCACATCGGTGTCGGAAAGGGGCCTAGAAGAACGAGTCGGGATCGAAGACGGAGCCGACCTCAGCAGAGTCGGTGGAGGGCTCCGCCACCGGGTTCCAAGATTCGAGGCTCGAAACTGCCAACAGTTGAACACTCGGCCCAAGTCTGTGGAACCGGTGATCTAACTAGACCCAAGAGCTCGGAGCCGATGACTTGACTTGGATGCCTGGTCTGAAGCATCCAGAGCCTCCTGGAAAGAGGGTTTCAACAATCCTCTATCCATCAGTTTCTATCTGTCATGACCCTCCCACTAAAAGAGTGACAAATAGAACAGTCCTCTTGTAAGTGGAGAGGGCCAAGACAGTAGACACAGGAACTGTGGTTGTCTGTGACCGACATCTTTTGGCCACACTGACAACGTTTGAAGCCAGATTTTATTTTCTCTGACATAATGAAGAGAAAGAGACAGTCCAGTCCAGTAAGTCAATCCAGTAACAATGTCAAATCCGGTATTTGAAAGTCCGATTGTCACTTGCTTAAGAAAGCAAGACTACAACAAATCTTCAGTCAAAAAGTGATCCAAGTAGGGGTGGTAGGCCCCGAAAAACTCTACACCAGTTAGTTAACTAAGTTAAACTAATCTAAGGTATCGAGAATTCTACTCCACTCACACACCGTACTCTAACTTTAAATGACTAGATGTTAAAGAAGTTTTAAAGAAGTTTTTTTTTGAAAACTTTAACCAGAATAGATAAAATCTTATCTGTAAAAAGCCTCGAGCTAGCCTCCAGCGCAGCGGCAAACTAGATCTGAGGTAAAGGCAGAGGGGATTGTGGGTATTAGATGTCCTCGAGCTTCTTCTCGATGCAGAGCTTGCAGTAACCCATGTGTAAGAACAAAGGCGAGATTGAACACTCTCACATCTTATTGTTATGTTAATTTCCAGGGGTTATCCCCCCAACATAATACAGGGTATATATACCAAAGTTGAACATAAAAGAGCTATCGGTCAATATGTCCCCTTACTATCTAGTAATAATGATGAGAGGGTGGGTTTTTCATCTCCTGGTAGCAACAACTGTGATGAATTTACCCATACCTTTCTTACCACCTATACCATTGACTGTTCCCATATATGTAATATTCTGAGAAAGAATTGGAATATTTTTTCTTGTTTTAATGGTTACTTGGATACCATTGGAACTACTCCAAGCATTGTGTTTAGGAGAGGGAGCTCTCTTAAGAATTTACTGGAATCCAATAAGGATGACCACGTTTCCCACTAATAGGAAGCTTGGAACACACAAATGTGGATTTTGTAGACAATGTCCTTTTATTAAGGTACAGGACGCAATTACTGTGAACAAAATGCAAATTCAAACCAAGTTTGTTTATAACTGTAACTCTGTGGGAATTATTTATTTGGCTCAATGTTCTTAGTGTCTCTGTTTTTATGTTGGGAAAACCCAAAGAAAATTTACACAAAGAATATATGAACATGTCTTGGATATCATGAAAGGCCCTGGCCAAACATGTGTTGACCACCCTGAACATTGTTTTGGTTTTCTTGGTTTGGCTATAGTTAGAAAAAATACAAGAGGGGGCCCATGTAATGATGTCATCGAATTAAGGGAACTTAAGTGGCAGATTAGGCTAAATGCCTATAACTACCCTGGCCTAAATGACAACGTGTCTATTTTCAGTGTTTTGAAATTGCATTCTTATTCTATATCGTAAATATAGTTTTTATTGTGTGATTTGAATAGTTTTTTTTAACTTTGCATTGTATGTATTGCTTACATTATTATGCTTTGTCAAGCTTTGATTGGTTAACTTTGTCATGTGTTTATGTGTAGGAGAGATATTTAAACAGTGTGATTCTACTTAAGTGTTTCTGAAGAAGTCTGGGATACATTCTGACGAAAGCGCTTAAACAATAAACTTCTGAGTCTTCTAGCTGCTTCTGTGGTTATCTGTATCCAGCTTGTCGCTTAACTGTATGCTAATTGTCCTGTGCCAGGATATGTGATGTTACAAAGGCCCTAAGGACCCTTAAGCCAGACAAATATAACAACAACCCAGCTGTGGTCCCTGTGGGTGTGAATGACCTGAGGTGTTCTACCCAGAAGGATAAGTAGAGGCACAACAGAACTAACTATGCATGTATTAGAAGTAGAAATAAATAGTCTTGACTAATATCTTACATTCACCAAGAATGATACTTGGATAGCAAGACAATATATTTAGGCATAACAGTTAGCTACATAACTGACAAAGAAAAAACCTCTGGTATTCCACCACAGCAAAAATCCACCACGATAGAGTCCTGTGTCAAACAACAAGCAAATTTAATGGAAAAAGTAAAAACAGCATTAAAATTCCGTAGTGATAAAACAATTCAATGAATTCCTCATCTTTAGTGCATAATCTAGATGCCCGTAGGACTTGATTTTCATAGATATTTTTAAAAATATGTCCAGGGTGCATACTTTGTTTATGTAAATAATGGTTTCTCCAGGTGTCTTTCCTATGGATGCTTGTATTTATGCCTGCCTTAGGATCTAGGTGGACTTTAACATCCAAAAAATCTATTTCTTGATATGATGAACTTGCTTTGAATATAAGAAAATTAGTACTTCCATTGATGTAATCGACGTAGCTATTCAGCTCTTCCATCTTTCCTTGCCATAAGATAAAGAGGTCCTCAACAAAACGACCGTAGTATAGCTGATGTAAGGGAAGGTGGTGGCATCCCAAAGACCTTGGGTGCACCTGCCTGCTAGGTGAACGCCCCAAGCAATGTCTGAGGCGTCGGTGGTGATGGTCTGCCCAGTAGGGCAGAGGATGACGGGAAGACCCTTGTTCTTGGCACAGGCCCCTGCCCACCAGAGAAGCTCTGCCCTTATACAGGGGATCAGAGGGAGAGAGGTGTCTAGAGGCTCAGAGAGCTGACACCAAAAGTTCTTTAGATACCAATGAAGTTTTCTCATGTGAAGCCTGGCCAGAGGAATCAGAAGGATGCAAGATGTCATGTACCCCAACGCTTGCAGGAACATCCTTGCTGTGAGGTGACTTCTGGAAGCCAGTTGAGTAAAGTAGAGAGGCAGGAAGCTCTGCTTTTCTGGGGATAGGAAGGCCATTTGGAATGCTGTGTCTAGCAGAGCTCCCAAGAAAATGATCCTCCTGGAGGGTGTTTGCTTTGATTTCTTCTCATTGATGGTGAACCCTAAGGAAGCTAGGAGGGTTTTGACAAAGAGGAGGTCCTGGAGCAGCTTTTCTTTGCACTCTGCCTGAATGAGGAAGTCATCCAGATAAGGGTAAATCTGTATATTTCACTGTCTGCAAAATGCTATAGCTGGGGCTAAGCATTTGGTGAATACCCTGGGAGCAGTAGATAAGAAAAGGGTAGCGCAGAGAACTGAAAGTGTTGTGAGACTGCTCTGAAGCGCAGGGATTTCCTGCAGGATTCCCTTATGAGGATGTGGAGGTAGGCATCTTTTAAGTCTAGGGTCACTAACCAGGCATTTTTTGTCAGCATAGGCAGCAGCTGCTGTAAAGTTAGCATTTTGAATTTGGGGACCATAAGGGAGTTGTTCAGAATGGATGGGGTGTCAAGTGCCCTCTATTCTGGGAACAAGGAATAGTCTAGAATAAAAGCCTTTGCCTGTTTGATCTGTGGGAAGAGATTCTACTGTCCCCCTGGGATATGAGAGTTTGGACTTGTTTCAATGCCTCTGCCCACTGATTTGGCGGTAGGTCTGGGTACCCTCTTGGAATTGGGAGTTCGTTGAAAGAGAATTTGTATCCCGGAAAAATGATCTTTAAGACCCACTAGTCTTTTTTTTTTACAGAGACAATTTTCTTTGCAGAGGGAGAGCCTTTCACCTAGTTTTTGGTGAGTGAAAGGAGGTCAGAGGGGGGAGAGGGAGTCATTGAGAGTTTTTGCCATAGAAGGATGGCTTACAACTCCCTGCCTTTGGGGCGGACGTGGTCCACTGTTTGGTTCTCTGCTGTCCCTGAGATAGGGGCCTGGATGGTCTGTCCCTGCAGGGCTTACCTTGCCCCTGTCTGCTAGGTGCAGGAAAGGACCAGTGCTTAGAGGGAAAATTCCTGCTGAACCTGGGAGGTTGAACCTGAAAGAGATCTTTTACTGTTTGCATAGATTTTGCTTTGTATTCCATGTTTTTTAACAGCTCTTCTGCTTTTACTGAAAACAAGCGGTCCTTATCCAAGGGTGCATCAATTAATTTAAACTTGACATGATCGGGCAGAGGTTGTTCCTTCAACCATGCATATCTCCTAATAACAGATCCTGACACTGCTGCCCTGCTTGAGGCTTCTAGGGCATCATATCCATAGTGTAATGAGTGTTTGGCCACTTGACAAGTAGAGTGCAGTAAATCTGCTAGCTCTTTCGAATTGGCACAGTCAGGAAAGGTAGAAATCTTCTCCTTTAATAGTTCCAAAGTGTGTTGTTGATATTTTAACATATGAAACTGACAGTTGAGTGCTCTGATAGCTAAGCTTGCAGAGGTGTATACTTTTTTACCCCATCTGTCCAAAGCTCTGGAATCCTTGTCAGAAGGAAAATGATTCTTAGCAGAACTAGCCTTAGCTCCTTTAGGTCCCTGTGTAATGACCTCCGGGTCTGCAGCAGGATTTTTCTACAGGAATTTGTGAAAATCCGGTACTCTGTAATAGCTGTCAGGTTTACTGGGAGCAGGTGGGAAGGCGTCAGGGGCTAAGCTAGATTCATGGAAAATATCATCCACCGCTTCTAAGATAGGAGGATGGCCAGGGGTCTGTGCTGGGGCAGGTCTAGAAACTCTCTTAGTCTTTTCTTAGACTGAGCGAAGTCCTGAGATTCCCAGTGGAAATGTTCCCTCAGGGTGTGAAGGGTTTCCCCAAAGGAAAGGTCTTCTGGTGGGGAGGCAGAAGGAATGGATTCCTCTGCATCTGAATTCTCATAAGCATTCAGAGGTTGTTGTTCCTCTTCAAAATGTGAATAATCAGATTCCTCAGAATCCTGCTCTGTCATTAGTTCAGGAGAAGGGTGTCTTTCCTTTTAGAAGTTGTATCCTGACTACCCCTGATAAGGGAAATAAGATCCTCTGCCATCTTAAGCATTTGAGCTTGGAGTGGTGGAGGAGGAGTAAGATGGTGGCTAGAGGTAGATTTTCTAGGCGTGGCCTGGCTTCTAGACCTAAGAGTATCCATCAGTCTGAGAGAAACAGTAGTTGGATGAGAAGACATCATTTTTTGTCTAGAATCAGTAGTGCGAAAGGCTTCCTTGGAAGCCGGTGCCTGCGTTGCGGCTCCAGATCCAATCGATGCAGAGACCACCAAAGGCTCGGAAGACAGAGAAGATTTCTGCAGCATACTGGATTCTGTAAGGCCTGCAAAAATATCATATCGGGCATCAGGGGCTGCAAAAGCGCCTCACTGAATTCCGGAAAATTGATGACCTGCTTAGTGGTAGCATTGTCAGAAGGTTTAGCCTTGTGTGGTCTTGTCTCTATCTTTATCTCTATGCTTTTTCAGAATGTCTATGGATTTTTGGCTGATGGATGCCATTTTGGAATGTGAAGACGGAAGACGAAAATACCTGTGTACAATAAGAGCTCTATGACGAATGGTTCTTGTGTTAAAGAGGGCACAGAACCAGCAACGGGGGACGTCGTGGTCCAGGCCTAAACAAGTGACACAGTATGAATGAAGTCTTGGTGTGGGATCTGCTTTCCACAGGCGAGACAATTGTTAACTTTTTCGGACATCGGTTAGTGCAACAAAAAAGGATCCCCAAAGGGGTACTTAGCTTTAGATGTTTTCAACTGTAATTCAAGTTCCGGCACACTTGCAAACTGCTTCTGCTACAGGCTCCAGGGCAAGAAAGACTGATGTAATGGTGTCAGCTGCCTTGCGTTACAGCACTGACGACCTGACATCAGTCAACAAGCGACAGCAGCCGACGCAGAAAAACATTGACTCGGGTATTCGGGCCGGCCGAGGGCTACCACAGCAGGGATAACCCACAGGTGATGACTGCAACAGTGAAACACGAAGAACATCTGTACACACCTCACATTGACAATCCTGTTTGCCAGCAGAGTGTCCAAGAACGACTCCCTCAAAGTTATTATGATCATTTGTTATACAGTTAATTTATACAAGAGTTCCACCAGAGATGCATATTCCAGAATTTACCATTATGTTTAGGGTGGATGGTTACTGACTTTTCTATGCATACATCTGTTTAGTGTGTGAAATACAATAAATGTCCTGAACATATTTGTATTGGGTTGGTATTACCTTAGTTGTAAAAATCATGTATATTACTCCAGAAAAGTGATGACCATGTCTGGCACTGCATTTATGACCGCCTCTATGCAATGCCACACACTACAAGTTGAGTGCTTGCATATCATCTAAAATCACCAACTAAGTGCATTCTGCAGCTGTGTGTCATGAATGAAGCTACAAATTTGCTAAAACAATTCAAACTGACTCAAAGATAAGAAAATTCCACTGGTAGGTACATCACAGCCATTACGATTACTTTTTTTTTTGTTCTTTTCTCAATAAACAAATATACATGTACTGCGCTATGGCTGTCAAACTCAGATAGATAGTTTTTACCTTTTTTTTCCCCTATAAACTACTTATATGGAACAAAAGGTGGGAAATGTAAAAAAAAGACCTGACCCAAAAAGTACAGTTTTGTACCTACCATAAATGTAGATGTTCGAAGATCCACATTGCTGCAGTCCTTACACTTGGGTAGTCCGCTGTCCTCGGTAATATCAAAGTATAAGGCTGGCAGGCGCATTAGACTGACATCAGGACGTCAGGGTACAAATGCGCATGACCGACGTCATATCCTCAGTCTTTTCTTGCCCCAGATGTCAGAAGACCCTAAAAAGAAAGGTCAAAACCAAAAGACAGCAAACACCCAACCAACCACCCTTGCACTAACAATATGTACAAAATATACAATATATATACAATATTTACAACCCAACTCACACAACCGCCTCTAACTACAGAGGGACTGCAGCAATGTGGATCTTCGAACATCTACATTTATGGTAGGTACAAAACTGTACTATGTTCTTCATCTCACATTGCTGCAGTCCTTACACTTGGGTAGAATCCCAAAGCAGAGGAAAGGGAGGATGGCAAAACTATAAGAAGCAGGAGCTGCCAAAATGCCCTGTAAAATAGCAGTGGCAAAACCAGCCCTAGATTTAGAGTAAAGTGGAAGGTGATAATGCTTAGAGAAAGTATGCACTGAACTCCGAGTAGCTGCCTCCAAAATATCCTTAGTAGCCACCCCCCTTAAAAAAGCTGGCGAAGTGGCAGTAGCCCTAGTGGAATGAGGCCTAATCCCAGCTGGAATCTCCTTGCCATGATGGGAATAACAGAAAGCAATGCAAAACCCAATCCACTTAGAAATAGTTTGTTTTGACACAGGCCTGCCCTGAGAACCGAAAGCAAATGAAACAAATAACTGCTGAGACTGCCTGAACCCTTTAGTTCTGTCCAAATAATATCGCAACTGCCTGTGCACATCTAAAGTATGCAAAATCTTTTCCCCTTTATTTTGGGGGTTTGCATAAAAAGTAGGCAAATGAATAGTTTGGTTTAAAGCCACACTAGAAACCACTTTAGGCATAAAGGAAGGATTATAATGTGAAGATACCCTATCCTTATGGAAAATTAAGAAAGGCTCAACCGCCATAAGGGCCTGCAACTCAGAAACCCTTCTTGCAGAGGTAATAGCCAACAAAAAAGCAGTTTTCCATGATAAAAATTTTAACTCAGTAGTAGCTGCAGGCTCAAAAGGTTGCAGAGTGAGTTTCTCCAACACAAAATTGAGATCCCAAGCAGGAGTAGGAGCTCTTCATGGGGGTCTTATATTCTTTGCCCCTCTAAGAAATTGCTTGAACAAAGGATGAGAAAACAATGGTGGGTCACAATCATAGTGAGCCGAAATTGCTGCAGCATGAACCTTAATAGAAGAGAAGGACAAACCTTTGTCCAGTAACTCAGTAAGATATTGAAGAGCCACACTTAAATTAGGCTCAGAAACATCAAAATCCTTTGCTGCACTCCAAAATAAAAATCTCTTCCATTTATACACTTTCCTTGTACTAGGCCTTCTAGCTTCCAAAATAACATTCAAAACTTGCTGTGGAAGTGGAGGCCCACTATGGTTCAAAACAGAATATGCCAGGCTGTTAGGTGCAGAGAGTGAAGCTTGACATTGAGCAAATGACTGTCCTCCTGAGACAACAGGTGTGGAATCAAGGCAAAGGCCATGGAGGCTTCCACCAGGCTTCTCAGTAATGGGTACCAATGCTGTCGAGGCCAATCTGGAGCTATCAAAATCATCCTTGGCTTGTCCTGTCTGGCCTTTAGTAGTACCTTTGGGAGGAGAGGCAGAGGCGGAAAGGCATACACATGAAGATTGCTCCAATTGAAAGAAAGAGCATCAACTTTCCAAGTTGTGGGATGAAACCTTTTTGTGCAAAACTTTGGCAGCTGGTGGTTTAGTGGAGAAGCGAACAGATCTATGTCTGGAGTTCCCCATGACACTGTCAATTTCTGAAATACATGAGGATCCAATTTCCACTCGTGGGGATCCATAATTCGTCTGCTCAACACATCTGCTAAGGAGTTCTGTGCTCCCGGCAGAAACCTTGCCTGAAGATTTAGCTGTAAACTGAGAGCAGTCTCCCACAAAATCATTGCTTGCCTGCATAGAGGATAAGAATGTGTTCCGCCTTGCTTGTTGATGTACCACATGACAGTTGTGTTGTCTGTTAGAATCAACACCTGCCCTGGAAGAAGTAAATCCTTGAAAGCTATTAATGCAAACTGGACTGCTAACATCTCTTTCAAGTTGATATGTAGATGTTGTAGTCTGGCAGGCCACTTGTCTTGTATCCACTTTCCATTCAGATGAGCTCCCCAAGCTTTGTCTGAGGCATCTGTCGTTAGAATCTGACTCGCCTCTGGCCGGGTCACAGAGAGTCCCTTGTTTAGGTGACATTCCTGAGCCCACCACAACAATTCCTTTTGAATGCAAGGTATTATTTGAATGACAGTGTCCAAATCCTGGCAGTGCTGTGTCCATACATTTTTGAGATACCATTGTAGCTTCCTCATATGCAGTTTGGCATTGGGAAGCACCAGAATACAAGATGCCATGAACCCAAGGCTTGAAGGACTGTCCTTGCAGTCAGCCTGGACTGATGAGACAACTGATGAAAGTAAAGGGAAAGATTCTTTTGTTTGTCCGGGGTCAAAAGGCCATCTGGGATGCTGTATTCAGTCTCACACCCAGAAAGCACATGTCCTGAGAGGGTACTAGACTGGACTTTATTCACAGAATACCCCAGGCATCTTAGCACTGCTATCACATAATCCAAATGATGAAGAAGCTCGTCCCTTCCTTGAGCCAGAATCAGGCAATCGTCCAAATAAGGATAGATCTGTATTCCTTTTAACCTGAGGAAAGCTATCACTGGAGCCACAACATTCGTGAACACTCTAGATAAGCCAAAGGGCAATGCAGAGAACTGATAATGAGAAGTCCCAGCTCGAAAGTCCAGATACTTCCTGCAACTCAGTCTGATAGGAACATGAAGGTAAGCCTCCTTGAGATCCAAAGTTACCATCCAATGATCTTTGCCCAGCAGAGGTAAAAGCTGTTGTAACGTCAACATTTTGAACTTGGGAATGTCCAGATAAGTGTTGAGGATAGATAAGTCCAAAATTGGTCTCCACGTGTTCCCTTCTTTGGTACTAGGAACAGGCGAGAATAAAATCCTAGGCCCACTTCTGGCATAGGGACCGCTGTATGGCCCCTATTTGGAGTAACAGAGAAATTTGCTTGTGAGCCTCTATTCTTTGTTGAGGAGGAACGTCTGGCATGCCTTTGAAAGGAGGCAAGGTATGGAAATAAAACCTGTAACCGTGGTGTATGATATCCAATACCCATCTGTCTTGGGTAATTAAACTCCAATTTTCTTTGAAAAGTGCCAACCTTCCTCCCAAAGGTGCTGCCAGACGAGAAGGCTCTGGCAGCTGAAAAGGTAGGTCATTGGGTCTGTTTACGAAAGGACTGAACCCTGCCCTCACCAAGACTGTGCAGGAGAACTCCCTGTTCTAGGCCTGAAAGAGCCCTGAGCTCTGCCCCTACCACGCCTAGATCTACCCCTAGACTGGGAATCATAAGAAGGATACGCCCACCCCTTAGTAGGCCAATTTCTACTAAACTTTGGAGGCTGAACCTGCAAAAATCTTTAACAGTCTGCATAGACTTCTTCCATTTTCTTTAAGACTGCCTCAACAGGAGAACCAAACAACACATCAGATTGTAAAGGAGCATCTAAAATCCTTGTTTTAACATGGTCAGATAAATTCTGATCCTCAGCCAGGCGTGCAAGAACTGACCCAGTGGCAGCCACCCTAGACGAGGCCTGTACAGCATCAAAACCACATTGCAAAGAATGCTTACCCACCTGTTCAGAAACATGTACTAAATCTTGTAACTCTTTACACTCAATACCCTCCGCCAGAGCATCTACCTTAGACTTCAATTGAGAAAGGAGATAATTTTGGTATTTCAACATGTGAAACCGGCAATTCAAAGCCCTCATAGCTAGAGTGGAGGAAGTATAAACTTTCTTTCCCCATCTATCCAAAGCCCTGGCCTCTTTATCTGGAGGAACCGGATTTTTGACAACAGAAGCCTTAACATGACTAACAGTTTCTGGGTCTGCCCTAGGATTATGAGCTTCAGGCACCCTGTAATACCTGTCCGGTTTAACAGGAGCAGGTGGCAAAGAATCAGGATTAAGGGAAGCTTCTGCAAACACATCTTCCACAACATCCAGAACAGGAGGTATAGCCAAAGGCCTATGCTGGGGTAAAAACAAAATCCTAAGCCTTTTCCTGGAATCAGAGAAGTCCTGACCTTCCCACTTAAAATGCTCCCTCATGGAATGAAGAGTCTCTGAAAAAGAAAAATCCTCAGGAGGAGAAGGAGAAGGAGTAGAATCATCCACATCAGAATCAGAATAAGGAGAATAGACTCAGAAACATAAGCCTGCTCAAAACTCCCTAGCTCAGGTTCCACCCTAGGCCTCTTATCAGGAGGGGGCAAAGAACCTCTAATCAAAGAAATCAAATCTTCTGCCATTTTAAGCATATGCTTCTTGGGCACAGATCCTGAAGAACTAGGGGTAACACCAACTGAAGCTAAACCTGGCCTGCCTCTGGGAGAAGCCTTGGAAACAGAAGGAGAGGGCCTAACCACCCTGGGAAGGGAGGGAAGCACAGTAACCTGAGAAGCCCCTTCAGCCTGACCTGCCTCCTGAGAGGCCACATTTTGCAATAACAAAGTCTCTCCCTGGGACTCCAGAGAAACCTCCGGCAGAACCACCGGCTCCACCAACACCTCTAAAGAACCGGCGTCTTCAAGCCTAGGCTTAGCTGCTTTGTCCTTGTGCTCGGAGCATCCGACGGCATTTAAAGACTAACCTGGCACAATCTAACCTTCTCTTTATATTGAATCTAGCACAAGAGCGACACCAAAACGTCGTGCTCAGGCCCTAAACAAGGAATACACAAAGTATGGTAATCTCTATGGTATCTGTTTCCCACAAGAAATACAGTTATTCACTTTTTCTGACATCCGGTAAACCACTGAGGCAAGAAAACTAAAATATTCCCGGGGTACTTAGCCAACTTTGACTCGGTCTGAAACTCGCTGCTTCTGCATCGGACCATGCGGCAAAGACTGAGGATATGACGTCGGTCATGCGCATTTGTACCCTGACGTCCTGATGTCAGTCTAACGCCTTGCTTTGATATTCGGGCCGACCGAGGACAGCGGACTACCCAAGTGTAAGGACTGCAGCAATGTGAGATGAAGAACATCAGAGAGGTCGGCATTAGTCTTCCTTGCCTTTACATGAGTAGTCCTTCTTACACAGAAAGCATGCATTGTTGTACTAAACAAAGTCTGTTTGTGGTTGACCCCTCTTCTGAATTACTGTAATGAATACTTACGGATTTAGCATAACCGATGTTTCCCATGACATCTGACCAGTTGTCTCTACCACTGTTAGTGGGAACTGGACATTATATGATTGAATTCACATTCACACACAAATCTTCTTGACATTGTATGACTGTCTTCCGGGAGACATGACAGCATTAAGTATTCCCTGCCTCGAGAATTAGATTCTAACACACTAATCACACTTACACTTGAGATAATGTACATTATGTAAGCTAAACAGTGCCCTTAAATGGAATCAAACTGGGGCCCTTTTGGCCCCTTTGTCTATGCAAGCATCTTGTCCTTTATAGACCTCTTGCTATTTTTCCTAAATATGAGTCATATACTGTCTCAAGCACTTATGTTCTCAGTTAACTGGGAAAGTACAGCTGTCTGAACATACATACCATAAAGTAACTTGAGTAAATACAAGAATCACTGTTGCAGTATCAGCCATAGTGCCTGGCAATAAGGAGATGCTGGTGGGCAACCAATCATCTGTACTCTAATCCACACAACTGGACATCCCCAGATCTAAGATGGTCTCTTCCCCATGCTGAGGACTTCACTAAGATACTACATAAAAAGGAAAACAGCCAATGTCATATTTATTTATATTTTTTTTTTGTGGTAAGTTACGAACAAGTATGCCTATTCATTCAGTCTGACAAGAAGGGGTTGACCTAACTGTGATAAGGTACAAAAGCCCTCCCTAGAAGAATGAGATCATAGGTAAATTTACACAGGTATCCCACCAGAAAATCTCTGTTTTACAATTGCACACAAAAAATAGAGGAGATGCCGTGACTATTGTTACTGGGAATGACAGTAAAAAGGGCCTCCCAAAACTACATGCAGGGAAGTGAGTCATCATCATAACTGTTTCTTGCACATGTTTGAGATTGCAATTGAGGTGGACAGATGATCAGTGAGCCCAGATCACTGAACTCTGAGAAGCCAGTGAAGCACCCTCATGTGAAATCAAGCAAACTGAACTACCAATGCTGTGGAAGCCATTAACCCCAGTACCCGGAGAAAGATTTGCTGGAGGGTGGCTGAATCACAGAATATTCTGGATGGAGCTTTGAAGGACATGTACCTTGTTTCTGGGAAGAAAAACGATGTAGTCTATAGTGTCCACGTGGCAACTAATGATTTAAATTGTTCGAGTTAGTTGTAAGATGGACTTTTCCTTGTTTATGTATATGCCCAAGGATAGACAGAGCTTGAGAAAGTAGTCCCTGGTGACCACTAGGAATTCTGTTGATGGGGAGCAAGAAAACAATCATTCAAATGTGGAAATACTCAAATCCCTCACATTTGTAGATCAGCTGTGACTACTGCCATGTACTTGGTGAACATCTGGGGGAGGGGATTGAAGGGCAGGGTTCTTAAATGATTGGCTCCAAGGTGGAAGCATTGGTATATTCTGAAAGACTAGGCTATTTTGATGTGAAGATAAGTATCCTAGAGATCTACAAAGCACTGTCAACATTTGCCTTGTGGCAAGCAAGGCAATATTGTTTGCACCATGAACATCCTAAACCAGGCCTTTTTTTACATACGTCTTTAGCTGGCTTAGGTCCATAATTTTTCTTTCAAGCCAAAAAGAATCCTGAATAATATACCCCTGCCCAGTCTGATCTGGTGAGGCACTCTTGGATGGCTCTTTTTTCTGAAGCAAGGAAAGGATCTCTCTCTCCAAAGATTTTTGAAGGTGAGGTGAATGTCCAGAGATGACCAATTCATTGGAAGGGGAAACTGAGAAAAATTAACTGTATAGCCTCTGGATATTATTCTCTATATCCAAGAATCCTGCGTGATGACCATTCATGCAGGGGAGTAGATAGACAGACTACCCCCCTCTCCCAAATGCCTCCAGAGGGAAGCAGTTGGGCAGCCCATCATGGAGGGTTAGGCTGCACATCAAAGAAGGGCCCTTGATATTCCTGGTTTTGCTGACCACTGCTACCTCTGGGTCTGCATCCATTTAAGGGGCCACCTTTGGGCAGCCACCCCTCTCAGAAGTGGAGTCCACAGGTTCACAGCTTGACTGTTGAAATGATATGGATATGGACCTCTTCTGTTTCATAGGTTCATAGAAGGTTACTAGGCTAGACATATTTATCCTGAGTTTCCCCAATTGTTGGTGGTTAGCTGAGTGAAGTTTGCAGAGGTAAGGGGCTACAGTAGTTAATTAATGACTTCCTCTGTCCAGAAGGAACATGGACACCAGACCAGGAATGAATATGCAGCACCAATCCATTGATCTATGCTGTGTTTGAAGAGGGTCAGGGAAGCTCTGTTTCACGTGAACTGGAAGCTAGTTTCAGAGAAGTGGCAGTCTCTGGGAGATACATCCTATTGTATTGATCATTGTGGGGTCTCATGTTTGACACTGATGGGATCCTGCTCACTTCTGAATCCTCTCTTTAAAAGAAGGACCAAACAAAGAAGATCCATCATATGAAGTGTTTGCAAGGGGCAATTTAAAGTCTTCAAAGTCAGAAAAGTGAAGTCAGGCAAGATGTCTTATAGCAATGCCAGATCCTGCTGCCCAAGCTGACCCTCAGCTGCATTATGCATCAGTCGTATGAAGCAACTGAAAAGGTTGAACACATTGTACTCAAGTTGATCGCTATTTCTTGAAATCTTGAGTAGGTGGTCTTTTCAAAGATACTATCTCCTGTTGTACTAACTCTCTCTGAAACTGGTTCATGTCTGCACTGCTGTTCAAGGCCCTGACAGGAAAAGTTCCTGAAGCATGCTCCAGTTTTTCTAATCTCTCCAAAGCTTGTGACTCTTTGCTGGGCAGGTGGGCAGATAAACAGTTGCAGTGTCTTCTATCAGCTCTCTTTTTCTCTGTTGCAGCTGACCCACCAGCAAAATTAACCAAGGTACTTTTGGAGCAAAACTGTCTACCCTTTGATGGCCTCAAAATTTTGTCTGGCATCCAGAACACAAATTTGTAAGTGTCGGTCTATTGCCATGACCTACTAATGCCCAAGTCAATGAGGTGGTCATAGGAGGCACCACCAAAGGGGGGCTGCAGGCTTCAAAAAGGACCTCTTGTCATGAGAGTGTGTGTTTGTGGGCCAGTTTGTAGGCTAATTTCCTCTCTGGAACATTAAATTCAGAAATTACTCCATAGGGGAGTTGTTGTGCCTCGTATTGCATGTCTTCATCTCGGTGAGATGAGACAAGACTGGCCTTCAGTTAACTAAAGAAAAGTTCAGGCTACTCAAGCATTTGGTAGCAGACCAAGACCCAATGAGTTTTCTATTGAGGGTTAGTTTGATAACCCACTGGGAATGGGAAAAGTCTGAATTTGATGAAAAACAAGAGGGAAATTCACTTATTTTCTTTTGAGGTAATGGGACTTCTGATCTTTTGTAACCAAAACCATGATCACGGTGGCTGTACTGTGAGGCTTGAAGATTATGGATAGGGTTACTTCCTGCTGATGAGTGGCTGTACCTCGGCCACCTGAAATGGGAGTCCTACCAAATAATCCCTTACAGAAATTAACCATGAGTAATGCCGAGCTTCTCTCTCACTCTCTCTAGTAATATAAGAGGAGATGTTACCACCCAAGGAGTGCAGATATCCATCATGGCACAGGGTAACTTGGACAGTACAGCAGATTCCTATAAGCCTTGTATAACATAACACGAGGCAGCTAGTGCCAGGAAACAATGTTTGCCTCCAGGGTGGTCGAGACAGGCAAGGATTCCTCTTTGGGGGAAGTGGCCTCCATAGGGCCTTGTGCTCTGTGCCTGTATTCTCATATACTTTAAATTTCTGAGGTAGACCTGTTTCCTCTTTTTTTATCGGGACACCAGATGTCAACATCGACTGAATGGCTTGCCTGCAGAAAAGAGTCTAGTTTTTTTCTCACTTAAATAGACCTGAATAACTGTAAACCTTTCATTATGGCTGATATTTGTGAGACATACTTTAGTTCTGAGAGTACTTCGATACTTATTTGATGGCACTGTGGGCCACTCCTAATAGCCTTGCTCTTGGGTCAACCTAACATTTGGATTAATAGTATTATTACACAGTAAGATTGGACAACCTTTGTTAAGGGATTTAAAGTAGTTGATAAGAAGTGACTGGTGGCAGGGGAAACTACCTTATGGTCTGGGGAGAAGAGGGCATAGCTATTAAACCTATGCCAGCCTTTCCCAGGTGTGTGTGTGTTTGTGCGCGCATAAAAAAGTTATGTACTTAACATAACATTCCATTTGAGTTGTTGCTTTTCATTTGTCTTCAGTCTGTGGGGCCCGGATCCAGGATCCGACTTGGCCGCATACTCCAGCATCGGATCCAAGCTCCTCCCCTACCCATAATGCCCCCGTCTCCCCTCAGATCAAGTTTGCTGCTGAACAGCAGCACCCCAACCTAGACCATATGCCTATAAACCTGGCATTACCCATAAAACTTGTCAAGAAAAAGACTAACGGAACAGAGAGGCTATGACTCCTCCATCCAGTCGACTACACAGCCCACACGAAGCAGGGGGAAGGAGGCAGAGACAGTTGAAGTCAAATGAAAAGCAACAATTCAGATGGAATGTTATGGTAGGGACATAACTTTTTTATCTGAAGTTGTTTTCATTTGGTCTTCAACCTGTGGGACAGAGTCCCCAGCTACCGATAAACCCTGGGAGGTCCTCTTGGAAGAATGTTCCGAAGCAAGGCTCAGCC
The DNA here is from genome assembly GCF_019279795.1 of Protopterus annectens. Lineage (NCBI taxonomy): Eukaryota > Metazoa > Chordata > Ceratodontiformes > Protopteridae > Protopterus > Protopterus annectens. Next base: position 463,152,400 of record NC_056745.1, on the reverse strand, counting down.
AATGGATGCCCTGCCCCTGGAAAGAAGGCCCAATGTATAATGGGAAATAAATGTGTGTGATGACGCCCAGGTAGCTGCAGAGCAGATATCTAAAGAAACCATGGACCAAAAAGCCAAAGATGTAGCAAAAGACCTGGTAGAATGTGCCTGGACATACCCTGTAAAGATAACCCTTTGGCTTGATAGACCAACAAAATGCATTCAGAAATCCATCAAGCAATAGTTACTTTAGAGACATGCTTTCCCAAGAAGGGTTTAGTAAAGGAAACAAAACGTTGATCAGACTTACGGAAGGATTTTGTTCCATGCAAATAGAAATGCAGCTGTCTGTGAACATCAAGCAAGTGCAATTTGTACTGTCCTTTATTCTGGAAATTTGGAAAGAAAGCTGTCAGATTGATGACCTGGTTAATATTAGACTCTGATACCACTTTCGGAAGAAATGACGGATTAGTCCACAGGGATACCCTGTCTTTATGAAATACCATATAAGATGGCTTGACAGATAAGGCTTGGATCTCAGAAACTCTCTTGGCTGAGGTAATTGCAACCAAAAAGGCCATTTTCCAAGACAGAAACTGCAACTCAACCATAGCCGCTGGTTCGAAGGGGGGAGAAGACAGAGCCTGCAGCAGCAAGGTGAGATCCCAAGGGGGCGTTGGGTCCTTACCTGGAGGCCTAAGTAGAAAGGTACCTTTCAAAAAGGCCTTACAAAGCTTGGACAAAGCCAAAGAAGCTGAATTCAAGCCTATGTGAACATTAGAGATCGCTGCCAACTGTACCTTCAACGTAGAGAAGCTTTAACCATGATTAAAAATATCCACCAAAAACTGCAAAATGACCGGAAATGATGGAGTAAAAGGATCCAGATCATGCTGACAAGCCCAGATCAAGAAATGCTTTCATTTACTCAAGTAAACCTTTGTGGGAGAAGATTTGTGAGCCGCTACCAAAATCTTCTTAAGGGGAGAAGACAGCCCGGGAGTCTTAACTATCAAGGGAACTGGAGCACCCAAGCTGTGAGCTTCAGGCTGACTAAGTCTGGGTAGGGAATCTCTGAGGGATGTGTAATCAGATCCGGAACAGGATCTAGTGTCCAAGGTGGACACACTGCATGAGACCATAGAGAGGGGAACCAAACTTGGCGAGGTCAGAAAGGGGCAATGAGGATCACTAAACTCCGCAGCCATTGAGCTTTCTGAATGAGCTTGGATATCAGAGGCAGCGGAGGGTAAGCATATAGTACACCGGAGAGCCAAGCATGAACTAGAGCATCTCTGGGGGGGGGGGGGCTTCCTTGGATGGGGGTTCAGAGCGAAACACTCGCTGCACTTCGCATTGGAAGGAGAGACAAAGAGATCACAGCAAGGCTGACACCACTTTAGAAAGATCTGCTCTGCTACTGATGGATTCAGACACCACTCGTAAGGCATCAGAATAGATCTGCTGAGCCTGTCCACCAGTATGTTGGACCTCCCCGGAAACTGCGTTGCCACCAGAAAATGGCCGGAGATCTTTCACTCCCACAATCTTATGGCTTTGCGACAAAGGGGATAAGATCTGGTCCCCCCCCGTTTGTTGATGTACCAGACTACTGACATATTGTCCATCTGAACGGCAATAGTCCCCTGAGGAAGATAAGCATGTAGAGCTGGTAGTGCCAAAAGCACTGCCCTCATCTCTAGGACACTGATATGCAGATGGGTCTCCAGGGAAGACCACGTGCCTTGGACCGTCCTTCCCATGCAATGGCCCCCCCCAACTGAGCAGGGAGGCCCTCCATGGTCACCGTGATCATAGGGAGAGGGAAGAACGAATGCAAGACCCAGAAAAAGGTCCAGGGAGTGATGCCACCAAAGAAGAGAATCCTTGGAAACCCGAGACGACTGAACTGGATGTGAGAAGGGAAGGTCTAGCAAGGACCACTGAACTGCCAGAGTCCACTGAAGGACTCTCATATGAAGACGTGCCGTTGCAATGAGAGTGATCATGGCTGCCATGGACCCCAACACCTGAAATGAATCATCTGGGGGACGTTTGGCTTGAAAGATGTAAGAGACATGATGTCAAAGAAATAGTAGTCTGTCCGGAGGTAGAAACACCTTGCCCTGGATGGTGTCTATATGAGCCTCAATGAAATCGAGAACCTGCACTGGAGCCAGTTGGAATTTGTTGAGATTTATGGTTATGCCCAGATAATGAGCGGTCTTGAGGAGAAGATCCGTGGTTTGACACAGTCAATCCCTGGAGGGAACAGAAAGGAGACAATCGTCCAGGTAGGGGAAGACCTGAACCCCCTGCAGCCGCAGGTGAGAAACTACTACCAACATCACTTTGGTGAACACAAAGGGGGCGGTGGTGAGCCCACAGTGGAGCGCTCTGAAGTGAAAATGAATGGCTCCCAGACGGAAGCAGAGGAATCTCTGTGTGTGCCTGCTAATCTTGATGTGATAGTAAGCACCTTGGAGGTCCACCAAGCACATTCAGTCATTTATCTGCAGGAAGGGCAGAATGGACTGAAGGGTGACCATCCGGAATTTTGTCTTGGCAATCGACAAGTTCAGTGTTGAAAGATCCAGGATGGGTCTTAAGTCCCCCATTTTCTTTGGCACTAAAAAGAACCTGGAATAGATGCCTGATGGCGATTGGTCTGGGCGGATGGGCTGGATGACTCGCTTTTCGAGCAGCGTGGAAATTTCTACTGCTGCCTGCTCCCGTTGAGCTGGTGGGACATCCAGGATATGTTAGGGAGGGAATTAGGGTTGAAGAAAAGGGATGGAGTATCCTCTGGATATTATCTGCAAAACCCAACGATTGCCGGTGATGGACTTCCAGGCTGAGTGCAGAGACAGACGTCCCCTGATTGCCTCCAGAGACGAGCAGTAGGGGAACCCTTCAGGACTGCTCTGAGGGTCTGTCTGGGAAGAGATCCCGAGACACTTGGTCCCTCAGGCCCCCTCTGCCACAAGGGCGGTGTCTGTTGTATCCCCCTCTGCCTCTGGGAGAAGGTGATTCCTGAGAGCCGTGGGAAGAGCCTTGAGATTTTCGGAACCACATCTTCACCCCACACTGATTACTAGAGAAGGATAATTGCAAGGTGGAGAAGTGTATCCCGAGGGCAAACAAAGTCTTCCTGTCCTTCTCACTATAGACTAAGGTGTCTCAAACAGTACCAAAAAGAGTGAAACCGTTATACGGGGCATTCGTAAACGATGCCTTGAAGGGCTCAGAGAAAGCACAAAGTCAGACCCAGGTGCGACGCCTGATACTTACACCTGTTCCGGCAGCCCTAGAGCCACCTTCAGTAGCGTGTGATGGCAGACTCATGGAAGTATTCAGTACCAAGGTAAGGGTGGCCATAAGGAAGAACACCCTTTTCTCCTCTGCCGACATGGACTCTGGGCCAGACTCAGCGACCTCTTTGAACAGGTCCCGCTGCAGTCTGATAACGTGTGCCATGTAGTTCAGCACATGTAAGACAAACATAGCTGAATTGTAAGCCTGCTTCAAAAAATGGGCCATAGTCCGAGACTCCCGGTCTGGAGGATGGACCATAGAGCTCTACTGAGCAAACTCTTTCTTGGTGGCCACCACAACCACCATGGCATCGACCAGGGATCCCTTCAACCAATGCTGCCTATTCGGTGGAGCACGGATTATTTTATCTGGGAGATTGGGGATATGACTCAACTGTATCCGGTTCCTTCCATGGCCTGGATGAAATTAAATCCACAAGGGGATCCATGGGAGAGGACACCAGGAGGAAGAGGGTCCTGTGCCAAATGCCTCAAGGAACACTGACTCATCTGGGTTGGGCTTTTGGGTAGGCCACCCTCCATGTTGGTGGAGGATTGGAGACATCCATAGGGGGTGATCGAAGGGAACCCTCCCCTTCCTCCAAGTCGGTATCTTCTGTGTGGGACTACAGTGAGGAGTTCAAGTGCGTCCTCTTGCACGTGTGTTTCTGAGGGAGCTCCTCAGGGGGGATTTATGGGGAGGACTCAAGACACCTTGGGGAGTTCCTGGAGAAGGAACCTCCTGGGGCAATAGGCTGTCCTTGAGGGGGCAGGATGGCAGACTCCAGACTAGAAAAAGAGGGAGCCAGGACAGACTCCGAGGATGACAGTGTCTAGGGTCTTGAAGGAGCAGAGGACCCTCTTCACCACATCGAAAACAGAGGGCGAACGAACCCCCGAAGCAGGGATGACCAGGACCGGATCCGCCTCCCTCTACACCAAGAGGTGAGCCAGAGCTGAACCTCCAGGTTTTGAAACTCCGATAGGAAGGGCCAACTCCAGAAACCTCAAAGTTGATGCCATCCCCTCAGATCCAACGCCAAGTCTAGATCTCCAAGAGTCGGCTGGCTCCGAAAATATCAGAGCAGAAGCACTCAGGGAAATGGTTGGCATCCAGGTACCTGGAACCACCAGGGCTAATCCCTCGACACCAGGAAACCTTGGACCCAAAGACTCCGAAACCAGAGGTTAGAACGGAAAAGGAGCAACGGGAAGGAAAACTGACTGCATGCTCAAAGTCCCAGAGGTGGAAGGAGCAGGCAAGACTCAGAAATGAATCTGGGGCCAAATAAACTTTTGCATCATCCTGTCCACCTCGGCTTCAGAAAGGCTCCGAGAAGACTGGATGAAGAAGCCACCAACCCGAGCCTGGAGTGGCGCCGAGGGGAGGCAGGGAGGGGGGACCAAGTTTGGGTAGTCTCCAGCTCCAGTGAGAAGTGGGGAGACCGAAGTCGAGAAGAGCCACGGGTCAGATCCGGACATTATTTCGCCGGGGGCTTGACCAAGGAAGAGTGGTCACGGGACCACTTCCTAGTCCCTGGATTTCTTGGTGGGTGGTTGAGTCCCAGAAGCTGGGGCAGAGGAAGAAGGAGAAGCCTCTGAAGGAAGAAGGTCCTTAAGAATCTGCTTATTCCTCCTGTTGATCAAGGAGTGAGGACTGAAACCCTTGCAGATCGAGCAGCAGGAATCTAGGTGCTCAACACCCAGACAAACAGCGCACAGAGTGTGGTCATCAAAAGGGGGAAGCTTATGGCCACACACGGTACATTTCCTGAAACCCAGGTTGGGTGGTTCGGCCATGGCACACTACACTCACTCACACACAAGACAGAGAAAGGGGGAAGGAAACGAGAGCTTTTTTGTTTTTTGTTTTTTGAAAACCGATGAGAAGCACACAGGGATACAGGGTAGGGTAAAGTGAAGAAGAGACACACAGACACCTGAACATAGAAGAAAAGAGATAAATCTTTGTAGCCTTTTCTTTTACTTACTGTCGCACATGCATTACCGGTGATTTGCTAGCATTGATGTCGGGTTTATTACTGCATTTGTGTTTTTTTTTTTTTTTTTGTAAAGCTCCTATAACTACTTTCAAGGTGTTATCTGCACAGCCCTACAAGTCTCCCAGACAGTGCAATAAAGATGCTGCTTGTTGGCAAAAGTCATTGCTGTACCTTGACACGTCAACTGCCCATGTTAAACTAACATATGTCTCCTGTTTTATTTCTGTTAATTAAGAATTAAGACCCTTTCTTCAATTACTGAACATCACCAGGACGTCAGCTTACTCTTACCCCCCTTCTATCTGCTAAGCCACTGACTACATCTCCTGAGCAGACAAGATGCCTTTTTACTGCAGTCATTAATGTTAATAAATTTAACTTCTCTCCTCTCTTAACTGTGGCTAACAGCTGATCCCCTTGTTCTATTACGGCAGAGTAACTTGCTTTTACTATCAGCTTCCACAGACACTGTTACGGTCCCATTTTAACTATTAACTAGGGTTTCCGTGACTCACCACAGTATAATAGACTGCATTTGCTGTTGTTAGAGGTTACTATTTATCACACAAGTAAACATTTAGTTGTAATCTATTCGCACTAGTAATGTAACTTAATGATAGTTTTTTTAAGGCTCCCGCAAATAAGGACTATGTACAACCTGCTCAGTTCGCCCTCGCTCCACTTGGGCTCAGGCCACTCCCCTACCCTACCCCCAATTCCCGCATTCCCCCACTTACACAAAACTTATACTTTACGCATCTCCTGCCCTCATACTAATTATCCAATCAACCTCCACCTACACACCTCTCCCAGAAACTCTTCTCTCCTCCCACACCCTAAACAGCTCCCCACTCATTAACCTCTCATTCTCCCTACTCTACACATTTACAACACTCCCCTGTCGTTTCACCTCCAATATCATTCAACCCTTCACCCAACCCATATCTAGCCATGATCCTAAATTTGATAGTAACTTCCCTACTACTACTACTGCTCACCTCCCTTACATCTTATCACACCAACTTCTATGATTGCAAGCCAACACCCACAATATCCTACTACAATAATAACCAGTTTACCTCAACTTCATTTACCATCTTTCCCTCACTTCACAACACCTCAATTACTCACCTGTTTCAATGCAAAATATTCCAACTACCCCCATACTCATTGCTAGACCTAAACCTAAACATCTTACTCATAAGTCCTTTGCTCCCAAACCCAACCCATCAGTTACCATCCTCTTGCTAGCAGGTGACATCGACCTTAACCCAGGGCCATCTATACCACACCCAGTTTCTGCTCAAAAAATCCACAGCCTAGCACTACTAACCACTACTCCCACCAACAAAGCATCCCCATCTTCCAGTATCCCTACCCCCTCATTCTCCCAAGAACCTCTCTATTCTAGCCATCAACGTACAAAGCCTAATGAATAAAGTGACTGACTTACATGCTTGGATCTCAAATTATTCCCCTCACCTACTAGCACCATCATTAACCTGGCTAAAAAGTACAGTTTTGTACCTACCATAAATGTAGATGTTCGAGGATCCCATTGCTGCAGTCCTTACTATTGGGTATAGTCCGCATCCAGCCAGAGTATAAGGCTGGCGTCGGTCAGAGGCGCATTATTAGGCTGACGGTAGTATCCAGGGTACTACGCGCATGACCGACGTCATATCCTCAGTCTTTTCTTGCCCCAGATGTCAGAAGACCCTAAAAAGACAAAGCCCAAAATACCTGCACCAAAAATATGTACAATATATACAAGAATATATACAAAAAATATAAGCATGTAACCTCATCTACACAACCACCCCTAAACACAGAGGGAAGGAGGATAAATTGGACTGCAGCAATGGGATCCTCGAACATCTACATTTATGGTAGATACAAAACTGTACTATGTTCTTCGTTCCCCATTGCTGCAGTCCTTAAGGTACGGGTTGAATCCCAAAGCAGAGGTAAGGGAGGCTGGCAAATCATAAAGAAGCAGGAGCTGACAACATGCCTTGCAAAACAGCTGTGGCAAAACCAGCCCTAGACTTAGAGTAGATAGGCAGGTGATAATGCTTAGAGAAAGTATGCACTGAACTCCAAGTAGCTGCTTCCAAAATATCCTTAGTTGCCACCCCTTAGAAATGCTGTTGAAGTGGCAGTAGCCCTAGTGGAATGAGGCCTAATCCCAGCTGGAATCTCCTTGCCATGATGGGAATAACAAAATGCAATGCAAAAGCCAATCCACCTAGAAATAGTTTGTTTTGACACAGGCTTGCCCTGTGAATTCAAAGCAAAAGAAACAAACAACTGCTGAGACTGCCTAAAATCCTTAGTCCTGCTTAAATAATAACGCAATTGCCTGTGTACATCTAAAGTGTGCAAAATCTTTTGAATAGTTTGGTTTAAAGCCACACTAGAAACCACCTTATGGAAAATCAAAAATGGCTCTACTGCATAAGCATAAGGGCCTGCAACTCAGACACCCTTCTTGCAGAAGTAATAGCCAACAGAAAAGCAGTCTTCCATGACAAGTATTTCAATTCAGCAGAACACAAAATTGAGATCCCAAGCAGGAGTAGGAGCTCTATGGGGGTCTTATATTCTTTGCCCTCTAAGAAACTGCTTGAACAAAGGATAAACAATGGTCAATCATAGTGAGCTGAAATTGCTGCAGCATGAATCTTAATGGAAGAGAAGGACAAACCTTTGTCCAATAACTCAGTAAGGTATTGAAGAGCCACACTCAAATTAGGCTCAGAAACCTGCAAATTCTAAAATAAAAATCTCTTCCATTTTTCTTTCCTTGTACTAGGTCTTCTAGCTTCCATAATCACATTTAAAGGAAGTTGAGACCTGCTGTGTTTCAACACAGAATATGCCAGGCTGTTAGATGAAGAGAGTGAAGCTTGACATTGAGCAGATGACCATCCTTCTGAGATAACAGATGAGGAATCAGAGTAGTGGGTACCAGTGTTGCAATCTGGAGCTATCAAAATCATCCTTGGCCTGTCTTGTCTGACCTTTAATAGTACCTTTGGAAGAAGAGGCAGAGGAGGAAAGGCATACACATGAAGGTTTTTCCAACTGAATTTGTGCAATACTGTGGCAGCTGGTGGTTTAGTGGAGAAGCGAACAGATCTATGTCTGGAGTTCCCCATGACACTGTCAATTTTTGAAATACATGAAGATCCAGTTTCCACGTGGGGATCCATGATTTGTCTGCTTACCGGGGGGATCATTGTCCGTTTTAACACATCTGCTAAGGAGTTCTGTGCTCGGCAGAAACCTTGCCTGAAGAGTTGGTGCAAGCTTAGCGCAGTCTCCCATAAAATCATTGCTTGCCTGCATAGAGGATAAGAATGTGTTCCCCTTGCTTGTTGATGTACCACATGACAGTTGTGTTGTCTGTTAGAATCAACACCTGCCCTGGAAGAAGTAACTCCTTGAAAGCCATTAATGCAAACTGGACTGCTAACATCTCCTTCATGTTGATATGTAGATGCTGTAGTCTGTCTTGTATCCACTTTCCATTTAGATGAGCTCCCCAAGCAATGTCCCAGCTGTCAAGACGTAAAAAACCCTCGCCTCTGGCACAGTCAGAGAGAGTCTTTTTGTTTAGTGACATTTCTGAGCCACCACAAAATTCTTTTTGAAGGCAAGGTATTATTTGAATGACAGTGTCCAAATCCTGGCAGTGCTGTGTCCATACATTTTGAGATACCATTGTAGCTTCCTCATATGCAGTTTGGTGCCATGAACCCTAATGCTTGAAGGACTGTCCTTGCAGTCAGCACGGACTGATGAGATAGTTGATGGAAGTAAAGTGATAGACTCTTTTGTTTGTCCGCGGTTAAAAGGCCATCTGGGCTGCTGTATTCAGTCTCACACCCAGAAAGCACATGTCTTGAGAGGGTACTAGACTGGACTTTAGGCATCTTAGCACTGCTATAACATGTTCCAGATGCTGTAGAAGGTCTTCCTTTTCTTGAGCCAGAATCAGGCAGGATAGATTTGAATGTGAAGCCTGAAGTAAGCTATCACTGGAGCCAGAACCTTTGTGAATACCTGGGCGCAGTAGATAGGCAATGCAGAGAACTGATAATGAGAATTTCCAGTTGAAAACAAGAGATACTTCCTGCAACTTAGCCTTATAGGCACATGAAGGTAAGCTTCCTTGAGATCTAAAGTTACCATCCAGTGATCTTTGCCCAGCAGAGGTAAAAGCTGTTGTAACGTCAACATCTTGAACTTGGGAATGTCCAGGAAAGTGTTGAGGAGATAAATCCAAAATTGGTCTCCGTGTGTCCCCTTCTTTGGTACTAGGAACAGGAGAATAAAATCCTAGGCCCCTTTCTGATACAGGGACTGGCTGAATGGCCCCTATCTGGAGTAACTGAGAAACTTGCTTGTGAGCCTTTTTCTTTGTGGAGGAGAGCGTCTGGCATGCCTTTGAAAGGGGCATTGTATGGAAATAAAATCTGTAACCGTGGTGAATGATATCCAACACCCATTTGTCTTGAGTAATTAAATCCCAATTTTTTGAAAAGAGACAGTCTTCTTCTCCCAAAGGGCTGCCAGACGGGAATCTACTGGCAGCTGAAAAGACAGGTCATTGGGTCTGTTTGCCCTCACCAGAAGTCTGAGCAGGTGAATTCCTGTTCTAGGCCTAAAAGAACCTTGAGCCCTGCCCCTACCACGTCTAGACCTACCCCTAGACTGGGAATCATAAGCAGGATATGTCCACCCCTTAGCAGGCCAATTTCTACTAAACCCGGTGGCTGCACCTGCAAAAAATCTTTAACAGTTTGCATAGACTTAGCTTTGTCCTCCATTTTCTTTAAAACTGCTTCCACAGGCGATCCAAACAACACATCAGACTGTAAAGGAGCATCCAAAATCCTTGTCTTAACATGCTCAGCTAAATTCTGATCCTTCAACCAGGCATGCCTGCGAAGAACCGAACTAGTAGCAGCCACCCTCGAGGAGGCCTGTACAGCATCAAAACCACATTGCAAAGAATGCTTACCCACTTGTTCAGACACATGAACCAAATCCAGCAACTCTTTACACTCAATACCTTCCGCCAAAGCATCCACCTTAGATTTCAATTGTGAAAGGAGATAATTCTGATATTTTAACATGTGAAACTGACAATTCAATGCTCTCATGGCTAGAGTGGAAGAAGTGTACACTTTCTTTCCCCACCATCCAAAGCCCTTGCCTCTTTATCAGTGGGAACAGGATTTTTAATCACAGAAGCTTTAACACCTTTAGGCCCTTGAGAAATAGTTTCTGGGTCCGCCCTAGGACTCTTAAACAAATACTTATGAGCTTCGGGCACCCTATAATACCTATCAGGCTTAACAGGAGCAGGAGGCAAAGAGTCAGGGTTCAGGGAAGCCTCTGCAAAAACATCTTCCACCACATTCAACACAGGAGGAATAGCTAAGGGCCTATGCTGGGGTAAAACAAGAATTCCCTAAGCCTTTTCCTGGAATCAGAGTAATCCTGGCCTTCCCATTTAAAGTGCTCCCTCATGGAATGCAGAGTCTCTGAAAATGAGAAATCCTCAGGAGGAGAAGCTGTAGGAGTGGAATCATCCACATCAGAATCAGAATAAGTAGGATACTCCTGCAAGTCTCCTCTGAACACTGTTCAAAACTATCAAACTCCGGTTCCACCCTAGGCCTCTTATCAGGCGGGGGCATAGAACCTCTAATCATAGTAATCAAATCTTCTGCCATTTTAAGCATATGTTTCTTAGGTACAGAACCCGAAATGCTAGGAGAAGCCCCCACTGAAGCTGAAGTAGGCTTACCTCTCAAAGAAGTTTTGGCAACAGAAGGAGAGGCTCTAACTACCTTGGGAAGAGAGGGAAGAACAGTCACCTGAGAAGCCCCCTCAGCCTGGCCTACCTCCTGAGGAGGCACATCCTGTAACAATAAAGTTTCTGCCTGGGACTCCATGGAAACTCCTGGCAAAACCTCTGGCTCCACTTTCTAAAGAAGGTTCATCAACCCTAAGCCGCTGTTTTGTCCTTAAGCCGGAGCATCCGACGGCATTTTATAATTAGCGCTTCCAAAACACTAACCTGGCACAGTCTAACCTCCTCTTAATAGTGCGTTTGTTAAACCTAGCACAAGAGCGGCAACCAACAACGTCGTGCTCAGGCCCTAAACAAGGTATACACAAGGTATGGTAATCCCTATGAGGTATCTGTTTCAATACAGTTATTCACTTTTTCTGACATCCGTAAATACTGAGGCAAGAAAACCAAAATGTTCCCCAACGGGTAACTCTGTTTGGTCTGAAACTCCGGTTTGGAAATATTTCAGAACGCCAACCTAAGAACCCCATAATCCCTAACTCAGATATTCTACCCCCCCCCGGCTATAATATCTACAGACTTGACAGAACCACAAAAAAGGGTGCAGGAGTGGCAGTCCTATACTCTGACCACCTGACCCTATCTCTCCTATCTGTTACAATACCTAACTTCTACCCTGAAGAAGTACTAATCGTAAATTGCCATCTAAACAATCACAAAAAGCTTGCTATTGCCTCAGTCTATATCCCACCAGGTAAGAACATCCCTATCACTGAAAACATACTTTCCTGGGTGTCTCAAAACATAGCCTATGAAACTATCCTGCTAGGAGATGTAAACATTGATTGGAATACCCTTGATACCACCCCCCCGACCAAAGCATCAACTTGCTTGGCTTTACACAGCTAATTACTACCCCCACAAGACTAAACAAAAACTCCAGTAATGGCACAACACTCAACTGGATCCTGTGTAGTAACCCCCAGATCTACCATAACCCTCGAACACTCCCAGATGTCCTGGGAGATCACTTACCCATGTGTATACTAACATATACTCCTCAGCTAAATAAATCACATCTACACAAATTCTGTCGTAAGCTTATTGACTTCAACCCTACCATTCTTAATGATAGACTTTGTTCTATCAACTGGTCTAACCTACACTCACTTCCTCTCAATGATGCAGTACTTAAATTAAATTGCATCTTTCTTAGCATACTCGACTCACTAGCACCCTCTGGCAAAATAAGAATACAATCAAACTATGCCCCCTGGCTCAGTAAAGAAACCTGTACACTAATGCACAAAAGAGACTCCGCCTGGAAAACATAGCAAATAGCAAATCCCCACTCACCACCAATTATTTAAAGAACTAAGAAACTCCACCAAAAAACAAATAGATAATAAGAAATTATTCTACATCAGTGCCCAAACCACTCATCAATCCAACCCCAAAAAATTCTCAATCCTTCATCCTGGTAAACCTCAAACTCCCAGCCCTTACCCTAACCTTTCAGACCAAGACACTGCCTCCCTCCTTAACCATTTTTTTATTGATACCTTTAGCAACCTAACAACTGCCAACCACAACTCCCCCCAAAAAACACCACCTCAAACCACAGATAACAAAACATGCTTCTCTCTCAACTCTATCCCTACCTCCTGCATAAAGTCTCTCCTTCTTAAACTTAAACCTTGCTCTCCCTCTGCTGACGCTCTACCCCCGCACTTTCTCAAACTAGCAACCAATACTATTGCCTACCCAGTCACAATACTTTTTAATAAGTCTATTAAAGAAGACACTGTACCGAATATCTGGAAGTCTTTCTACGTGATCTCCCTTCACAAAGCAGGCAACTCCAATGACCCCTCAAACTATAGACCCATTGTTCTAATTTCCCCACTGTCCAAAATTCTTGAAAAATGTGTACATAATCAGATAATGAAATTCCTCACCCAAAATAACCTCCTGACTCCTACCAAACATGAATTTTGACCAAATCAAGAGTACCTCTACAGCCCTTCTACCCTTTACTCACACTAGTTCTGAAACTAAGGATAACAACAAACTGGTCTCATGTCTGTTCTTAGACCTATCAAAAGCATTTGACACAGTGTCACACTCAAACTTCTTTACAAACCGGCTAACCTAAATCTTTCCAGCTCAACTCTCTTGGTTTTTAGCTATCTCTCAGATAGACTACAATCAGTAAAATGGCAGTCTTCTTGTTTTACTTTTCTACCAATACACATTGGCATATCCCAGGGCTCTATCCTGGGACCCCTTCTCTTTAACATCTTTACTAATGACCTCCATTCTTCCACTACCCTCTCTACCCTACTACAACATGCAGACAACTCTACTCTGATTACATCCTCTCACTCAATCTTACAATTGCAGCCACACACACAACAATCTTTCAGTAGAAAGCTGGCTAAATGAAAATCAGCTTATCCTGAACCTTAAAAAAAAAAACTCATTCTCTTTCTCACCAAGGCCAGTGATCACCTTAAGCTCTCCTTCTCCATCTCATCACTAAATAAAATCATCATTAATGTTGAAACTCACACAAATTTACTAGGATTGACAACTGCGATCAGCAAAAATTCGACTTACACATCCAGCAATCAATTAACATCCAGCAATCAATTAAAAAAACTAATCAAAAACATGGTCTTCTATATCTCTAAAAATAATTCCTTTCCTCTGACTTTAGACTCTCCCTGGCCAAAGTCTATCTACTTCCTAGCCTCCTCTATGGAGCCCCAGTTCTTACCAACCTTCGATACTGCCTGTTCTCCAAACGCGAACAAACTTACAATAAAATTGCAAAATTCGCACAAACTTACCTAATCCTACCCACCACTGCCTTGCTCTAAATAAACTACACTGGTTTGAACTTTCTCATCATCTCAAATTACCCCAACGCCATGCAATCCACTTCCTTCTCAATAAATCCACTGCCTGTCCCTCTCTCTCTCTCCCTCCAGTCTAGTCACTTATTACACCCTGTCTCGTCCCTTACGCAGTGCTGAAAAATTCCCTCTTCATATTTATAGGTCCAAAATGAACACTGGCAATCTCTTATATAAATTTTCCATTACAAAATTCTGGAACAACCTTCCTACCAATCTGTGTAGCATTACACAAACTAACAGTTTCAAAAAAGAACTAAAACACTTTCTCCAGAAAACTTGATTATGCCCCTGTCAGGATCCTACCTAATCCCAATTCCAAGCACTTGTCTCTCCCACTTTTAAGCTGTAAGTCGCTTCCTCTGCCCTACCTAGAAAAGGCCATTCAACTACACCATCAGTACGAATGTAGCATGCCTATTGTTACTTGTATAATATCATATATATATATATATATATATATATATATATATATATATATATATATATATATATATATATAATTTTTTTCTATCTCATACTTTTATCATATAAATATTATTAGTTTACACAATTTTTTTCTTTTTCTCTTTTGTTTCAAACTTATCAAAACTGTGCACTCTTTATATATGCATACTGTTATACTGTCTTTGTTTTGTTTCATTTTGAGAATCCTACTTCTGTAAAAAACTATGTATTATTCTTGTACAGTCTCACTATATGTCTACTGAAAAATTGTTCATTGTTTTTGTTACTTTCTGTGAAACTTATTACTATAAAACTGTAATTATTCGTATTGGAGCTTTTCTCCACTGAAACTGGGCCTGTGCCCAGATGGATCAACCCGGTTAACAAATGTGAAATAAATAAATAAATAATAGAAAGACATCAAAATGTTTATTCCTTACTTTAAAAAGGACCTAGGAGCTGAACCACACTGTTGTCTCTAATAAGCGGCAAATGAGATCTGAGGGGAGGAGGGTGACAGGGGCATTATGGGTAGGAGAGGAGCTTGGATCCGATGCTGGCTAAGTCAGATCCGTGTCGGATCTGGGCCCCACAGGTTGAAGACCAAATGAAAACAACTTCAGATCTCAAACTTCAAAGAGTGTGTGTTTGTGTCAGCTACTTGGGCAGGGACACAAAGCACTGATCGGACAGAGGGTGCTGGAGGCCTTGGCTTGGTCAGTCAGCTGAGATCTCAACAACATAGCTGTTTCAGTGGGGAGTCTTATTGGGGATATGAAGAAAGAGGGTGAAACCAGCTCCAGACTGACTGTGGTCTCTGTGTGCTCTTAAGGGAAATTGGACTTTACTGTGTGTGTACTTGTCATCCACCAGTGTGTACTTCCCCCACTGTTGCCAGTGGTGAGGACTGAGGCTCCCTGATCACTGGGCTAGTGGTGGGATGTCAACGTCAACCCCCCCCCCCAAAGAATGAACAAGTACTGGGAGTGGAAAGCTTTGGGTAGAATTTGCCTTCTGCTAGCACTTTTTATTTATTTATTTATTTTTACCAGTGACTTTATGGACCTCAGAAATTTATCCAAGTCCAGTTCAATTAAGTCTCAATGAGATAAGGGTACACAAAAAGATTAGTAATAAAGTTGCTAAACTGAATTCTTATTTTCTGATCTGAAACTCACAAGCAGGTTCCCCGATATATAGAGGACTTGTATGCATCGAAGTACAAACATAACTGATGTAATGAAGGGAGAACAGCCAACTATATAATGAACATCAAACCAACATCAGATGGGGAGGATTTACTGTTAGAGGGATACCCTAAAAAAAACACCTGCAACGTTAATCTAAAGTTGGACATCTAGGATATTGTCAAATCCCTGAAGTAATGAATACTACTGCAGAAGTGGCCCCTATTATGAACACTTACTGTTCTCATTGAAGCACTCTTCCTCCTCCCACTTTCAGCCCTTCTACAAAACATCACAGTGGAAAACAGGCACTGTCTTCTTTATTATAATATCTTATACATAATAATTAATGTACATCACAAGAGCAGAGATGGAATTCAATCACATGAAGGTTGATTATCTTTACAGATTTACTACAAATGATTACCTATTTTTTGTTTTGTTTCTTTAAGGATGGCATCTGCTCCTCGCACAAACAGGTTACCCAGTTTTGTTTGAGTAGGCTTCTTTGGAACAGCTGCTGTCCTAAAAGAGTGATAATAAAATTATCAAAAAATGAGAGTCTATTACATAAGCACTAATAGAGAAATTATGTTATAGATTCACCTGAAGGTACAGTGGATTAAAAATGCTCTTATGAAACACATTTTGAAGCCTTTAAAAACAGCAGCTCCCATAATCATTCACTAGTTGTGATATGATATACACTTGAGAAATGTGTCAACTCAGCCTTTTACCTGAAAGAAGTTAGCAGGCTACATAACCATAAGGAATCCAATGAAAATCTACACAATGATATATGACCAAGTCCTCGCAAAGGCAGCAGTAACAGCTCCCAACAAGGAACAGTTTTATAAAATACAATGAAAGAATGTCAATCTGTAACCATTACTCTAAAGACAGTACTTGTAGGAGTTTACTACAGCAACATATTATCAGGAGCACAGTTCGGCAAAGAAAGCAACTCCATTGCAGGCTAATCAACTAATGGCGTTCTATACTCAGCCATGAGAATGGAGATGTCTACTGCTATAATCACTGGACAGCTGCCACACCCTCCTAAGCTTCTGCAGTGACGCACTGATGCAGTCCTCTTCCATTTCTTTACAATTTACACTTTATTCTTTATTCTGAATGTCTGAACCAATAGTCTTACATTTCAGCTGATACCATCAAATAAAATCTGCTGTGTTTGTTGTCAGACCAGAACATTTCTTACCAGGTTTTGCATTTAGTCAAAAATATTTTTATTGTTTTACAAATATACAGGTTGGTACAAAACAGCAAAATTAATTGAGGGTTATAATAAAGTTGAATAAAAATTATATACAGAATTCAGAAAACTATGAAGAAAAACTTGATACCACAAAGCGTTGCTGGTACAACAATAACCCCAATTTAGAGAGGAAATATGTTAAGTCTACAAAAGATTAATGCTAATAGTGAAAATTAAACATTTAAGCTTTTTAGACATAATAAAATCAGAGCTTACAGAGTAGAACAAGAGAATTTTGAACAGAATACCACAGATGTCTCACTTTTAAGTGCCAATTTTCCACAATCTGAAATAGAAGCTTCCATGCAGATGTTCAATCTACAAAAGGTTTTTAGTTCACTTGTAAACTCTTAAATATGTTGTAGTAACAGTGGAAATGCTATTTTATAATAACCTCTGGTATGGTAAGCCAGTGCATCAAAATATAAAACTTTATATTAAAACAAAACTTACAATACGCAGCCTCATTTACTTCTCAACATAATTGTATATAAAAACAATAGACCGCCATGTTAAGTCATGCTAAATAAAGCCTAAAAATTTGAATCGAATATTAATCACATTCCAAACTTTTTGAACACAAAAATATGATCAAAAGACCAACTGACCCATAACCTCCACATCAAACTGAAGATGGAAGTCTATAGTAGACATTATTATCTTTTCTTCCAAGAAGAGTATAGTCGTCAGGAAAGAAGGGTTCCTGTGCATACTGTAAAAGTATACCTGTCTTAACAACAGACTTCCCTATACTCTTGAGATGAATGTACTCATCAGTGTTTTCTAAGTCTAATTTCCATAAATACTGGTCCCAACACATACCTAAAACAAGGCACATGTTTGGATCTACAAGCTGTCATGATTTCCAAAGCATGCACAGTAAAGTGGTCAGTGTGTGATACACAGAGCTGGAGTTATTAATAAGTATTTGCAAATAATTATGAAAAATGCCACTTTCCATTATTTAATTTATGACGCATGCAACAAGACTTTGATGATTAGGATTTACTGCTTCACTGCACCAGTATAGCAGCTACCACTGTAACCTTCCTTAAGGCTGCATGGCCCAATAATTTGTATATTATCAAAACATTACATAGTAGATATCAATTCTAAAGTTAGACAGGATTTGCTTCAGCTTTTCTAAACAGCATGCCAAATCCCATTTTATGGAATGTTCTACAGCAGCAACCCTATATTCCAATACCTGTGGTTACACTGAGCACTCTCGTACAACTATACTTCCTTCCCTGACTGTGAAAGAGACTGGAGGAAGTTGAACATTGTAATACATATACATTAGTAGGAAATTATTAAATAGATGTAGCTTTGTTGAGTGAAGAGTAAAAAAATTACACCAAATAAGTTGCAGTTGTTTTGTTTAAGTATTTAATTTTCACAGGTTCATAGATCAGTATTAATATTTACAATTATAATATAGTAAATATTTAATTTTGAACAATGTAAAAGTAATAAAACATTTTTTGGACAACCTCTGCAATCCTTTTTCAAAATATAATGGATAATCTGTCTATTACTCTGTTTTACAGGCATTTTGAATCAGACTTGTACTTTAACATCTATATCCTAGGAGTTTGACATGTTAGCTTGCAGAAGAAGGAAAAATGAAACAAAAGTCTGGACTACATAAGACGTACCACCATCACTTCCTCAAAATCATCATGACCCTCTTTTCAAAATCAGCGAACAGTGACATTCAGCCTTCTATTCATTACAGAACTGATCACTCGTATATATTTTTTTAAGTGCCTGTGCACATTACCTATTAGCCATTGCTAACAAATGAGCAGCAAGCTACCAGAGCTTAGCATGATTCCCCCACCAAATGTATTAACGGCATCAATTTTCCAAAATAGAAATTAGACACTTATTACCAAACAGCAGTATAGTGGGAAAGTGCACAAATCAGCTCTCTAAAATAGGTGAAATAGATTGTGTTAGCAAGTAGTGAATTTCTTATAGTTGTGTACAACTTATTGCATCTGGTCATTTGATGAATGCCTCCATGATAATAGCAGGTAGTTATATACTTATCATACTAAATGCCTCCTTGAGACCCATAACATAATTTGTCCCTGAAAGAAGCCTAAATTCTATTATTAAGTAGCTTTGTTTTTGATTCTCCAAAATGGATATTTGCAGCTATATAAAGTCCATGCATCTTGAAAACTACACTTGTTTGTGCAACTTTACTACTGCTAGTGGAAGACGTCTTCCTACTGTAGGATTTCACATGAATTTGACAAGCACAAAACAAACCCTAGGAAAGCTGGAAAACTTATAAGTTGGGTTCAGATCACAGGGCTGGAAAAATAGAGACAGAGACACTGCAATGAAGAATTCAGCAGTGAATTTGGACACAGATGAAGATTATGACCATTTCCTCTCAGATTTAATATTGTAAAAGAGGAAACGGATCAGATTTGAGGTATATATCAATGTTGATCAAATTAGTACAGAAAGTGCAGTTTCAGACAAATTACACAACTGATTTTTTTTAAGGCTACATAACTGATTTTGAACAAAAATGTTGTTGGCTGTCTAAGTATAATGTGGTACTCCAAAATCCAAACTTAGTGAAACAGCAGACAAATTGCTACTAAATCAAAATCAACCTGCCCCACACGTCCTGTAGCCAGAAGATAAACTTTTATTCAACAATGGTTAAGTGCTTTCGTCCTTGTATTATGTTACGGACTTCTTCAGAACCAAAGGGGTTTTTTTTGTTTTTCCCCCCTCCTTTCTCAAAACTCACCCTAGTGACTTCCTTCATTTCATTTCCACTCCCTCTCCCTTTTTCCTTTCTCATAACTCACCCTAGTGACTCCCTTCATTTCATTTCCACTCCCTCTCCCTTTTTCCTTTCTCATAACTCACCCTAGTGACTCCCTTCATTTCATTTCCACTCCCTCTCCCTTTTTTCCTTTCTCATAACTCAGCCTATTCACCTTTCACTGTTCTATTCTCTTGCTATAATTCTTCCTACCTCTCAGCTCATGAAACTGATTGTATAAGTGCCTGCACTCCAAATTATACTTATGTACTCCAAAATACTTATGTTTTAATTGCATTCAATGCTTTGTTGCAACACTTTGCTCAAATGTTATTATTCTGTCTTCTATATTACTGTGTTTTTAGTAGTTTTGAAAATTGTATTGTACTTAATTTTGTTGATATTAGCTTTGTAATAATTGTATATGGATCTTTTCTCCCCGGGCCTCCATTGAAAATGGGCTAATTTTGGCCCAATGGACTTTCCCGGTTAACAAACTGCAAATAAAATAAAATAAAAGTAAAAAAACAGAGCCACCCACTTTTTAAAAACTTCTTTATACCGACATCATAGTATTCTCTTAAAGGCACACTACTAAAATTTTCACACAATATTTATTTTATATATATGTTACTACTATATGTTAAAATCATTAGTATTGTGTGACAATTTTGGTAGTGTGCCTTTATGAGAATGGTATGTTGTCACTACAAGGGAGTTTTTAAAAAAATTACCAAGTATTGCAGTGAACATTAAGTCAAACCACAACACATTTCACAGAACATAAATTAAGTATGACGTTGGGTGGACAAAACAGGCCAGTGAGACCTCCGCTGCAGGACATAAAACCTGATGCACAACTATGACATGAGGTCCAAATGTGCTGCATGTAAAAACACCTAACATTGGGTTAAAGAATATCCAAGTAGAGGTGAGCAAGTTGAGATAATCAAGGAAAGCAAAATTTCCGAAGACAGAAGAAAGCAGTCTGCTAAAGAGCTAGCTTAATACGCAGAGATTTTTATAGTAAAATCGTTTGGATCAACTGTGATTGATACTGCAAGCACATACACTGTTTGTCGAGAAATGGTTAAACTAAGTTAGAGTGTGATGGATTTGATACTGAAAACAGACACATGTATTAGCAGAATTTTCAGAAGTCCAGGATGTGGAAAACGACAAACCAGTGATGCTTAAACAACTAAATTTACTAGGCCTGAACATTACTGTGTCAAGATTCTAGATAAAGACCTTAAGGCAGTCACTGTAAGAGCAAGTTTCTCATAGTTTACAAAGGAAATGACTATCAAGGGGAAGCAGACACTGTATCTTTAATTTGAACAAGCCTCTGTGAATAGATTGCAGAAATGTGCTTTGTAGTTCAGAAAATAAAAATCATGAATGCAAGTACTTGTACCTTGAAACAGATAGTAGATAACTGTGAGACTTGCCCCCCACCCCCCATGTTTGTTTGGGTTTTCGCCATGTAAGTGGGCTGGTCAGCAGACCCTTTTCAGCCACAACCCAGTCTCATAGGAGCAAAGAGACTATAAAGATAAGCACAACATTAGTACTGTATCAAATTCCACAAGTTAATCTAGCAACAGAAACATGCAAAAAATAATGCAAATTTAACTAGAGTGTAGATTAAATAAAATTAATTTTAAACACTGCCATTGGAAGCAACTGCAATCATCATCCTTAAGATGCTCTTTCAGTTTAGTCTGAAGCTATTCAGTGCTGATTATTTCTTTACTTCTGCTGAAAGGTGATTCCAAGTAAATGGGCCTAATCTGGAGAGAAGATGTTCACCTATAGAAGTTTTAAAGCACGACCTAATCAGAGTACTGCCTTCCTCTTAACTACCAGTCCAGGAGTATGCCGGATCTCTGGTGGTGAGTTCTGCTTTTAATTTTGGGTAGCTTCCTGTTTTAGTCTTTTCAATAGCACGGTGCCTACCGGTAGCGCAATCCTGCTAGATACTGGTAACCAAAAGAATCCTTTGAGGAGATCAAAATGCTGGGTACAGGCATCAGACAAAAGGATGAATCTACATACTTCATTCTCTGCTACTTGTATCTTACGAGTATTTTAGGCAGGGTAAAATAAGACCATACTCACATGCTGGAATAAGAACATTCCTTGCTAACACCTTACAGGGATTGTTTGAGAGAAGATGGAAATTTTATCACAACTGAAGATAACAGTATTCCCTGTACTGTAAAATACTATGTAGAATGTCTATGTCTATAGTCTATATCAATTTGTGTTTGGTCAAAATCCCAATCTCCCTTGTGTTCTGGTTGATACGTTCTCTGATTACAAGACAGAGAGAGGAAAAAGAAGTTATATACGTACCATAATGTTCCATCTATGTTCTTCCTCAATGAGTGGATTTGGATCCGATCCATCGGATCTGACTTGGACAATGCTAAAGCTTGCAGCCATCAAATCTCTTGAGATTCTCCCTTACCCACAGTGCACTTATCCAATTACCTCAGCTCTTGTTTGCTGCTACATCAGTGTAGGAAGATTAAGAGAACTGGAAGAACCATAACCAGGGTCATATTACATATATTTATGCATATGTATATATCTATCTATATATACATATATATATCTATCTATATATATATATATATATATAGTGTGTGTGTGTGTGTGTGTGTATATATATATATATATATATATATATATATATATATATATATACACACACACACACACACACACACACACACACACATATCTATATATCTATATATATATATATATATATATATATATATATATATATATATATATATAAATGTACACACACACATATATATCTAAAAAGGTATATGCATAGAGATCATGTAAATACTCGTTCCTCCAGAAGCCAAGGACAGGGGGTTGGTGGGAGGGGAATTATGGAGGAATGAAGATTGACAACACAGATACAACGTTACGGTAAGTACATAACTTCTTTATCTGTTGTTGTCGATCTTCATTCTATCCTCAATGAGTGGGACATCATACCTAGCTACTTGTATCCATGGTGGACTCGAAGAAGGATATTCCTGAGCACCAAAGAACCAAATGATGCTCTACCTCTGGAGACCAGATCCAACTTGTAATGAGTGATAAACGTATGAGGAGTAGCCCAAGTTGCTTCTGCACAAATATCCACAGACATCCTTGACTGAAAACACATGTTAAGTAGCCACGGATCTACTGGAGTGTGCTTTCAAGGGATGTGTAATAGGAATGCCCAGTTTAGTACAGACAAAGGAGATGCAATTTGTCAGCCACTTTGATAAGGTAACTTTGGATCTCAGAAATTCTTCTTGCAGAAGTAATGGTGACCAAGAAAATTGTTTTCCATGTAAGATATTTAAGGTCACATGTAGCTGCTGATTCAAAGGGAGGTTGTGAGAGAGAGACTGAAGAATTAAATTTAGGTCTTATGGAGGCTTAGGGTCTTTAGAAGGAGTGCCCCTTTTAAGAAGGCCTTGCTCAATTTGTGAGAAGCTATGGATATGCCTTTAAATCCTGTATGGTAATTTGAAATTATTGCTAGCTGTACTTTAACGGTTGAAGTAGTGGCACCGTTTTGAAATAGGTGAGCAAGGAAATCTAAAATGTGATTGATGGGAGCTGAAAAAGGGTCAAGATTATGTTGTTCAGCCCAAAGGGCAAATCTTTTATATTTACTGGAATATGTTTTCCTTGTCAAGGGTTTATGAGCAGATAAAATTGTACATCGGACAGCTGATGAGAGCATAGATTGACTGGCTACTAAGGGAACTGGAGAAACCAAACGGTCAGCTTGAGGTTTAGTATATTCGGGTGAGACAGGAGGTCTGGAGTCAGATCTAGGTTCCATGGGGGTTGAACCAGGTGAGACCATAGGAAGGGGAACCAAATTTGTCAAGGCCAATAGGGAGCAATGAGGATTACTGTGCTCTTCGACCTGACGGATTTCTGCAGAAATCTGGGAATCAATGGGGTTGGTGGGAAGGCATAAAGAAGACCGGGGGCCAATCGTGAAGTAGAGCATCTCTTGGTGACTGAACCAGTGGGGAAAATCAGGGCAAAATAGCTGCTGCATTTGTTGTTCAGGGAGAGGCAAAAAGATCACTGCATGGCTGGCCCTACTGGTGGAAAATCTTGTCCGCCACTTTCTCATTGAGGGACCACTTGTGTGGAAGAAGAATGCACCTGCTGAGTTTGTCCGCAACCACGGTGGATCTCCCTGGAATGTAAGTCGCTAAGAGAAAGTGGTCAGAAGAGATCGCCCACTGCCACACTCTGACAGCTTCTTGACACAATGGATAAGATTTGGTTCCTCCTTGTTTATTGATGTACCAGACAACTGACGTGTTGTCCATTTGAATCCCAATCATTCTGGTAGGAAGAACATCTTGAAATGTTCACAAAAAAGAAGTTATGTACTCACCATAACATTCCATCTGAGTAGTTGTACTTCATTTGTCTTCAACCTGTGGGAATACGGACCCTTATCGGATCCAAGCCGGCAAATATTACTAGCATCAGCTCCGAGCTCCAGACTCCTCCCCTTACCCATAACACACCTCCACTGCCTTCCATCCCAGATCGAGTTTGCTGAACTTATACTTAGAACCCGACCTGATGACATACTTGTGACCTATATTGCAGCCCGTAGGCTGAACATGTGCCAAGGTCCGGGGGAAGGAGGGAGGGATGGTTGAAGAGAAATGAAGTCCAACTACTCAGATGGAACATTATGGTGAGTACATAACTTCTTTATCTGAAGTAGTTTACTTCATTTGGTTTTCAACTTGTGGGATAGCTATAGTGACCTTGGAAATAGGTTTTCACAAAAAGGGTCTATAGAAGGAAACAATCAGATTTAAGAATTTTTTTTGTCCTGTGTAAATAGAACTGTCTATGAACATCAAGCATGTGTAGCTTGTATTCCATCTTGTTCATAAAATTGGGAGAGAACACAGGCAAATTTATAGTCTGATTGATATTGACTGGTGATGCCACCTTAGGAAGAAAAGATAGATTGGTCCGAAGGGAAACTCTGTCTTTATGAAAAATCATGTACGGAAGTTTGATGGACAAGGCCTGTAATTCTGAAACCCTTCTAGCAGAGGTAATAGCTACCAGAAAAGCTGTTTTCCATGATAGAAATGTTAGATCTGCAGTAGCAGCAGGCTCGAAAGGTGGAGTGGCCAGAGCTTGGAGAACCATAGTAAGGTCCCATGGGGGAACAGGGTCTTTGACCGGGGGTAGTAGCAAAAAGGTGCCTTTGATAAAAGCTTTACACAGTCTGGAAGATGCTAAGGATGCAGAATTCTCGCCCACATGAAAATGGGAAATGGCAGCCAACTGAACTTTGAAAGTAGAAGAACTAGCTCCATGCTGGAAAATATCAGCTAGAAAATCAAAAATAGTGGAAACAGGAGCCGTGAAAGGGTCTAAACTCGTCTGAGAGGCCCAGAAAGAAAAACATTTCCATTTGCTGCGATAAACCTTTCTGGTTGAAGGCTTATGAGCAGCCACCAAAATAGATCTAACTGAGGAGGATAGTCTGGGAATCTAGCAATTATGGAAACTGGAGCAGCCACGCCGTGAGCTTCAGGCTGTCCAGACTCAGATGAGGTACCCCCGAGGGGTGTGAAATCAGATCCTGAATGAGATCTAGGATCCAAGGTGGAGCCAGAAGGTGAGATCAAAGGTAGGGAAACCATACCTGGCCAGGCCAGAATGGGGTAATGAGGATCACCTTGCTCCCCAGTCGACAAGCTTTCTGCAGAAACTTCAGAATGAGAGGTACTGGCGGGTAAGCATACAGAAGACCAGGAGGCCAAGCATGAACTAGAGCGTCTCTGGGGGACTCCCCCGGCAGGGGGTTCAGAGCGAAAAACCTGCTGCACTTCGCGTTGGAAGGAGATGCAAAGAGATCGCAGCAAGGTTGACTCCACTCGCTGAAGATCTGTTCCGCTACTGACAGATTCAGAGACCACTCGTAAGGCATCAGAATGGTTCAACTTATTCTGTCTGCCAGAATGTTGGACCATCCCGGAATGTGCGTTGCGATGAGAAAGCGACCGGTGGAGGTCGCCCATTCCCACACTCTCATGGCCTCGCGACAAAGGGGGTAAGATCTGGTCTCTCCCTGTTTGTTGATAAACCAGACTACTGACATGTTGTCTGATTGAATGGCAATCGTCCCCAGAGGAAGAAAGGCATGAAGGGCCTGCAACGCTAGAAGGACCGCCCTCATGTCTAAGACATTGATATGCAAGCTGGTCTCTATGGGGACCACAGACCTTGGACTGTCCTGCCCGAATAATGCCCCCCCATCCGAGTTGTGAGGCATCTGTGGTCACTGTGGTTTGGGCCAGGGCTGGAACAAAGGATCGTCCTTCCAAAATGTCCAGAGAGCTCATCCACCATATGAGGGATGACCGACACACTCGACTTAGGTGGATAGGATAAATTAGTGGTGGTTCCAACAGGGACCACTGAACCGCTAGAGTCCACTGAAGAATCCGCATGTGTAGCCGAGCACATGGAAGAAGAGTTATGCTCGCCGCCATTGAGCCTAGGGGCCCTCAACACTGATTCCGCCGTCGGGAGGTGCGAATGGTAGATCAGGGAGACATGCATCCTGAGGTATAGAACTCTCTCCGAAGTCAGGAATACTTTGCACTAAAGTGTATCTATCCTGGCACCAATGTAGTCTATTACCTGTTCCAGATCTAGAAGAGATTTGGATGTGTTGAATGTGATACCCAAACTCAGGGCAAGTGTCAGAAAGTAATCCCTGGTTTGGGAAAGTAGATGCCTGATGGGAGCAGTGAGAAGCCAATTTTCCAGGTACAGATACACCTGAAACCCCTGAAGCCTCAGGTGAGCCGCTACAACCGCCATCACTTTGGTGAACACCCTGAGGGCTGTGGTGAGACCAAAGGGTAGGGCTCGAAATTGATAATGATTGGCCTCTAGCCGGAAGCGTAAGAACCTCCTGGAGCTTCTGTGCATTTTTATGTGATAGTAAGCATCCTGGTGGTCTAACGAGCACATCCATTCGCTCTCTTGCAGGTACAGCATGATGGACTGTAGTGTGACCACCCGGAACTTCTCTTTGGCAACTGAAAGGTTCAGGGTAGAGAGGTCCAGAATGGGCCTTAAGTCCCCCGTTTTCTTTGGAACCAAAAATAACCTGGAGTAGAAGCCCGATCCAGACTGATCTGGGGGGGGCAGTTTCGATGGCTCATTTTTCTAGCAACTTGGAAATTTCCTGTGCTGCTGCCTCCCTTTGCGTGGGTGGAACGTTCGGGAGGTGTCTGGGAGGGGTTCATATTAAAACACCAAACGCTGAAAACAGCGAATGTTGTTTCATCGACACATATTCAGCGAAAGCTGAAAATGTCGAAACCACAGAACAGTGATTTCTTTCCTTGGGAAAGAAATCGCTGTTCCAACCACAAAAAAAAAAAAAAAAAAAAATTAAACACTTCCAAACACATACCCTAACCCTAATTATACCCCCCAAAAACCAGTAAACAACTAAATACACATATGCACTTACCTTAACCTGTACCCTAACCCTAAGGTCAGTAACTCTTGCACATTTACATAAACAGTTCCTAACACATACACACTTACCTTAACCCTAATTCTACCCCCCAAAACCAAAAGTAAACAGCTGAAAACACATACACACGTAACTCAACCATACATCTAACGCAAAATAAAAAAACAATAAACACTTTCATACATATGCACTTACCTTAACCCCCACCCTAACCCTAAGGTCATTAACTGTTGCGCAATCATGCTCGGGAGCTATACCGAACAAGGGATCACACTACACTTCAGAAAACGGCAGAGCAACGAAGTGGTCAAGCGACTTCTTTCCCAGGGAAAGAATTCGCTGAACAGCTGCTTCCCTGTTTTGCCTGTTTGCCCTACATGCGTCGACAAAAACGCATTCGACAAAATGCGTTTTTGTATTTCTAATAGGAACCCGTCTGGGAGATATGGGGTAACCCACGAAGGGGATAGCATATCCTCTGGATATGATTTGAAGCACCCAACGGTCCGTTGTTATTGACTCCCATGCCACTGGGTGCAAGGACAATCATCCCCCGACTGCCTCCAGAGTAGAGCAGCCGGGCAACCCCTCAGGGTTACTGCCCAGGTCTGTCCGAAAACAGTTCTCGAGACCCGAAGTTTTGCGGACCCCCTCTGCCTCTGGGCAGGCATCCATTCTGTCCCCCTCAGAGCCCTGAGTGTCCTGGGAATACTGAGACTTCGGGAACCACATCTTCTTTTGCCCTCTCTGGTTCCGGGAAAAAGACCTTTGAGGGTTAGATAAGTGAATTTCGACGACAGACAGTGTCTTCCTGACCTTCTCACTCTGGACTAATGTCTCCTTGATGGCCTTACCGAAAAGTGTCGAGCTGTCATAAGGGGCATTGGCAAAAGAAGCCTTAAAGGATTTGGTAAATTGACACAACCTCAGCCAGGTGTTACGCCTCATGGACATGCCAGACCCAGCCGCCCTAGCCGCTCCTTCCGTAGCATGGGAGGGGAGTGGCATGGACGTATTTGATACCGATTTTAAAGTGCCCATTTTCACAGAGAACGAAGCTTTGTCCTCCTGCGACATGGACTTGGGTGGAGACTCCTCCAGCTCCTTTACTAGGTCGTGTTGGAGTCTAGTGACATTGGCCAAGTAATTCAGCACCCTGATGGAGAAGGTAGCTGAAGCATACACCCGCTTCTCTAGGTGGTCCATCATCCGTGACCCCAGATCAGGAGGGTGGACAGAGGAACTCTCCTGAGATAGTGCCTTCTTAGTGGCTGCTGCTACCACCATGGCATCTACAGGGGAGCCCTTATTCCAGGATGGCCTGTCAATGGGGGGGGGGGGTGCTTAACATTTTATCTGGTCGTTTGGGGATAGGCTCCATGGTGTCTGGTTCCTTCCACGCTCGTGAGGTGATCAAATCCACTAAATGATCCGTGGGAGGGGACACCCAGGAAGTAGACGGGCCTGTGACGAAAGCCTCCAGGAACACAGACTCATCAGAAGAAGGCTTGGGGCCAGACCAACCTCCCTGCTGGTGCAGGACTTCCATGATGTCTCCAAAGGAGACATCTTCGGGAGGTGACCTTGGGGAGCCCTCTCCATCATCTAAATCTGTGTCTTCGATTAGGGACTCAAGGGAGTCTAAGTGTCCCCTCTTGCATGTATGTTTGCAAGGCACATCTCCAAGTGGGGCTCTCAAGGGAGCACTCACAAGCCATCTGTCTCTCAGGAGGAACCGTCTTCGAGCACAGGCTGTTCCCTCTGGTAAGACAATGGGGACCATAGACAGAGCCGAGGGGGTCTGGGCGGAGTCCGAGGGGGCAGTCAGGGGTCTCGATCTGATGGAGAGGACCCTTTCTACCACATCGAATGCCGAAGGAAAGCGGACCTCCTGGGAAGCTAATAAGGAGGCCTGTCTCCCTGGGTCCGACACGAGAATCGGAGCCTGTCTTGAAGTGGATGGAGCTCTGAGTGAGGGGACCTGGCCCGACAACGTCAGAGCTGATGGAAAAGTTTCCACTTCCTTGGATCCGACAACCAAGCTCCGGCTCCGAGAGCGGCTCGGATCCGAGACACTCCAGGCAGCTGTTGGCAATGAGGAAACAAGTACCATCGGCGCCAACCCCCTGACCAAGGCCAACCTCAGATCTGAGTACTCTGAAGCTGAAGGTCGGATCAGGGAAGGAGAAATGGGTTGAAAAAAAGGAAGCAAACTCCTCCCTCCAGAGGGAGAGGGGGCTAGCAAGACTCCCATCTGGATCTGTGTACGGATAAAGCGCCTCATCATCTTATCCAGATCCATGTCCGTTAAGGAGCGGGTTGACTGTGATGAGGCCATGGACTCTGACCTTGCAGGTCAGGGAACTGAGGCCCAGGAGATTGAACGTGCCTCCTCCAGCTCCGGGGAGAACCTCGGGGACCGGAGCTGAGAGGAGTCACGGATCCGTGCTGACTTGCTTGGAGAATTGAGGTCCGGGGACCTCTTCCTCTTTTCCTTCGTCTTCGAGTCTCTCTTCCATTCTCTACCTCTCCTCTGCTCCTCTACCGTAGGCTTAGATGCAGGAGTTTGAGTCCCAGCCTGGGAGGGAGGAGAGGCCAAAGGAAGAGAAGATGGATAGGCAGTCACAGCAGCCGCTGTGACTGAAGTCTAAGACGAGGAAGGAGGATCAGCAGAAGGAAGAAGACCTTTGAGAGCCAACTTGGCCTTCCTATCTTTTAAGGTTCGGAGGTTGAACCCCGCACAAATGGAGCAATCCACACTAAGGTGAGCCACACCTAGGCACAACACACACAGAGTGTGGCCATCTGCTGGGGAGAGCTTATGGCCACACTCTGTGCAGCACTTGAACACAAGCTTTTCAGCCATCCTGAAAGAAGCCTTAAGGAAACAAAAACAGGCAAAAATGTTCTCAACTCTAACACACACATACCCACTCACCACGCTAGTCTATCGACAACACCACATAACAAACTACTCTAAATATCTACCTAAGCAAACCAACACTCGATGCCAAAGTGATGGGAGGGGAGAAATGTTATCTAAACTAACCTAGATTGGCTAAAGAAAAGGTTAAAGTGTTAAACTTACAGTAGAGAAATAACCCACTGCTAGCTGAAGCTCTGAAGGCACGATGTATAATATATCATGCCAAATGAGATCTGGGGATGGAGGGCAGTGGAGGTGTATTATGGGTAAGGGGAGGATTCTGGAGCTCAGAGCGGATGCTAGTAATATTTGCCGGCTCGGATCCGATACGGATCCATATTCCCACAGGTTGAAGACCAAATGAAGTAAACTACTTCAGATGCCAAGAGCACTGCTCTCATCTCCATGACATTTATATGCAAACTGGCCCCCTCGGGGACCAAGTACTCTGGACCATCTTCCCCAGATAATACCCCACCATCCTATTTGGGAAACATCCATGGTCACTATGGCCTTGGGCTGCACGGGGTGAAGGGCCGATCATAGCACAGTTGATTGGCTTGGATCCACCAACACAGTCTTCTTTTGCAAGTGCTGGCAATTTTTATCTGGAATAAAACTGATTTGTGGAAGACTGACCATTGAGTAGCTAACAACCTTTGAAGGATCTGCATGTAAAACCTGGCCAGTGGAACTAAGGTTATCGCTGCAGCCATGAGGTCAAGAGTTCGGAGGACTGTACAGGCTGAGATTGATGTGCTGTCTACAACCTTCTTGACCTGTGACCTTATAGTTAGAAGTCAGTGTGGTGGAAGGGAAGCAATGGCCATCTTTGTGTTGAGCAGTACTCCAATAAATTCCAATGTCTGAGTTGGATGAAATTGTGATCTGTTGTAGTTTATGGTTATTTATAGGACAGCACATGCATGGAGAACCTGATCTCTTGAATGTATGAGTTGACACGTGGTCACAGCGGTAATGAGACAGTCATCCAGGTAGGGAAACACCTGAAATCCCTGCAGTCTAAGGTAAGCTACTACTACTGCTGTGCATTTGGTAAAAACCCTAGGGGCTGTGGTGAGTCCAAAGGGCAGAACTCTGAATTAGTAGTGACTGGCTCCCAGCCGGGATCGTAGGTGCTTTCTGGATCACCTGTTCATCTTTATGTGATAGTAGGTATCCTGAAGATCTACGAAGCACATTCAGTCGTCCTTGCCTAGAAAGGAAAGAATGGACTGAACCGTGACCATCAGGAGCTTGGTTCATTGAACAGATTTGCTTAGATTTTTGAGATCCAAAAATCTATCTCCAGTCTCCCCTTTTCTTTGGCACTAAAAAGAACCTTGAGTAAGTTCCAGATCCTATCTGGTCCGGTGAGACCTCTTGGATGACTCTCTTTTCTAGCAGCGTTTGAATCTGGATTGCTGCTTGATCCCTCTGACTGGGTGGAACATCAGGGATTTTTCTGGGAATTGGTGGTTGTAGGGAAAAAGGTATTATATAACCTCTGGAAATAATCCTCTGCACCCAAGTATCTTTTGTTAAGTCTATCCAGGCTCTCTGGTGTAGGGATAATCATCACCTGTCTCCAGAGGTGGACAGTCGAGCCTCCATTCAGGAGCGCTGGTAGGGTTGATCAAAGGAAGATTCTCATAAACCCTGGTTTTGCGGGCCACGTCTGCCATGACAGCAACAACGTCCACTGGAGTTTCCCCCTCTGCCCCTAGGGGCAGTTTCTCCATGGGTGTCATGGAAAGGACCTTGGGACTTTTTGAACCACATTTTATGACCGCTCTGCTGATTCCTGAAGCAGGATCTTTGGGTGGCTGAAAAGCATATGCCTATGGCAGACAAAGTCTTTTCATCCTTCTCACACCTGAACAGCATTTCTTTCACCTTAGGGCCAAAAAGAGTTGTTCTGTCAAATGAAGCATTGATGAAAATGGACTTAAACGGCTTGGCAAAAATCGCACAGCCCATCCAGGCATGCCTATTCACGGAAATGCCTGAACCCGCAGCTCTTGAGGTCCATTCTACGTTGGAAACTAACCTCATTGAACTATTGGATATTGCCTGTAGAGTTGCCAACTGAGAAGTTACTGAATCTTGAACTTCTGCAGAAATGGTTCGTGAGAGAGAGTATTTGATAACTCCTTGGTCAAATCTCTCTGAAGTCTAATAAAGTGTGATCGCAATGCAAAGGTCACTGAAGCAAAGATACACTTCCCCAGTCTGTCCATTGCCTGTGACTACCTATTGGGGGGATGGACAGTGAAACTCTTGTCGGCTAGTTCCTTAGTGGCAGCCATAATGACTGCAGCATCAACTGGAACCCCCTTCCCCCAAAATTGTCTGTCCCCAGGTGGTGCCATTAGCCTGTCTGGTCACCGAGGTATGGGTTCTATGGAATCAGGTTCCTTCCATGCCAACTTAGAGATATGGTCCTGTACCAAAAGCCCCTAGAACAGATTCCTCCAGTACAGGGCTGGAGGATGTCCAGCCAGCTCTCTGTTTAAGGATTTCTAGGATGTCTACAAAAGGAACATTTTCAGAAAATGACCGTGGGGACCCTTTGCTCTCGTCGAAATCCATATCTTCGGTGATGGACTCCTGTGGGGAGTCTAGGTGCTTCCTCTTTAGCATTCTCTTCCTGGGCACTTCCTCAATGGGATGTTCTGGGTAAGTCTTGGAAGAGGAAATCAAAATTCCCTGGGAGGGAACCTGAGGTTTCAGTACAAGATGTCCCTGTGAAGAAAGCCGCTGAGTCTCCATGCACTGGGACAACATGGAATATGCAGGATCGTAAAGGCTCCATCAGGATTGCCGAGGCAGAAAGCACTTTCTTTGCAGCATCGAAGGCAGAGCTCGAAGGAGTCAGGGAGTCAGAGAGACACTTTGATCTGAGAAACCATGTTTCCAAATCATCCCCTCTCTCTGACATGTCAGCACCGCCCCCAAGGAGGAAGCCACAGCCGAACTGTCCAGTGCCGAAATGCCAAGGAACAGACATGGCTCCGAAAATTTCAGAGTCAAATGCTGCACCATGGACTCAGCAGGCAGGCTTTGGCTCCAAGAGCTCTCCAGATCCGAAAGGCTCAGAGGTCTCAGATTATGTTGCATCCGAGGATAAGGAAATCCTCAGATCCAAGACTGATGGATCCGGATGACTGGGATCCTGTGACTTTAAGGCAACAGATGGCGTTAGAGGAGGAAACTGCAGGGTGGGGGGTGTGGTGGAAGGTCAGGTAACGTGACCCAGAGGGGTGGGCACAGAGGGAAAACTTATCTGCCCTTGTGTCAAGAGCATCTTCCTCACCACTCTCTCCACATCTTCTTCTTCTATGAGACTTCTGCAAGAACAAGTAGAGTAAATAGAGGGGGATGCTGGCCTCTGCAAAAAAAAAAAAAAAAAAAAGATGATGGAAGTTTGTTAGGAACTGGGTCAAACAACAGAGAATACAGTACAGTTGTGTACCTACAATAAATGTAGATGTTCGAGTGTATTCACTGTTGCAGTCATTACTCTTGGGTTATCCTGCTGGCAGGCTACCCGCAGCCAGCCTGAATTCCAAAGTCTAGGTCCGGCGCCGGTTGCTGTCGCCTCTTCCCTGACGTCAGTGCACCAGGGGTATAAAAGATGCAGCCAATGCCATTTTCTTCAGTTTTTCTTGGCCCAGATGTCAGGTACCCCCAAAATGGTAGGCTAAAAAATTATGCCAATAATTATGCATGCAGTAAAATAAACATTTCCTTCATCGACAAGCAAATACACCACATAGGTTGTATAAGATAGAGAAGTGTAGGTAAGTCCCAGCAAAAAAAAGGGGGATGGTGGGTGGGTAACCTCTACTGCAACAGTGAATACACTCTAACATCTACATTTATGGTAGGTACACAACTGTACTATGTTCATCGTGTTTCACTGTTGCAGTCATTACTCTTGGGTTGAATCCCAAAGTTGAGGTTGGGTGGCTGGGCCTAAATAGGATTAGGAGAGGCTATAAGGCCCTGCAGAACTGCAGAGGCGAAGCCTGCTCTGGATTTAGAGTAGAGAGGTAAATGGTAGTGCTTTGTAAAAGTATGCACTGAACTCCAAGTTGCAGCCTCTAAAATGTCTTTGGTTGGTATTCCTCTGAGAAAGGCTGCTGAAGTGGCTGCTGCCCTGGTAGAATGAGGCCTAATGCCCTTGGGCACTGATTTGCCATGTTGTGAGTAGCAGAAACGAATGCAGTGGCCTATCCATTTTGAAATAGTCTGTTTTGAGATGGGCTTTCCTTGAGATCCTGCAGCATATGCCACTAAAAGTTGATCAGTTTTTCTGAAAGCTTTAGTTCTGTCCAAGTAGAAGTGTAGTTGTCTGTGTATGTCCAAAGAATGCAGAAGTCATAGTCTGTCTCTTGCCTAGGCCTCTTGTCAGGAGGGGGATGGGAACCCCTGATCAAGGTAATAAGGTCTTCGGCCATTTTGAGCATCTGTTTCTTAGGCATGGAAGTTTGTCCTGGAGAATGCTGTACTTGTTTCTTTGTCTTTAAAGCTGCTTTAGTCTTTGCTTTAAAAGCTGAAGTAGGCTTTACATATAGCTGTGTAGGTCTGAAAACGCCCTCAGAAGAGGCTCCTGACCCATCTGAGGGAATGATGTCCGAGTGTC
Source organism: Protopterus annectens (assembly GCF_019279795.1). Lineage (NCBI taxonomy): Eukaryota > Metazoa > Chordata > Ceratodontiformes > Protopteridae > Protopterus > Protopterus annectens. Next base: position 463,117,499 of record NC_056745.1, on the reverse strand, counting down.
CAATACCTTGAGTATCCAGAGGCCTAGCTGGCTCCACGTGGGAGTCGTCAGCGGCCTGTGGCTCTGAGGTAGCAGGCGTCAGGGGCTGCGAAAGCGCCTCACTGAGAACCGGTGACTGGCTTAGCGGAAGCCTCGTCGTCGGTTTTGGATCTCGGATGCCTGTCCTTCTCTTTTTCCTTGCGTTTTTTAGAAACTCCGGTCGTCGGCTGTTCCGACGGCATTATATATTTGAATTTTCGGCCAAAGTATTGAAAAGCAAAATCAAACAGATGCTTAATAGTGCGTTGGTTGAATCTAGCACAAAACCGACAGCTAGCAACGTTATGATCAGGGCCTAGGCAAGGAATAGTGTAAGAATGAAAATCCTTATGAGGTATTTGCTTCCCACAAGAAATACAATTGTTAACTTTTTCTGACATTGGTCTGGAGCAAGAAAAAAGTTTCCCCAATGGGGTACTTAGCTTTAATGAAGACTTCGGATCTGAAATTCATCTGTGAAAATCTCAGGAGTCGGCTGACCGGCACTTGCGAACTGCTTTTGGTTTGAGAACCGCACGGCAAGAAAGACTGAAGAAAATGGCATCGGCTGCATCTTTTATACCCCTGGCGCACTGACGTCAGGGAAGAGGCGACAGCAACCGACGCCGGACCTAGGCTTTGGAATTCAGGCCGACTGCGGGTAGCCTGCCAGCAGGATAACCCAAGAGTAATGACTGCAACAGTGAAACACGATGAACATCTTGGCCGAGGACAATATAGAGTCTCTGAGGGTTCTGTCTGATCTGATGACTTTGTCTTCTAATCCAGCTTAGACAGTGCAGGATCCATAATGCTTGATTTAGATGTCATAGGACCCGAGGGAGCAGCTGGATCCTGAATTCTCATTTTCTTCTGAGCTGGGGTTGAGACTGGATGTTTAGCACTTCTCTTCCAGGAAGAGTCTGAGGAAGATTTGGAAAAAGTGGAAGGCTTTGACTTTGGAGACTGGGATATGGCTTCTAAAACATGAGGGGATGAGACCTTTCAATATTCATTTGTTTTTATGCTCTGTTAAAGCTCACGGATTAAATCCTTGGCAAATCAACCAGTCCTCCTGTAAGTGTAATGGACCCAAGCAGTACATACAAAGGGTGTGTGCATCTGAGAGCGGCAACTTATGCCCACATTTGGAGCATTTCTTGAAACCCACATGTTTGTCAGTCATCATGCAGTATCTTAGTCAAATAATAATAGATAGAAAAACAATCAAAGTCGGAAAAGGTAACCTCCTTGTTTTTTTTTTTTTTTTTTTTAAACAGGAAGGAAAAAAGAGGTACAGGGATACCACCAATGGTATGAAGATTTACAACTGGGTTATAAGGGAAGGGAGAAACTTACGATAGTATCTAACAGTACCAAGTACAAAAAGGAAAAGGGGACGAAAACAGTAGCAGTAGCAAAAAAAGTAAAAAAGTTACAGCTACATAACTCTAAAGACACCAGTGAAGAAAAAGAGGCAAGGGAATGCCAACAACAGTATGTAAGATTTCACGACAAAGTCATACGAGAGAGAGAGAACAGAAGAAAAATTAACCACAATCAACTAAAAATTAAAGACTACTTAATGGCAAGAATTCCGAACAAAAACTTTACTTATCTAATACAGTTCAAGAGAAACTGGTAGACCACATCAGATAGCTACACGCGGCGAACGAGATCTGAGGTAATTGGGTAAGTGCACTGTGGGTAACAGAGAATCTCAAGAGATATGGTAGCTGCAAGCTTTAGCACTGTCAGAGTCAGATCCGACAGATTGGATCCGAACCCACTTATTGAGGACAGAATGAACATTGACATCAGATAAATATATTTCTACATTAAATGTCAAGGAGAACATTTCCTGAGGCTGAATACTGTTCTATCAATTTGTTTAAACACAAAAACAAATTTGAACTACAAATGAAAGGCTTGAAATAGACAAGGTAAACTACAAAAGAGATGACTTTGCAGACTGGAAAGAACCTGCACTTGTCATTAGCCAGGATGGAATTGTAGTACTTTTGTAATTATTATTCTAGGCTGTATAAAGTCATGGTTCAAGGAGAGAGAAAATATGTCAGTAAAAAATACAAGAATACGGTGAAAAACTACTGAAAACTACCAAAGAACTCATTAAATAAAAATGAAGATGAGATGGACAATGCAAAAATGAGTACAGAAGTGAATGATATTAATGCAGTGAGATAGTCACTTGCTGCAACAAGGTAGAAGGTTGTGTCTCAAAAAAGACTGCAAGATTTATGGATAGCAAAAAAGGGGTACAACTTAAAGCTGAAATTTTAGGGCAGGTTGTAAAGACACAGGAAGAGTCTTGGAATGATATAATTTGAACTCCTTTTGGTATTGCAGGCACAGAAGGGTCAGACTTACTTTGCAATAAAGCAGGAAATGATGAGACATGGTCTTTTGAATCACATAAGGGATACGTTGTGTTCTTGTCTAAGGGCATATTACTGCAATGAGCAATACAGGATGGGATGCAGAGCTGCAAAGATTATGTTTTTTAAGGAAGTTGGTACTGTTGGATAAACTGCAGTTCCACTAGAAGGGTGTACACCCTCAAAGTAACCTCAAAACGAATAGCACCCAAAACACAATTACTGGCTAGAGAATTTGAAGAACTTTGTAGGAAAGAACATTCAGTTTCACCAATGTGCAACTGAGTTTGCCTGTCTCCTCCTGTCAACAATTTCTCAAAAACAACAAAAACTAAGTTCTACAGCTATTAAAGTCTGTATTTTGCAAGGAATGGAAATTATGCCTGTTACCCCTCTTGAGACAGGACGTGTGGGATGATTATGGAAACCCAAGGAGTGCATTTATGGTCTACCAGCTACATCATTTTTCTGGTATAACAAAGTGAACAATAATTTTTCAGTCAAAAGAGATACTGACCCTAACTCTGTTCAACTGACTAGAGGGGAACAATAACATCACTGTAGTGATTACCTACAATAAGGTTTCAGAAGGTATACAAAGCATTGTTCTCAGTCCTTACATGAGGACATCAAAGCCAAGCTACTAAATTCGCCTTTAAAAAGGGATCCTTTATTTGGCCCTGAAGTAGCAAGCTTGGTTAAAACATTACAAGGACAAGAGAAAATTATGAAGGATTGTAGACAAATTTGCTCCACTTCTGTCCCCAGATATCAAAGAAATTACAAAGCAGAACCCACCTCTTCCTCTCGCAGGGTGCCTAGACCCACAGAAAGGGCCAAAGAATGCCAAGAAAGAGATTTCTAGATAAACCAGACAGGGATTGCAAATGTGGAAAGCCTCCCTACCCAGACAAATCAGCCTACTTTCTCTCTTGCCACCACATGGACCACCATCTCTTAGTCAAAAAGACTCACCTCATCTTTAGCTAATTGGCAACTGATAACCAAAGACAAATGGGTCCCTCTCCATTACTCAACAAGGCAACAGAGTGGTCTAGGAGGAAATCCCTGCATTCAAGGCCATCCACCCCCCCTCCCAATCAGGTTAAGCTCCTATCCCTCTCAATCATTCAAGTCCAGTTCCAAAGTAAAATAGAACCTGTGCCACACCAACATGTGGAGACAGGGTTTTATTCCAGACTATTTATTGTACTAAGAAAAGGAGGAGAATGCAGACGTATATTTGATTTGTCCCCTCTCAATACTTTCCTCAAGGTTTTCTCATTCAACAAGTCATTGCAGACTCTTTTGCCCTTCAACTTTCTGCAAGCATTAATGGTCTCCTTGGATCTGAAGGATGCTTACTCCACATGCCAATCTGGTGAAGATCCCTGGCTATGTGATTTGCAGCTTGTTCATCACACTTTCAGCTCTTTGCTTTACTCTTTGGGTTATCTACAGCCCCCCTAGGGTTTTCAGAAACCGTCACCAGTAATAGCCTTTTGCGGGACTCGGGGAATTCAACTATTCCCATATCTAGATGTTTATGCAGGCAACTTCTCAGATCATAATTTTACTTCTACTGGCTAAGCAAACTAACTTCCCGTCTACTGTGTTCTCAACTTATGTAACTCAATATTATCTGATTCTATTGTTGTTTTGTTGATATTATACTTGACTGTTTTTTTTTTCCTGGCTTGAAGTGCGACTTTGAATTGTATTAACTTGATTTTATACTTTACTTTATTTTTATGTAAACGTTCATAGAAATCTTTGTAATACTGTAACTACCAGTATCTAAGTATAAATATTGTAAACTTGTTTTTTGGGAGCTTTTCTCCCTGGGTCTCCGCTGAAAATGGGCTTTTGTTTTTAGCCCAGTCAGACATTACCCAGTTACCAAATGTAAATAAATAAATCTCAGTTTCACTATTTCACTCCTCCAAACTCTGGGGGTTCCCGAACAAATTTAAGTCAACAGTGAACCCCACACAAGACTTAAGACTTAGTTTTCTTGGGTTGCAGACAGGACACCAAACTCATGCAAATCTTTCTACCTCTAGACAAGGTGCTGAGTCTCTCCAATTACTTTCAGTCTCTTTTACCTCTTCAAACGTGCACTGCAAGAGAATTCCTCAGGAAACTGGAATTCATGGTGGTAACCATACCCATGGTCCTCTTTGCCAGACTACATCTGAGAAAGATTCAATAGTATCTGAAATCTATCTAGTCCCAGCATTCTCATCCTCTGGACACTCAGATCCCTCATCTCCCCAACTTAAAGACAAAAATTAAATGGTGGATAACACAGGTAAATCTCAACCCCAGAACTGTCGTTCAAATTGCAGATACCTCAACAGGAGTTACACACAGATGCTTCAGGCAGTGTGTGTGTGTGTGTGTGTGTGTGTGTGTGTGTGTGTGTGTGGTGGTGGTGGGGGTATGGGCAGGCTCCATGAAAGTCCAGGGCCAATGGCCACTAACTCAAGAGATCAGCATACATAAACCCAAAGGAAATACATCCTCTAATTCAGGCCTTGCAGATCTTCTCCCACACCTAGGTCTTGAGTCCCCTCAGAATTTTCACAGACAGCACTGTAGTCATGTGGTACATACACAAACAGTGGGGAACAAGATCTTATCAGCTATACAGACTGGTTCTTACAGCATGGGAACAGGCCACAAAAGCAAACCTGTCCCCCAAGCAATTTATATTCCTTCACTGGACAACTACCTGACAGAGTTTCTAAGCAGATTAAGGGAAGACCTTCATGAAAGGATACTGAACAGAGAGGTCTTCTTAGACATAGTCCGCAAACCAGGTATTCCTCAGATAGACCTATTTGCCTCCATCCACAAAAACAGCCACTTCACATTTGCTCCAGGACTCCCTGCCCTCAGGCATGGAGGACAATGCCATGTCCTTTCCTTAGAAAGGGAGGTTCCTTTATGCCTTCTCTCCTCTACCACTACTCAAAAAATTCTTGCTAAATATCCAGAGAGATAAACCAAAGATCTTACTGGTGACTCCCTTTTGGCAAATGCAACACTGGTTACCCCTTCTCTACCACCTAGTCATGGGGTCTTCACTAGAAGTTACCCACAGAGAGGACTTGCTCACTTCTTCACCCCAATCTACCATCTCTCAACCTGACATTATGGATGACAGAAAATTGCTGTCTGAAAGGGATCAAAATACTGAGGATGTATGACATCTTTTTCAGGAGGCAAGGAAACCTACTTCCTGGAAATCTTATATATCTGAATGAAAAAGATTGCCGTCATGCTAAAGAACAGGAGCCTATACAAACAGGAAAGTACAGTTTTGTACCTACCATAAATGTAGATGTTCGAGTGCTAATACAGCTGCAGTCATAACAGATGGGTTCTCCTGCCGTCAGGCGGGTCCTCGGTCGGCCGAATTCCAAAGTCTAGGTCCGGCGTCGGTTGTAGTCGCTTCTTCCCTGACGTCAGTGCGACAGGGGTATAAAGGAACCAGCCGACGCCATTTTCTTCAGTTTTTCTTGCCCCAGATGTCAGGTGCCCCCAGGAGGAAGGCAATACATACATTTGTGTAATAAAACAATGCAATATAATCAAAGTATAGTAGTTGCAAGCAAATACACCATAAATGAATACCCCAATCAGGTTGTATGAGGAGGTGTTAGCCAATAGGCCTGTCCCAAGAGGGGAAGGAGTGAGGGAAACCTGGACTGCAGCTGTATTAGCACTCGAACATCTACATTTATGGTAGGTACAAAACTGTACTATGTTCATCGTGCATACAGCTGCAGTCATAACAGATGGGTAAAATCCCAAAGCTAAGAAAGGGGTGGTAGGCACTAGGTGGAACTAGGTGGAGCCAGGATGCCCTGCAAGACTGCAGTGGCAAAGCCTGCTCTAGTTTTGGAGTATAATGGTAGGTGGTAGTGCTTGGAGAAGGTATGCACAGAACTCCAAGTGGCTGCTTCCAAAATATCTTTGGTAGGAACTCCTCTGAGGAAAGCTGCAGAGGTAGCTGTGGCCCTTGTGGAGTGAGATCTGATGCCTGTAGGTACAGTTTTGCCATGAAAAGAATAGCAAAAGCGCATGCAGTGGGCTATCCATTTTGAGATTGTCTGTTTGGAAATTGGCTTTCCTTGAGCTCCTACAGCATAGGACACAAAGAGCTGTTCTGATTTTCTGAAAGGCTTTGTTCTGTCCAAATAATAACGCAGTTGTCTGTGGATGTCCAAAGAATGTAGTAATCTCTCCCCTTTGTTTTGAGGATTAGGACAAAAGGTAGGTAAATGTATGGCCTGATTCAAAGCTACCCTGGATACCACTTTAAGCATAAAGGACGGGTTGGTTCGTAAGGAAACTCTGTCCTGATGGAAGATGATAAAAGGCTGCACAGCCATGAGAGCTTGTAGTTCTGAAACTCTACAAGCTGAGATAATAGCCAGAAGAAAAGCTATTTTCCAGGACAAATATTGCAAATCTGATGAGGCAGCTCGCTCAAAGGGAGGCAAGGTCAGTTTTTCCAGAATGAAATTGAGATCCCAAGCAGGTATTGGTTGTTTCCTTGGGGGTCTTAGATTCTTAGCCCCTCTGAGGAACTGTCTTAAGAGAGGGTGAGAGAATAAGGGTGGATCAGTGTTGTATTCTGCAGAAATGGCTGAGGCATGGATTTTGATGGAGAAGAATGTAAGTCCACTGCTTAGTAGCTCAGCTAGATACTGTAGTATGTGAGGTAAATTCAGTTTTCCAGGATCCTGGCCCTTTTTCTCATTCCAGACACAAAACCGTTTCCATATTGCGGAGTAAGCTTTTCTAGTTGACAGCCTTCTGGCCTCCAAAATGACATCCTGCACCTCCTTGGAGAGTAGGGTCTGTTGTGATGCTAAGGAATCTTCCATGCGGCTAGATTGAGTGTTTTTAGCTGGCTGTGAAGAGTTTTGAAGCTGTGCTGAGTCAGGAGAAGAGGCATTAGAGGCAGGGTCCATGGTGGGGAATGCGTCAGGCTCCTCAGGAGTGGGTACCAGTGTTGTCTTGGCCAGTCTGAAGCAATGAAAATCATCTTTGGTCTGTCTGCTCTGGTTTTCAATAGAACTTTGGGCAGCAGAGGAAGAGGTGGAAAGGCATAAACTGTCATTGATGTCCAACTGAAAGAGAGAGCGTCCACTCGCCAGGCCTTTGGATGGAAAATCCTTGAGCAGAATTTTGTCAATTGGTGATTTTTGTGGGAGGCAAAGAGATCTATGTCTGGCCTTCCCCATGCTTGGATTATTTCTGTAAAAACTTTTGGATGCAACTTCCATTCGTGTGGATCTGTCATATTTCTGCTTAGGTTGTCTGCCAGTGTGTTTTCCTTGCCTGGCAAGTACTGTGCTTGTAGTTCGATTTGTAAGTCCATGGCCATGTTCCAAAGTGACATGGCCAGTCTGCATAGGGGTATGAATGTGTTCCTCCCTGTTTATGTACCACATAACTGTGGTGTTGTCCGTTCTTATCAATAGTTGACCTGGTTGCAGAAGGTCTTTGAAAGCTATAATAGCATTTATTACTGCTAGCATTTCCTTTTGATTGATGTGAAGGTGCTTTTCTTTTTGGGACCATTTGCCCTGAATGCACCAATCTGTCATGTGCGCCCCCCCCAGGCGTAGTCCGAGGCGTCTGTTGTGATGACTTGATTTGCTTGAGGCTTGCTGAATGGGAGACCTGTGTTTGTTTGGCATGCTTGAGCCCACCACAGAAATTCATTTTGCAGACATGGAATTAGTGGTATTATTGTTTCCAAACTGTGGCTGTGTTGAGACCATAGGTTTTTCAGGTACCACTGAAGTTTCCTCATATGCAGCTTTGCACATGGGATTAGTAAGATGCAAGATGCCATGAATCCCAGAGCCTGCAGGATTTTCCTTGCAGTCAGCCTGGTGCAATTTGCTAGTGTTCTGAAGTATTGAGTTAGTTGCCCCTGCTTCTCTGGCGTGAGGTAGGCCATCTGGGTGTTTGTGTCCAAGTTGGCACCCAGGAAAATTATCTTCCGAGAGGGTATTAACCTTGATTTCTTTTTGTTGACTGTGTATCCCAGAGAGTTCAACAACATTATTACATAAGCCAGATGTTTCAGAAGAATGTGCTTGCTGTCCGCTTGGATCAGGCAGTCATCCAAATAGGGGTATATTTGTATCCCTTGAAGTCTGCAGTAGGCAATTACTGATGCCAGGCATTTCGTGAATACTCTGGGCAGTAGATAAGCCAAAGGGCAATGCAGAGAATTGATAATGGGTTGAACCTGCAAGAAATCTGAGGTATCTTCTGCAATTTTGTCTGATTGGGACATGCAGGTATGCCTCCTTGAGGTCCAATGTTACCAGCCAAGACTCCTTGCCCAGCATGGGAAGAAGCTGCTGTAGAGTGAGCATCTTGAATTTTGATGCAGTAGAAATGTGTTCAGGATGGATAGGTCCAAAATAGGTCTCCAATCTTTTCCCTTCCTTGGTACCAGGAATAGTCTGGAATAAAAACCTTGACCTTGTTCGTGCGTAGGTACCTCTTGAATAGCTTTCATGTCTATGAGATCTGTAATTTGCCTTTGTGCCTCTGCCCTTTGATTGTGTGGCAGGTTTGGCATGCCTCTCATTTTGGAAGGGTGTGAAAATGGAATCTGTAGCCTCTGTTTATAATGTCCAGGATCCATTTGTCTTTTGTGACAATATGCCAATTTTTGAAAATAATGCCAGTTTTCCTCTTAAGGGGCTGCCATTTGAGTCTTGCTTGGCATGCAAAGGGAAAGTCATTGGGCTTGCTTTCTGAATGATTGCGAGTTATCCTCACCACCTCTTTGTGTAGGTGCTTGCCATTGTCTGCCTCTAAACGATCCTTGGGATTGTCCTCTGCCCCTCGGGCGTATCTACCTCTTTGGGGTCTGTCCATGGCTGGAAAGGACAAATTTTTGGAAGGCCAATTTCTACTGAAACGTGCGGGTTGTACCTGTAGAAAATCTTTCACAGTTTGCATTGATTTAGCCTTTTCCTCCATTTTCCTTAATACCTCCTCAGCATTAGCACCAAATAATACATCCTTTTGTAGAGGGGCATCTAGTAATTTAGCTTTGACATGATCAGGCAAGGTTTGTTCCTTGAGCCAGGCATGCCTACGTATGACTGATCCTGTAACAGCAGCTCTACATGAGGCCTCTAGAGCATCAAAACCACATTGTAAGGTATGCTTACCCACTTGTTCTGCACTATGCATCAAATCCTGCAACTCCTTCAAGTCTGGTTGTTCAGGTTGTGACATTTTACTTTTCAATTGTGATAACAAAAACTGTTGGTATTTTAGCATATGGAACTGACAGTTTAAGGCCCTCATGGTTAAGGTAGCCGAGGTATATACCTTTTTTCCCCACCTTTCTAAGGATCTGGAATCTCTCTCGGAAGGCAATGGATTTTTAGCAGTGGAGGCCTTAATTCCCTTTGGGCCCTGTGAGATGGTTTCTGGGTCAGCAGCATGGCTTTTTTATAGAAATTGGTGTGAATCAGGAGCCCTGTAGTACCTGTCAGGCTTGACTGGGGCTGGAGGCAGAGAATCCGGGTTAAGGCAGGCCTCCGAGTAAACATCATCTAGGATGTCCAAGACAGGAGGTATAGCCAGAGGCCTGTGCTGAGGTAGCAAGAGAAATTCCATAAGCCTTTTCTTGGAATCTGAATAATCTTGGCCTTCCCAGTGGAAGTGTTCCCTTAATGTATGCAAAGTTTCCCCAAATGAGTAATCCTCTGGGGGGGATACAGAAGGAATGGACTCCTCTGCATCAGAGTCTTCAAACGGGAGTAAGAATGTTCCTGATCATCAGAGTGCTCTGAAATAATGGAGCCCTGATCAGAGGAGGGGGATTCTTCCTCCACTCTGGGCCTTTTGTCCGGTGGGGGTTGAGAACCCCTGATAAGAGAAATTAAATCCTCAGCCATTTTTAGCATCTGTTTTTTAGGCATGGGGCCTGGAGATGGGCCCTGTGTAGCTTGTCTCTTAGAATGCATGGCTGCTTTAGACTTAGTGAAAGCCTTGATGGAAAAAGAAGAGGAAGGTCTGAAGACACCTTGGGTGGAAGTAGACCTGTCCACATTTTGAGGTTCAACGCCAAGAGTGGCTTCGGTATCTGTAGTCGGGGTGTGGGCCGAGGAGCCTGTGACCTCGGGCACAGGAGACACCGCCAATGAAGTGTCGGTAGTCAGGGGCTGCGTAGGCGCCTCGCTGAGAACCGGACCACGTGTAGTCGGCTTTGGCGTGGTGTCGGTAGAGGCCGCGGACCTCGTGTGTCGGTCCTTATCTTTGCGTTTTTAGACAAAACTGGAGTCGGAGTATCCGACGACATAATATAGTTAAATGTTTTTCCAAAATAATGCTGGGTGTACTCCGCCCGACGCTTAATGGTGCGTTTGTTGAATGTAGCACAAAAGCGACAGACCGAGACGTTGTGGTCTGGGCCTAAACAAGGTATACAGAGGGAATGGAAATCCTTATGCGGTATTTGCTTCCCACATGAAATACAATTATTAACTTTGTCTGACATCGGTCTGAGGCAAGAAAAGTTTCCAACGGGTACTTAGCTTTCAAGAAGACTTCGGTTTCAAAATTTTCGTAATTTCAGGAGCTGGCCGACCGGCACTTGCAAACTGCTTCTGCTTCGGGCACCGCGGCAAGAAAGACTGAAGAAAATGGCGTCGGCTGGTTCCTTTATACCCCTGTCACACTGACGTCAGGGAAGAAGCGACTACAACCGACGCCGGACCTAGACTTTGGAATTCGGCCGACCGAGGACCCGCCTGAGGGCAGGAGAACCCATCTGTTATGACTGCGGCTGTATGCACGATGAACATTTGCAACTAACCTCTCTTATTTGTGTGAGCTACTTAAAGCTTGTCTAGCATACTCTTCAGTCAAGGCATTAATATCAGCTACTTCTACAAAACTGATGGTAAATCCCCATCTTCTTTTGAAGTTAGAGGTAAAAGTTTTTCAAATGTGTCCACCATCTAAAACCACCAAGGAAAGCAATTCTCCCTTCTTGGGTCTTAACTCTGTCCTTGAAAAAACTCACTCTTTCCCCATTTGAACTGGCAGCTTCTGCCCTCTCTAACCTGGTACTGAGAAAAACATATTTCTAGTGTCCCTTACTTCAGCTAGAATGGTTTCCGATCTCCAAGCCTTGACTAATACCACCATTCTTTATTTTTCACAAGGAAAGGGTTATCTTTGAGGGCCAACCCCTCATTTATGCCTAAAATTATCAAAGGGCAATCTCTCAATCAAGCAATCCATCTCCCTGCTTTCTACCCTAATCCTCAGGATTAGAGACAAAAGAACATCCTTCACTTACTGGATGTTCACAGGCAGCTCAAATTTTACCTGAACAAAGCAAACTCCAACTGCAAGACTGACCTATTGTTTGTTTCTTTTAAGAAGTCAAGCTGGGCTACTCGGTTTCTAAACTAATTATTGCTAACTGGATTTCTAAGTCCATTTTCTTATGTTACACCAACCACAGAAAATATCTGGCATCATCAGTAAAAGCACACTCTCCAACTAGAATGTTCTGGAATTTTTTTTATAAGGGGGTAGACAGAAGATCATTCTTGAAGCAGCAGCTTGGTTCTCTGTACATACTTTCCAAACATGGGTGGATGCTTCCTACAGATTCAGAGCTTATTTCGCTAGACCAGTTCTCTCTGGATTGAATGACAGCTCACCTATGTCATATCCAGCCATAGTGATTACTCACTAAGCTTTGAGAATCACCCAGTAGTAATCAATATGACATCTACTGTTATGGTAAGTTCTTATGCAACTGTATTTTATTCACTATTTGAAAGTTACCATTCAGTTTGATCATGAAATGTCCACCACTACAATTTGAGCAGACTAGGCTACATACAGACTGCTCAGAGGTGACCTGTGTCTGGCATAAAAGGCCATTTCAGACTCAGCTTTGATGGAGTTGCTGCATATCCGTAAGACAAACTCCACTCGCGTAACGGAAGGCCTAAACCTGCTCTGTGACATTAATAGAACTGGTTGGTGGGATAGATTTCTGTCCCAAAGATTCCCCCGTCTGTGGAATAGACCCCCTCTCCATGTCAAACAGAGTACCTCTCTAGCCCTCTTTAAGAGGAACCTGGACGACCGGATGGGAAACAGAAAATACACCTCTGGGATCCCACCTGTGTCCCTGATGGATAGGAGAAACAGGTGCTGACTTTGAGGGAACATGGGCGATATTCTTGGCTAGGCTTATAAGGGCCTCCAGGCCAACAGCCTAGTATCATCCTATGAACCTATAAGATGATAGTACTGGTACAGCAAAAAGAGGCTTAGAGAAAAAAAAACTTCAAACCTTGTTATTAAGGCCCTTTAAGGGCTATGCAAAACACCCCACACACCCCACCCAAAACTACAACCAAGATGAACTTGCTTAACATGAAAATAGGACAGACCCTCTTGATTCTGGGTTTGCGAAGCAAAATAGGCCAGATGTAATTTTTGATACTTCTTGTTTGAAACTTGTACAGTACGTGCCACTGCACAGACTACATATCCACAAACTCCATTCTGGAAAAGGAGTTATAAAATTTCAATCCCTGGGGAAGGGTGAATTGCTCAGACTACTTGTCTTCAGTGGTGCTTTGCATGAAATCCTACAAGATGGTGACACTCAAGAGGGACACTGATTGTTAAATGGAATATACAAAAATTTCCCACACTTTTGTTGGCAAAGAGAATGAGAAAGGTAGTACATAGTACCCTTGCAGAAGTAACTGCTGCAGTGTTAGATCAGCATTAGCAATGCATTCTTTCTAACTATGCTCTACTCTAAGTGCACAACTGGTGATCTAATCCTCTGGCAGTCTGGCAGTTAGGACATATAATTAAGGCTCTGAGCTGTTTATGAAATGTTTCCTAGTTAAGGGTACAGGGTTTGATTCGTTCCACTCCATTTGCCTAATGTTTGACTTTGAGCAAGTCACTTAGCCACATAGTGAACACCCAGGTCACCCTTGTCCAGCATGTGTCCAGTGCACGTACACAGTTAACAAATGTGTAAAATAAAGATAAAATATAATATGGAGCTATCCTATAATTTGTAAAAAAAAAAAAAAAAAAAAAAAAAAAAGCTCATCCAAACCCAAAACAATCAGAATATTCTGTGTCAGCTACTAAAAATCAACTAGCAGACTGCTAAGAATGGGGTATTCACCCTTGGGTCCTAAATGCAATTGAAGAAGGAAATGAAAATTATATACTTATTGTAACAACATATGTGCAGAGGACCAGATCCAATTGCCTCTACTACTTAAGGCTGGTACGACTTGGGCAGCTTGGCACCTAAAACTTTTCAAGGCCACCTAATTGTTGTCCTTTTCACACAATTCTATACTGAGAAGGACCATTCTCGAGACCTCTGTTAGCCACTGAAAGGCAGAGCACCCAAAAGGAAGACACCAAGGAAGGAGACACAAGCTCTCTGAAGCAACATCCAAGCCACTACCAAAAGGTAGAGGGGAGAAGGAGACTGGGGTTATAGAGGGAAATGTGGTAGAAACAGCCTTAAGTGGACCCCATTTGCTCCCTGATTTGTGGGAGCCTTCTCTACAATACCTTGAATCAGTACTGTTACCAGGATTGGTCCCACTTGTTTTTCTTTATCCTTTAGCACAGGAGAGGATACCTCATTTCTGAGTTTTGTAATAGACTGCAGTTTGCAACCCCCTCAAGACTACACTACACATGTAGGACCTACTGAGAGTAAAGTTGTGTATACTTCCCATAAACGGAGGTGTTCGCATGTCTTTACTGTTGCAGTAATACCACTTGGATTTTCTGCCCTGAAAGCCCCAGATATATTCCCCATAGGCACAGTGGACACCCTCTTCTCCTACATCAAGATGTAAGTGGATAAAGAGTTGTCAGCCAGCATCATTACTTCAGGTCATTCTTGCCCCCGCAGCCCCCTGCCAAAGCCCCACTCTTGTCGTCCCTGTCAGGGAGCAAGATCTACCCATACTGTCTCCTCAAAGGGTCTATCTGGGTCTAGCTGAGGGGGAGGACCCTAGGGGGAAAAAAAAAAAAGCAGCACACCCACCCTAACCCAGAGCAAGGTAAAGACAATGGTGGGAAGGAATGGCAACTGCAAATGTGAAGCCGCCTGAACATCTACATATATGGTAAGTATTCTTGATGCTTCAGTGTTGCAGTCATAATACTTGTGAGGATTCCCAAAACTATAAAAAGAGAGAGGTTGGCAAAATGGATCCTATGAAAGGGAAATAAGCAAGGGTAGTGTGACATTGGTGAGGACTGCGGTGGGAGTGACAGGTACGTTTAAGGTGGAGGTGGGATTACATCAAGGATCTGCTCTGAGCCCTTTCTTATTTGCAGTGGTGATGGACAGGCTGACAGATGAGATTAGACAGGAGGCCCCGTGGACTATGATGTTTGCAGATGACATTGTGATATGTAGTCAGAGTAGGGACCAGGTTAAGGAGACCCTGGAGAGATGGAGATATGCTTTAGAGGAATGAAGGTCAGCAGGGCTAAAACAGAATATATGTGTGTAAATGAGAGGGAGGGTAGAGGAATGGTGAGGATGCAGGGAGTAGAGCTGGTAAAGGTGAATGAGTTTAAGTGCTTGGGATTAACAGTTCAGAGCAATGGTGAGTGTGGAAGAGAGGTGAAGAAGAGAGTACAGGCAGGGTGGAATGGGTGGAGAAGAGTGTCAGGAGTGATTTGTGACAGACGGGTACCAATAAGAGTGAAAGGGAAGGTCTACAAGAGGGTAGTGAGACCAGCTATGTTATATGGGTTGGAGACGGTAGCATTGACGAAAAGGCAGGAGTCAGAGCTGGATGTGGTAGAGTTAAAGATGTTAAGATTTGCACTGGGTGTGACTAGGATGGACAGGATTAGGAATCAGTACATTAGAGGGTCAGCTCAGGTTGGACAGTTTGGAGACAAAGCAAGAGAGGCGAGATTGCGTTGGTTTGGACATGTGCTGAGGAGGGATGCTGGGTATATTGGGAAAAGGATGCTAAGGATGGAGCTGCCAGGTAAGAGGAAAAGAGGAAGGCCTAAGATAAGGTTTATGGATGTGGTGAGAGAGGACATGCAGGCGGTTGGTTTGAAAGAGCATGATGCAGAGGACAGGAAGAAATGGAAGCAGATGATCCGCTGTGGTGACCCCTAATGGGAACAATCATGCAGAGGACAGGAAGGAATGGAAGCAGATGATCTGCTGTGGCGACCCCTAATGGGAACAGCCAAAAGAAGATGATGATGATGAGGACTGCTGAGGCAAAGTCAGCAACAACAATAGCTGGCTTTGCTTCAGCAGAGCCAGCAATAGCTATAGAAGCAGAGGATAGGTTGAAATATTTGGATAAAGTGTGTATCAAGGTTCAGGTGGCTGTCTCCAGAAAACAGTAGGTAGATACACCACTGATAATGGCAGTAGTAGCTACAGTGGCTCTGGTTCCCTACACCCACACACCCACACCCTGTTGTGATGTGTAAAGATACCCAAAACCTACATCTTAATCATGTAACAACAAAGTGAATCAAGCAGGTGGCTGAAGTAGGTCAAGGTTACCTACAAGCTAATCAGATAAGGCAGTATGGATACAACTCTCTAACAAGAACAACCACTTCATCCAATTATTAGAGTCCAACAACTGTAAGGCCTTCTGATAACTTCAGTCACATTGGAAACCTGCAGAGGAGGATCAAGGAAGTCCACCAATACATTTACTTGCCCAAGTTATGAAAAGCTGTAACACAGATGCTGTGTTTATGGTCCACTGCCAGATGTGTACCACCTTTCTGCAAGCAAATTATGACTGAGAGATATGCTTCTTTTCACAAACCGCACCTTGGCTTTTTACAGGTTCACAGGTAAGTACCAGGCTAGCCGCACTTTTGGGCCATTTTAAACCTAGCCAATTTTCCTTTTTGTGCTCAAATTAACTCATTACATCCGAGTGATTCCTCCAGATGCATCTGCTGTTAAATCCTATTGACGCATCTAGATGTCAAATATTGCTTGCTCATATTTACATTAATAATTCTAACACCATGCTATGTAGAAGGTTTTAAAAGATTTAATCTTAAAGCTTACACAATGGCAAACTCAACTGCATTAATATTTGACCTCTGTCTAGTGCAGGCATATTAGATGCTCCTGAAGCGAGTGGCTAATTATACTACCTACTCCACAAAACCTCTGGATGGCTGCATGCTGTTTGATTTGTTAATGCTGAATGTTCGGACTAGTTACTTAATCACTTAATTTAATCTAAACGCTCCTGAATGCGAGCGGTTACACACACAATCGCCTCCTCTACAAAACTCTGGATGGCTGCATGCTGTTTGATTTGTTAATGCTGAATGTTCGGACTAGTTACTTAATCACTTAATTTAATCTAAACGCTCTTGAATGCGAGCGGTTACACACACAATCGCCTCTACAAAATGCTGCCTAGCGTTTACCCCCTGTTACATTCTAGTAGCGGTTTGTACCTTCCCACGCTGTGATGCTAGCAAATTGCACCTCATAATGTTTTATGCTAGTGCTATTTAAATCCGGCCTTTTCCCTGCGAATACATTTAATGCTTTTATATGTGCTTTGAATGGTGTGGAAGTGTGTTATTTTTCTTACTCTGTTATTTGTGGTTACATAAGCATTCATTAGCTTATGTATTCATATCACTAAATAATTTAATTTTGTTACAGTTGTTGAATGACACTGCTGCTAATTATAATGTATTATCCTGCTCACTTGGTTTGACTGCTGTTAGATAAGGTTTGCCTTTGCCAATATCACAGACTTGCTAGACAGATACAGTTTAATTATTTAATCTCGCAACATATATCTCTGCTGTTGTTATATGTTACTATACTAACTGAGCAAATGTTTTTAAGTCCTGTACTAAGTCAAATTCTTATCCACTGTACCTGTTCTTCTTTCATATTTTTCTATCAAGCACCCGCTCACTGAGCTCCATATCCTGTCCTTGGGAATCTGACTCCTCTGACCCGAAGGCTAAGGACCCACTCCAAGCTGGTGTTACAGCATAGCAACTACCATCCTGCTCCCCAAAGTATAAGAAAGGAAGCAAAGTATGTTGGTATCCTAAACCTGCTAGTACAGTCTAGTATTGCTACAACTAATTGATGGTGACTAACAGGTCGCTTTAAGCCAGGATAGCCAGCAGCCTTTCCCGTTTAGACTGTGTACCTTTCCTCTATACAAACGCTGTATCTTACTTATAGCCCATTAATCTTTATCCCTGGCCTGCCCTCTCAGAATCTCCACTGTAGTTTTAGAGTTCTACCACTAGGTGGCGCCCTCTCCCAGTTTTTTCTCCCCTCTCAGCTTGCCTGCTACCTCAACTATTTATCCTTTTTTTATCCTCTGGCCCAATCTTAATGGTTAAATATTCTCCACTTCTTCTCTGTGACTACTCTAGTACACTCCACTTCATCCTGCTATTATTATATTTTACTGACTAAACCCCCCCCATACTTATCTCACTTCTACCCTATTTCTCTTTACTTACCTCTTTTACTACTCTACCTTACAGCATATGCTCTTTTACTGATTGTTTTTCTCAACATTCTGTCCTCTCTTGTCTCTACCCGCTCCCTACCCCCAAATCTCACCCACCCCCAGGGGTCCTACTCTTATACTTTCTAACCACATCTCTTCCTCTTCCCAATACCCAGTTCACATTTCCCATTAGCTAATTTCTCTTTCATTTCCCATCTCTAACCACTCCCCTCTTTACTCACCACACCGTCCTATCACTGCACACTCCCAGCCTTTTCACTTCCCTCCCTACCTAGTCACAACATATAACTAATCTTTCCAAATGGCCCATTCAACTATCCCTTTTCAAATTCGACTCTGCTTCATTATTTTACTACTACCATTACTAACCTTTACATATTTTCTCTCTTCATATGAGCACCTATTATATCCACAACCTGACTACCCCAAACAACAAACCAACTTCCAATCCATACCACACCTATATAACCATGCAAACATAACATACTCACCTAGCTACCTACTATCAAAGTATTATAGAACACTACACATTAAATATAATACACAATATTTCAAAAGACTGTTATTTCTCTACAGCAAACTCCCTATCCCAAGCCATCTACTACAACTTCTCACAGTAAAGGATGGTGATATTCATCCTAACCCAGGTCCAACTGCAACCCCTATCACTCTTCATTACCTTAATGAATCTATCAATTCTCCCCTTGCAAGACCTTCTAACTCACTCCTACTGGCTCATCTCAACATATGTAGCATTAACAACAAATTAACTCAACTCCATGCTCTCCTAGAAGTGTACGCCTTTGACATTATTTGCCTAACTGAAACATGGCTAAAACCTGCCATCAAAGATAATGAAATTATCCCACCTGGATATAATATCCTAAGGCTTGACAGAGTAGCTAAGAAAGGTGGTGGTGTGGCTATTCTATTTAAATCAGGCTTTCAACTAACCGCTTACAACTATAACATACCTCTGGACTCCAAAACAGAAATTCTCATTACTAAACTTGAACTTAACAATGCTAAATCAATCTATATTATCTGTATGTATCTGCCCCCTGGAAATAACATAGCCACCTTGGAAAATATCCTCTGCTGGCTATCCCAACACCTACCTCAAGAAACCATTATCCTAGGCGATATGAATTTTATTTATTTTTATTTTATTTAACATTTGTTAACCGGGCTAGTCTAACTGGAGACAACTCCATTTTCAGCAGAGGCCCGGGGAGAAAAGCTCCACAAATTGTACAGACAGTCAATACAAAACAAAATGAAGGGAACAAAGTTTCATAGGATAAGTAAGTATTGTGCTCAACATAAAAATTAAGTCCTGGTTTAGTAATACTTAAAATGATCAGTTTGGACTAAAATATGGTAGGAGGTAAGAGAAAGAAAAAAGAACATGATAGATAAGAAAAGAGAGAGGAAAGTGTATAAGTATGAGACTGCAATAGTAGAGAGCAGGTTTAGAGTAGGGAGGATAGAAAGGTGAGAGACTACTGAGCCATGGTTAGTCAGGATTAAGACAGGGGCACAGCCAGTGTTTTATTAAGTGTGTTTTTAGTTTTTGTTTAAAGAGAATAGGAGATGTGATGGAAGTGAGTTCAGTGGGAAGCTGATTCCAAGACTTACCAATGGTGTTGGAGAAAAGGGAGTCACCAGCTGAGTTACTAGATTTACATATAGTAACTAGAGGTTTGTTAGAGGACCGAAGGGAATTTAGGTTTGTATAAGGGGTAAAGAGATTAGAGAGGATAGGTGTATTGTTAGGTTGGTAGAATATTCTATGGACAAAGGTAAGTTGAGAGAGTAATAGCATGTTGTGAAATTCTAGCCAGTGAAGTTGTTGTAGATTCAGACAGTGATGGGTTCTATATTTGTTTCCGTGACAAATCTAGCTATGTTATTGAGAGTGTTAGCTAATTTAGAGAGATTGTTCTTCTTGTGGTTAGTGTAAATGGGTGAAGCATAGAGGAGAGTAGAAATAAGATGAGAGTGGGCAAGTGTAGCTTTAGCATTGGGAGTTAAGAATGTTTTAATTCTGTAGAGGGAGCCCAGTTTTCGATTGACTATTTTAATGGTATTGTTAATATGAGTATCAAAAGTAAGGCAATTGTCTATAGTCACACCTAGCAGCTTAGTGGTAGAATCAGGGGATATAACAGTACCATTGTTAGAAGAGATGGAGAATTCTAGTGGGGGGGGCCTAGAAGTAGGCTTAAATAGGAGGAGTTTAGTTTTTTTAGCATTCAAAAGTAAACAGCGTTTTAAGAACCATGTCTCGACTGTGTTGAAGACGTTTTGAGTAAGGGTTCAGAAACTCAGAGGAAGTTTTTATTGAGCAGATAAGTGGAGTCATCTGCATATTGAATGCAAGTTGCTTGGGGTAAGGCTAATTGAAGGTCATTTATGAATAGAGTGAAAAGGAGAGGGCCTAGAATAGAGCCCTGTGGAACACCAACAGTGATAGGTAGCAGAGATGAGAGATTGTTACCCCAGAGGACGGCCTGCTTTCTATTGCTGAGGTAAGAGGCAAACCAGTGGATAGCCTTGGGTTCAAGAGATAGATTCCAGGATTTGTAGGAGTAGGGGATGGTTGACCATGTCAAAAGCTTTGGAAAGGTCTATAAAGAGGGCTGAAGATAGGTTGTTATTGTTGCGATTTTTAAAGATAAGATCAGTGAAGGAAAGGAGGGCAGTGGTAGTACTGTGAAAAGGCCTAAAACCATGTTGGCAATTGGACAGAGCATTATGTTTAGTGAGGTGATTCATTAGTTGATGGTGTATACATTTTTCCATAATCTTTGCTATTGGTGATAAGAGGGCTATGGGTCTATAATTGAGTACTCATTGAGTTGCCACCTTTATGTAGGGGGATGATGTATGAGATTTTCCAGATATCAGGAATGGACTCTTCGCTGATAGTTCTGTTTATAAGGATGGATACAGGGTAGGCTATTATGGATGCTGCTTTTTGAAGGTATTCGGCAGGAAGTTTCTCGGCAGAGGGGTACAAGGTTTGAGTTTTGGAGACATTTTGGATAAAGGAGGTGGAGATAGGTTGTAGTTTAAAGGTAGGGACATTAGTAGAAGTGGCGTCAGGCGTAGATGATTTATCTATGGAGAGGTGAGAGGCTAGAGAGTTAATGGTTTCAGTAAAGAAGGAGTTAAAGGTGTTGGCAGTTTCTAGGGTTGTGTGTTTTCTGACTCAGAGGGGGCGGGAGTAGTAGTCTTACCAGGGTGAATAATTTTATTTAAGGTTGCCCAAAATTGTTGTGGTTTATTAGTATTAATTTGTTGGAGATTACTATAATAGTTTCTTTTGTCACAGATTATTGCTTTTTTGGTAGAATTTCTGAATTGCCTAAAGATCAGTTGATCTGAAGGAGATTTACTAGATCTCCATTTAGACCAGGATTTATTTCTGAGTAACATTTTTTGTCTTGTTTCTTTAGTTAGCCAGGGGGCTGGTTTAGTTTTAACTCTGATGTCTGGTGCATGATTGTCAAGGATTGATAAGAATCTAGAAATGAAATATTCAACCGCATCAGAGAGTGTAAGAGTTTTTAGGTGGTTCCAGTTGCAGGCATTTAGTTCAGATAAGAAGAGGATAAGGTTAAAGTGTTTATTATATCGTGAGGTTTTAAGGGCTGGGTTGTTAGTGATAGTAGTCTTTAGTCTTATGATATAGGTTAGGTAGTGGTCACTAATGTTATCAAGTAAGGTACCTGCAAGGTAGGATTGTTGTTGTTTGTTAATTAGAATCCAATCTAGTATGCTTTCTTTGTTGCTAGGTTTGTTGATCCTGGTAGTGGTGTTAATTATTTGAGAATAGCCATGTAGATTAATATGGGTGGTGGGGTTATCAGAGTTTATTGAGGACCAATCTAGGTTTAGGTCTCCTAATATGATAGTTTCTTGGGGTAATTTGAAGATGTCCAACTAAGGATGTTTTCGATTATAGTAGTGTTGTTTCCGGGGGGTAGGTAGATACAGAGTATAAAGATTGATTTATTTGGGTTAATTTGCAATTTTGCCAAAAGAAGTTCAGCCTTGGTATCCACTTGAGGTTCATAGGGAACTAAGGATATGTGAAGTTTTGTCTTAAATAGCAGGGCTACACCCCCGCCTCTGTGGGTATTTCGATCTTGTCTCACAATGTTATAGCCTGGGGGAATGATTTCATTATCTTTAGTGCAGGGTTTTAGCCAGGTTTCTGTAAGACAGAGAATATCTTAGGAGTGAAGATCAAGAAGAGAATGGAGATGTGTGACTTTGTTGTTAACACTTTGTATGTTCAGGTGTCCTATAACTAATGCATTAGATTGAGAGGTAAGGGATGGGAGGGGCTACAAATAGTAGGTCTGGCATCAAGAGAGGTAGCTCTGGGCCCAGGGTTTGGATGTATGTCGCCATCTATTAGGGTAGATGGGTTAAATTGGAATTGTGGTAAGAAAGAGAAATTTGTAAGGTATTTTATTCTTTTTGACGAGAGGGTATATAGTTTAATATGTGAGAGTCGATGATATTTGGCAGGGAGATAGGAAGGGATGGATGTAATATTTGAGTGAGATAGTGTTACTGTAGAATGATTAGAGGCTGTTTGCTTATGAGGGTAATGAATGTGGTTTATGGATTTGTCTTCAAAAGATGTAAGGATGTAAGGTAGTGAGACAGCTAGTGAAAAAAATAAGTAGGAGTGACAGTTTACCTAGGATGTTTCTAGTTATACTGTTCATGTAATGGGGTTTGATGATTTTAGATGGCATGTTGAGGTGAGGAGCAAGGATCTGAGAGTAGAGGTAGTTAATATAGGGAAAGTAAATTGCTGTGAGGTAGAAGGCTATAGGAGTTTGACAGGGTTAATCTACAAGAGAGTAGTGAGGGTGGGAGGGCAATGGTATGGTGAGGTTATGTTGATGAAGATTGGTAGGTGGGATAGGCTAGAGCAGTAGGGGTGTGGCTAGTTAAGTAAAAGTAGGGATAGGGTGGGTGGGATAAGGGGTAGGGAGGGCAGAAACAACTACTGGAGAAAGCGAGCCAATCAGTCCAGAAGGAGAGCCGGAGCACCAAGAAGCTTGTCAAGGTAGGAAATACAGTCTGGGTGAGGAGATAGGAGGGGAAAAGTAGGGGCTAGTGGGAGAATCAGTAAGGTAATAGGTGAGAAAATAGAAGAAAAGATAAGAGTATTGGGCTAAGAAAATTAAAGATGAGGGGGAGACAAAGCTGTGTTATACTGCCACCTAGTGGGCAGAAAGTAAGATGCAGAAAGTACCTTAGGCAAGGGATGGAAAGGTGATGAAAGAAATGGTAGAAACAGGGATAGGACTATTAGGTGATAGTAGGCCGGGAGAGGAGTCTGGCTGCTGGAATACCTGATTCAGAGGCAAAACAATATGTACAAGCCAATGAACAAGCAATTTCATTCAGGATGAGCCAAATGTGCAAACATACTTTGTTAATTAATTGTAGTAGCAGGTGAAAAATTCAGTGGGGTAGTAGTAGAGACAGACGGTCCAAATTGGCCAAAGCCTGAGGTAATTCAGGAGGTCCTTAGAGGCCAGGTATGTTCAGTAGAGGAAGGCCGTGGATAGGTTGCTAGGAATGCGAAGAGGTAAGAGAGAGAGGATGTTAAAAATGTAATATCTCATTAAAGGACTTAAGTTACACAGTTGAGATTAGATAGTACTGTACTTCTGCAAAATAGTTAAAAAGCTGTAGTAATACTTCCTAAGAGTAGTTACATTAATGATTAGGAGAAAAAACATTCAGTTCAGATGAAAACGAGCAATTTGAAAGAGACTCATGTAACATATAACAGTTCTAGCAGTTCTAGCCCCTGACTCTTCAGAGGTATACACAATAAAAGGATAGGTATAACATTTTAAACCAGTCAGGAACTAAAACAGCTTCAATCAACAGTTTTCCACAGTTTCAAAGCATATCCGTTACTTGAAAACAATGCTAGCAAGTCAATGATGAAAAATAAGGTCATTTAGAAAGATATAGACAAAGCTGCAGTACACTTAACCTTATCACGACAGTATGCAAAGGAAACATATGCCCAAACTATTCTAGGAAAAATACATGCATAAGCCCCGATTAGGATTCACTGGCTGGGTCTAAGCATGCTGTTCAGCCCCCGTAATTACATTCAATGGGGGAAAAAAGTAAGCAAAATGCTAATGTAGCAACATGGAGTTGAAAGCTCGCTTATAGAACTACGCAGTCCTGGCCACGTGGAAAAGGACCTAAAGCTAAGGTCACTGATAGGGTGTTAACAGTTAAAACTAGTGGGTATAAAACAAATAATTAGTTCCCACAGCAAAATTAAACTGTAAAGCCAGGTAGAACAGTTATCGGTAGTTACTGGAGATTAGCGTGTGAGGTAGTCAGCACACTCAGACAATCTAGACTACAATTCCCAGGCTAACAAAGTTAGACTTAAGTCGCTAAAACTAAAATAGAGTTTGAATTACTCCGCTATACACAGTACGACTAAGTTGATTGGCTAACAAATGTAGACTCAAGTCGGTAAGACTAAAATAGAGGTTAATTACCCGCTATACACAGCGCTAAAACACCCCTATAATTGTTAAGCAACCAGGTTATCCAAGAGCAGCTATCTACTGAAGGTACTAGCAGTGCATTAATAAACTGAGGGAGGATCGCAAAATATTTCCTTCAGGTAACAAGCTAGAGTGAGCAGGACTCTGCAAATCACAAAACAACATAGAGCTTAAGTAAGCTAGGCTATATTATGCAAATGGCTTCAAAGGATCTGCTACAGTAGAGATATACCAGGAGCGATAATCACCGTAAACGATGTAAAATACAAGGGGCACCAGAAACACAAAACACTCCAAAGCATTACAATTGCCTCCAAGGCAATATTACATAGCGGTATAAATGCCACAACAAAAGACAAAATAGTTATAAAACACTTGAGGAGACTTACAGGTTGTAGATATCCTCTGGGTTCAGGAGCATACAGCAGCCAGGGACTAGAAAGATAGTAAGAGGTCACCTCCTTATAAGCAGTAGGGGCAGGAAATGAGGTGGGAAAAAGGAGGGACAACAAAAACAGAGGGGCAGGTAAGGAAGGTGTGCAAGGAGGGAGGTTCCTACAGGGTACTTTGGGAGAATTAAAAACTATCATAGGTAAACCTGGGAAAGGAAGAAGTAGAGTAGGTAAGCTAGAGGAAGAAAAAGTGAAAGCAAGGATAAAAGTAGAGAGAGATAAGAGTCTAAGGAGAAACAACTACTGGAGAAAGCGTAGCCAATCAGTCCAGAAGGAGAGCCGGAGCACCAAGAAGCTTGTCAAGGTAGGAAATACAGTCTGGGTGAGGAGATAGGAGGGGAAAAGTAGGGGCTAGTGGGAGAATCAGTAAGGTAATAGGTGAGAAAAATAGAAGAAAAGATAAGAGTATTGGGCTAAGAAAATTAAAGATGAGGGAGACAAAGTTGTGTTATACTGCCACCTAGTGGGCAGAAAGTAAGATGCAGAAAGTACCTTAGGCAAGGGATGGAAAGGTGATGAAAGAAATGGTAGAAACAGGGATAGGACTATTAGGTGATAGTAGGGGGAGAGGAGTCTGGCTGCTGGAATACCTGATTCAGAGGCAAAACAATATGTACAAGCCAATGAACAAGCAATTTCATTCAGGATGAGCCAAATGTGCAAACATACTTTGTTAATTAATTGTAGTAGCAGGTGAAAAATTCAGTGGGTAGTAGTAGAGACAGGCGGTCCAAATTGGCCAAAGCCTGAGGTAATTCAGGAGGTCCTTAGAGGCCAGGTATGTTCAGTAGAGGAAGGCCGTGGATAGGTTGCTAGGAATGCTAAGAGGTAAGAGAGAGAGGATGTTAAAATGTAATATCTCATTAAAGGACTTAAGTTACACAGTTGAGATTAGATAGTACTGTACTTCTGCAAAATAGTTAAAAGCTGTAGTAATACTTCCTAAGAGTAGTTACATTAATGATTAGGAGAAAAACATTCAGTTCAGATGAAAACGAGCAATTTGAAAGAGACTCATGTAACATATAACAGTTCTAGCAGTTCTTAAAACGTCCTGTGACTCTTCAGAGGTATACACAATAAAAGGATAGGTATAACATTTTAAACCAGTCAGGAACTAAAACAGCTTCAATCAACAGTTTTCCACAGTTTCAAAGCATATCCGTTACTTGAAAACAATGCTAGCAAGTCAATGATGAAAAATAAGGTCATTTAGAAAGATATAGACAAAGCTGCAGTACACTTAACCTTATCACGACAGTATGCAAAGGAAACATATGCCCAAACTATTCTAGGAAAAATACATGCATAAGCCCCCGATTAGGATTCACTGGCTGGGTCTAAGCATGCTGTTCAGCCCCCGTAATTACATTCAATGGGGGAAAAAAGTAAGCAAAATGCTAATGTAGCAACATGGAGTTGAAAGCTCGCTTATAGAACTACGCAGTCCTGGCCACGTGGAAAAGGACCTAAAGCTAAGGTCGCTGATAGGGTGTTAATAGTTAAAACTAGTGGGTATAAAACAAATAATTAGTTCCCACAGCAAAATTAAACTGTAAAGCCAGGTAGAACAGTTATCGGTAGTTACTGGAGTTGTGAGGTAGTCAGCACACTCAGACATAGTACGACTATCTAGACTCGTACAATTCCCAGGCTAACAAAGTTAGACTTAAGTCGCTAAAACTAAAATAGAGTTTGAATTACTCCGCTATACACAGTACGACTAAGTTGATTCGTACAATTTCCCGGGCTAACAAATGTAGACTCAAGTCGGTAAGACTAAAATAGAGGTTAATTACCCCGCTATACACAGTACGCTAAAAACACCCCTATAATTGTTAAGCAACCAGGTTATCCAAGAGCAGCTATCTACTGAAGGTACTAGCAGTGCATTAATAAACTGAGGGAGGATGCAAAATATTTCCTTCAGGTAACAAGCTAGAGTGAGCAGGACTCTGCAAATCACAAAACAACATAGAGCTTAAGTAATAGCTAGGCTATATTATGCAAATGGCTTCAAAGGATCTGCTACAGTAGAGATATACCAGGAGCGATAATCACCGCGATGTAAAATACAAGGGGGCACCAGAAACACAAAACACTCCAAAGCATTACAATTGCCTCCAAGCGCAATATTACATAGCGGTATAAATGCCACAACCAAAAGACAAAATAGTTATAAAACACTTGAGGAGACTTACAGGTTGTAGATATCCTCTGGGTTCAGGAGCATACAGCAGCCAGGGACTAGAAAGATAGTAAAGGAAAGGCGCCGCAGAGGTCACCTCCTTATAAGCAGTAGGGGCAGGAAATGAGGTGGGAAAAAGGGAGGGGACAACAAAAAACAGAGGGGGCAGGTAAGGAAGGTGTGCAAGGAGGGGAGGTTCCTACAGGGTACTTTGGGAGAATTAAAAACTATCATAGGTAAACCTGGGAAAGGAAGAAGTAGAGTAGGTAAGCTAGAGGAAGAAAAAGTGAAAGCAAGGATAAAAGTAGAGAGAGATAAGAGTCTAAGGAGAAACAACTACTGGAGAAAGCGTAGCCAATCAGTCCAGAAGGAGAGCCGGAGCACCAAGAAGCTTGTCAAGGTAGGAAATACAGTCTGGGTGAGGAGATAGGAGGGGAAAAGTAGGGGCTAGTGGGAGAATCAGTAAGGTAATAGGTGAGAAAATAGAAGAAAAGATAAGAGTATTGGGCTAAGAAAATTAAAGATGAGGGGGAGACAAAGCTGTGTTATACTGCCACCTAGTGGGCAGAAAGTAAGATGCAGAAAGTACCTTAGGCAAGGGATGGAAAGGTGATGAAAGAAATGGTAGAAACAGGGATAGGACTATTAGGTGATAGTAGGGCGGCCGCGGAGTCTGGCTGCTGGAATACCTGATTCAGAGGCAAAACAATATGTACAAGCCAATGAACAAGCAATTTCATTCAGGATGAGCCAAATGTGCAAACATACTTTGTTAATTAATTGTAGTAGCAGGTGAAAAATTCAGTGGGGCAGTAGTAGAGACAGACGGTCCAAATTGGCCAAAGCCTGAGGTAATTCAGGAGGTCCTTAGAGGCCAGGTATGTTCAGTAGAGGAAGGCCGTGGATAGGTTGTTTGTTAATTAATTGTAGTAGCAGGTGAAAAATTCAGTGGGGTAGTAGTAGAGACAGACGGTCCAAATTGGCCAAAGCCTGAGGTAATTCAGGAGGTCCTTAGAGGCCAGGTATGTTCAGTAGAGGAAGGCCGTGGATAGGTTGTTTGTTAATTAATTGTAGTAGCAGGTGAAAAATTCAGTGGGGTAGTAGTAGAGACAGACGGTCCAAATTGGCCAAAGCCTGAGGTAATTCAGGAGGTCCTTAGAGGCCAGGTATGTTCAGTAGAGGAAGGCCGTGGATAGGTTGTTTGTTAATTAATTGTAGCAGCAGGTGAAAAATTCAGTGGGGTAGTAGTAGAGACAGACGGTCCAAATTGGCCAAAGCCTGAGGTAATTCAGGAGGTCCTTAGAGGCCAGGTATGTTCAGTAGAGGAAGGCCGTGGATAGGTTGTTTGTTAATTAATTGTAGTAGCAGGTGAAAAATTCAGTGGGGTAGTAGTAGAGACAGACGGTCCAAATTGGCCAAAGCCTGAGGTAATTCAGGAGGTCCTTAGAGGCCAGGTATGTTCAGTAGAGGAAGGCCGTGGATAGGTTGAGGTTGTAGATATCCTCTGGGTTCAGGAGCATACAGCAGCCAGGGACTAGAAAGATAGTCTGGAATAGACTGGAATACCTATTGTAGTAGCCTCCCTACCACTCATATAAACCTATATGGTTTCTCCCAGACCATTACCTCCCCCACCAGAATAAATAAATCTAACAAGAAAGCTAACACACTACATTGGATTCTCACTAACAATCATACTCACTGCTATGACTCTGGATCCCTCCCTGATGACATCAGTGACCACTCACTCACCTATATCATTAGACATAAAGCCAACACCCCTACCCCAACCTCTACCAGACATATTAGATCCAAAAAGAAATTTAACCCTGATCTATTCAAAATTGAACTTAGAGCTTGCAAATGGGCTCCCTTAAAACATCTTCCTTTAGATGAAGCCGTTAACTTCTTTAACTCTACCTTCCTTGCCATCCTTAATCACCATGCTCCAACCAGATCTATAAGAATTAAGGCCAAGCCTGCCCCATGGCTTTCCAGCGAAACCAAACAAAAAATTCACATCAGAAATAAATACTGGGCCAAATGGAGAATGACAAAAAACACCACTGACCAACTAACATTTAGAAAGCTAAGAAATGACACTAAAAAGGCCATACTCTCTGATAAACAAAACTACTACTTACAATATCAACAACCTAATCACAACAACCCACAGAAATTCTGGACCAGCATCAAGCAATTACTCCACCCAGGTAAATCTACTACACCAAACCCTCAAAATACAGACCTGAATAATCCAATCCATACAGCTAATACCTTCAATGCCTTTTTTTACAGATACTATCCAATTACTAGCCAGTCAACTATCACCTAATACCTTCACAATACCCTCATACTCCTCAACTCCACCGCCGCCTTTTCATTTCAAACCCGTTACAACCTCATTTATTCAAACCCTTTTGAATAAACTGAAACCATGCTCTCCTTCTGCAGACCTACTGCCTTCTGAATATCTACAGATATCATCCAAGGCCATAGACTATCCTATTTCCATATTGATCAATAGATCAATTACTGAAGGTTACATCCCCACCTTACGGAAAGTCTCCCACATAATCCCCCTACATAAAAGAGGACATTCCACAGAAATATCAAACTATCGCCCCATTGCCCTACTTTCTTCCCTAGCTAAAATTATGGTGAAGTGTATCCATAAGCAACTACTCCACACTCTAATTGAAAATAACTTACTTTCCAACTGTCAACATGGTTTCAGACCCTCGCACAGCACTACCACTGCCCTCTTGTCTTTCACTGACTATATTAATAGGCACCGAAACCTGAATAACCTTTCTTCTGCTCTATTCATTGACCTGTCCAAAGCATTCGACATGGTAAACCACCAAATTCTCTTAAACATCCTGAAATCTCTGTCATTAGACCCACTTTCCATAAAATGGTTCCAATCCTACCTTGACAACTGACAGCAAGCAGTACTTTGGCAAACCACTTTATCCACCCTTCTACCTGTTACCTTAGGAGTCCCTCAGGGGTCCATATTTGGACCTCTTCTTTTCTCTATATTTATTAATGACCTTCATCTAGCTATCCCACAAGCCACCTGCATACAATATGCTGACGACTCAACACTATTATGTTCAGCTACATCATCTCATGACCTTCATGCTCTCACCCAAAAAGTATTCAACATAGTTGAACAATGGTTCTTCTCAGCATTGCCTCCTCTTGAACCCTAAAAAAACAAACTCCTCCTCTTCACAGCTAGTCATAAGTCCTCCCCTCTCCAATTCTCAGTAACATCTACCAATGATACTATTATATCTCCTGACTCTACCACCAAACTACTCGATGTCACCATTGACAATAATCTGAGCTTTGACATCCACATCAATAATACCATAAAGACTGTTAAAAAAAATCGGTACCCTCTATAGGATAAAACCCTTCCTTTCCCCCACTGCTAAAACTACTATTGTCCACACACATTTGATCTCTACACTCCTTTATGCCTCTCCCATTTTTACTAATCTCTCCAAGAATAACCTCAACAATTTGGAAATGGCTTATAATAACATAGCACGATTTGCTACAGGCAACCCATTCAGAACCCATCATTGCATTAACCTAAAACAGCTAGGATGGTTAGAACTACAACACCTGATTAAATTTCACCAACTCACCCTTGCCCACAACATTCTTTATAAACCTTCTAATACTCCAAGTTTATCTACCCTAATCACCCCCTATACAAATCTGAAGTCCTTACGCTCATCTCAAAAACTACTAGTCCACACCACTAAACCTAATAACAGAGCTGGGGATTCCCTTTTCTCTAATTCTGTAGGTAAATCCTGGAATCTTCTCCCTTGTGACCTCTCCTCACTCACCTCATTATCTCTCTTTAAAAATAGACAAACTTCTCCTCAAAACTCACTCGCTATGCCCCTGTTCAAAACCAGACTAGTCATTT
The DNA here is from genome assembly GCF_019279795.1 of Protopterus annectens. Taxonomy (NCBI): domain Eukaryota; kingdom Metazoa; phylum Chordata; order Ceratodontiformes; family Protopteridae; genus Protopterus; species Protopterus annectens. Next base: position 463,086,313 of record NC_056745.1, on the reverse strand, counting down.
ACCTCTACTAATTTGTCTAACCTATCCAGTGCTTACTAGCCTCTGCTACTTTTTTTCCATCTTATCATACTTTTCTTATCTACCCCTTTTCTTTTTTTATATCCTCTTTTTACTTTCTCTTCTTAAGTAACTCCTTTGCTACATTACTACTCACCTAACTTCCTTTGTTTACCTATGACCTAACCTGACATGTCTCCATACCTGAAATTTCACTGTTTTATGATTTTTGTCCTCAATGATGTATCCTGTTACAAAACTCTGTACCGTTAACTACTTAATACCATTGTTGATGATTTTTATTTCTTTTTTAAAGTTGCTATTTTTATTAGTATATTATATTTTTTCTGTGTTGTTTGACTTTGTACTATTGTATTTAGACCATGTCTTGGAGCTAATATCCCCGGGCCTCTACTGAAAAAGGACATGTATCCAGCTAGACTAGCCCGGTCAACAAATGTAAAATAAAATAAAATAAATAAATAAAATAATATTAACCGTTGTTTTTATGATATCAATTTAGAGAGAGAATTTTCACATTTTTCTACATATCTCAACAACCAAGTAACACAAACAGAACTCCTTAGCCTCACATGAAAGCTCTCAGCTAGATGAATAAAATGCTGCTGACAGTATGTGTGCAATTGGAGTGGTTTCTGAGATATTGTAAGTCGTTTGCAAAATATTACAAATGTTAACAGTTACTTTGATTACTGTGTCTTATAAAATTCGGTTTAAAGACCTTGAACCTAAAGAATACTACCACTATAAAAATAGTTTGTGCTGAAGAGTTTGCCGTTCATACTTCTTTCATAAACCCTATGGTTCCAGAGATATGAACATCTGTTTGCAATGTGAGGACATAATTTGATTGTCAGAAGGCATAGGCTCCCGTCCATTGAAAACTTCCTGAGCTCCATTGGAGTGAATAAGTTAACCTATCCATACCTCCCAGCCATCCCAAATTACTCAGTTTTTACCAAGTTTTGGGGTCCAAATGAAGGGGTGCCACGATTCTCGAGTAACATCCCTTCATTTCCGATTCTTTTCCTTTTGTTTTTGATTTTCGCTCTGTCGGAGCTGATGTCATCACATGCACGATGACGTCAGCTCCGTCAGGGCTACCAGTCAGCCAGAATTGAGCTCAAGGAGCTCACATCACTTCCAGCTGGTCAGCTGCAAATGCGAGCGGGAACAAACAGCAGTAGTTAATGGCTGCAAATGCGAGCATGTTTGGCAATGGATTTATCATGCAAGCGGGAACAAACGGCAGCAGTTAATGGATCTATCTGTACGAGCGGCGTGTTTGGATTTATCGGCGGCAGCAGTTAATGGATTTTATCAGCAGCAGTTCGGGGAATGGATTATGTTCCTCAACCAAGACACTCAAGTAAGGAATGAGGTGTGTGTGTGTGTGTGTGTGTGTGTGTGTGTGTGTGTGTGTGTGCAATGACTACTGCACTTTGTGGGCATGGCAGTGGTGGAGGGTGAAAATGTAATCAGTCTTTCTGGCATTTTTGACATGTATGAGATGTGTTTTGTGACTCTTAATTAGGGGCTACCTGAATTCGTGTCCGTTTATCTGTCATCTTTTGTACCTTTTCTGTTTCACTTATTTGTTCTTCTAGTCTATTGCAGTTTAACAATGTGTAAGCTAATAGTAAGCTCTGGGATGAAAGCGTGGTTCTAGTTATAAGCATGTGATCAGAGTTACAGAAAACACGGACATACCAGTGAATGTTAGATCTGGATTCCCATCCCCCAGCAATTTATGTCCATCTCATACACATTTTTTCTTTCTTTATGAGAAATGGAAGATTGTGTGTGACTGTTGTAATGACAGCTGCTGGGAAAGGGAAGGAAAAAAGGGGTTCCTGTCTTGCTCAGTCTTCAGTAAAAAGGACTGAGTGGTTCTGTTTTTGGTTTGTGGAAAACAAGATGGAAATGTTATCTAGTTGGCGCAAACAAAACCTGCATTATTTGATTTTTAATGCAGCTGTACGTACTGAGAAGTGCAATTACAGAGTAACAAACAATGCAAAATAACATTCATGGAAAGAATTTAAAAATACTGTTTCCACTAACTTAGAACTGTAGTATACTCTTGATGTTCACTTGACAGAAGACATTATAGGGTATCCTTACTGTACTGTATTCTATATGGAGATAAGCTGACACAAGATGCTGAGGTTGCAAGGGTATGGACAGTAGTATGAACCTCATGTGTTAACTTTTATTATACAACGACCCCTCATTAATATTCCAAAATGTGCACACTGATTGGTTAGTGCGCACGTTGTAAATCAGACTTATACTAATGGAAAAAGGTCCGGTCGCCCAGACTTTTTCCATTAGTATAAGTCTTTTTTACAACGGAGAATAAGATCTCCGTTGTTTTTTACACACTGTCTCGCTATGTTAAAGGAGTTTAACATAGTGAGACAGCTTTAAAAAAAAGTAACGGAGATCTTCCTTTCTACGTTGCTTTTTTTAAAGCTGTCTAGCTATGTTAAAGGGGTTTAACATAGCGAGACACTTTGTAAAAAGCAACTGAGATCTTGCTTTCTCCGTTGCTTCCACCCACAGCTCTGATGTACTGCGTAAGCATACGCATGCGCAGTACATCAGAACTGCCACAGAATACCAGACAGCTGCGGAAGGGCAGCAAGAAAGCATTATACAATGCCATTATTTAAGAAAAGTAAGTATTTTTTTTTTTTTAAATAATGTCATTGTATAATAGCAATAACCCACTTCTGGGTGTGGGTAATGCTGGATTTACCCACGGTTGTCTTTGTTTGGTCACTTGGGCTTCGCCCTCATGACCAAACCACACCAACCATGGGTAAATCCAGCATTACCCACGCGCAGGCATGGGTTATTGCTATTTTAAATGTTAACAGTCACAGCAATGGATGGTGTTTTTTTAACTATGTTGAATTTCACATACTAGTCAAATTATTACACATCTTACCTGATTTACCAGTGTTTAGTTCCTCTCTCACAGAGACATTTTGTTTTAACTGGCATCTATCTCTAACAACTTTTACTTGTTATCATCTGCTTGCTCTTTAGTTCATCTCATCAGGTTTTTGTTCCAGACTTTTTTTTTTTCTTTTGGTAGTCATCTGGCATATTTCTTTCTTTATTTTATGTACTTTTGTTTGTTCATCAGAGTAGAAGACTGGCCTGTAGAGACCATTTTTTGGTTCAGCCATCTGATACAAAGAGGTATTCTCTGTGTAAAACAAATCATAGGACTGACTGCACATGAATGTGACACTCAAGTCGTACAGAGTTTATCTGTCTCAAAGTCTTACTACAGCTGTTTACAGTACAGAGAATACACAAGAAGAAAAGTTGTAAGGGAAAAGCTGAGTGAGGGTGAAGGAGCATTCTGGATTTGGTGGGAGGGAAAGGAGTGAGGGGGAAGAAGGATGGATATGTGAGATGTACGGAAGTGAGGAAGCAAAAATGGAGTGTAAGGTTGAGTGGGGAGAAGAGCAGTAGTTAAAGAGACGGAGTAGGTGAACATGGACTGGGGCTTAGATGAACTTATTTTGTGGAAGCAGTTGTAGTGTGCCTCTTTGAATAAAAAGTATTTGAGCTCTGTGTTAAACTTTGGAAGGCCAGTGATTGATCTGATATTAATTGTGTGGGAAAGCCAAACTTTTGGAATGAGTCTGGAGTAGTGGTGTTCTACAGAGTACAACCTTCAATTTGGGGCTTTGTGTGTGTGTGTGTGTGTGTGTGTGTGTGTGTGTGTGTGTGTGTGTGTGTGTGTGTGAGTGTGAGTGACAATGCCCCCATTTAAAACACCTGGTGGCGAGAGGTATTCAGGCTCAAACCCTGTACCTTCGCTACAGGGTAAAAACAGCCTAAAGTCCCGAGCCACCACCATTTGTGAGCTTTGTCCAGATTTTTTGTGCTAAGAGTTGAGAGCTATGGTGAGATCTGAAGTGAGAACAGAATTTGTGGCTTTGTTGTTTGTCCAGGTTTTTTGTGCTAAGATTTGAGAGCTATGAATCTTAGACAAAGAAGTACAGTTGTGTACACTTACCATAAATATAGATGTTCGAGTGTATTCAGTGTTGCAGTCATTACATTTGGGTTATCTGCCTGCAGGTAGCCCTCAGCCGGCCTGAATATCAAAGTCTTGGATCCATGTATCGGATGCTGTCTCTTCTTCCATGACGTCAGGTTGTCAGGGGTATAAAACATGCAGCCGATGCCATTACATCAGTTTTTTTTGGTCCAGATGTCAGATGCCCCCATAATGGGAAGCAAATATATATATATATTAGGTTACATCTCCAATAAAAAGCAAATACACCAGAAATACACTTAAACAAGTGGAAAGGTATAGCCAAGAGAAGTCAGGGGGCTGGAGGGAGGGTAACCAGGACTGCAACAGTGAATACACATGAACATCTACATTTACGGTAAGTGTACACAACTGTACTATGTTCTTCGTGTTTCACTGTTGCAGTCATTACATTTGGGTAGATTCCCAAAGCTAAAGAAGGGAGAAAGAAGTTACAGAGCATTAGGACCAGCTATTAAGCCCTGCAAGACTGCAGCGGCAAAACCAGCTCTCGATTTAGAAAAAATAGGCATGTGGTAATGCTTGGTGAAGGTATGTACAGAGTTCCATGTAGCAGCTTCTAGGATGTCCCTGGTAGGGACATCTCTGAGAAAGGCTGTAGAGGTAGATGCAGCCCTGGTAGAATGTGATCTTATCCCCTGTGGGCTAGGTTTTCCATGGTGCTTATAGCAGAAATTAATGCAATGGGCTATCCACTTAGAATTGGTTTGCTTTCAAATGGCCTTCCCCTCTGCCCCTGCAGCAAAGCCAACTAGCAGCTGTTTAGATTTCCTGAGAGGCTTAGTCCTGTCCAAATAAAATCTAAGTTGTCCGTGCACGTCCAAAGAGTGCAGTATTCGTTCCCCTTTGTTTTGTGGATTTCTGAAGAAGGTAGGCAAATGAATGGACTGGTTAAGGGCCACACTAGACACCACCTTGGGTATAAAGGAAAGACTGGTCCTGAGGGACACGCTGTCTGCATGGAAAATGATGAAGGGCTCCACTGCCATGAGGGCCTGTAATTCAGACACTCTTCTTGCTGAAGTGATGGCTACAAGGAAAGCTGTTTTCCGAGAAAGGAATTTCAATTCTGCAGTTGCAGCTGGCTCAAAAGGAGGTAGAGTGAGCTTTTCCAATACAAAGTTGAGGTCCCAGGCTGGAGTAGGGGCTCTCCTGGGTGGTCTTAAGTTTTTGCTCCCTCTGAGGAATTGCTTTAGCAGGGGGTGAGAGAAGAGGGGTGGGCTCACTATCATAATGTGCTGAACTGGCAGAGGCATGAATTTTAATTGACAAGAAGGAAAGGCCCTTGTGGAGCATCTCTGTTAAGTACTGAAGAATAAAAAAAGAAGTTGTTCTGATGAAGACAGATTTTTTCTGTAGAAAGCGCTCAACTTATTTTATGTGAATAAACCAAGTGTTTCCAGCACAGAATCCTTGTTCCTGGCGTTTCTTGTCACCTTCTGGTGTGTTTGCAAAGTACTGAAGAATATGTGGTAAGCTGGTCACCGTTGTGCCCATCCCCTGAGTCTGGCTCCAGGAACAGTATCTTTTCCACTTTTCAGCATAGGATTTTCTAGTACTAGGCCTCCTTGCCTCCAGAATGACATCTAGCACCTGCTTACTGAGGGATGCTATTGGAGAGCTCAAGGAATTAGCCAGGCTGCAAGGTTCAGGGTTTGAAGCTGAGAGTGCAGAATCTGGCCCTCCTGCTGGGACAGCAGGGAAGGGATCTGAGGCAGGTGCCATGGTTCCCGCACTGACATACTGCGCAAGAGGGGGTACCAGTGCTGGCGTGGCCAGTCTGGTGCAATCAGTATTGTCCTTGGTTTGTCCTGTTTGATCTTTAGCAGCACTTTCAAGAGGAGAGGCAGAGGGGGAAAGGCATAAACTGAGAGGCTTTCCCATGTGAAGGACAGGGCATCCACTTTCCAAGCTTGACTGTGGGGAGTCCTTGTGCAGAATTTGTCTAATTTGTAGTCGAGGGGGAGGCAAACAGGTCTTTCTCTGGATTCCCCCATTTGTTTCTCAAAAGGTTGAATATCTTTGGTTCCAGTTTCCACTCGTGTGGGTCCATAAGATTTCTGCTTAGGTCGTCTGCCAGTGAATTTAGCTTGCCTGGCAGAAATTGAGCTTGTAGGTGCACTTGGTAGCTCAAGGCTGTGTTCCACAAAGCCATGGCTAGTCTGCAGAGAAGGTACGAATGGATTCCCACCTGCTTATTTATGTATCACATAACAGTGGTGTTGTCTGTCTTTACCAATAATTGTCCTGGAAGAATGTGGTCCTTGAAGGCTGTCAGGGAATTCTGCACAGCTAACATTTCTTTTTGATTGATATGCAGGTGCATCTGACTCGGGTTCCATTTGCCCTGAATGCACTGCCCTGCCAAGTGAGCCCCCCATGCATAGTCTAATGCGTCTATTGTTAGGGTTTGGGTGGCAGGGGGTAGAGTGAATGGGAGCCCCTTGTTGTGGTGGCAGGCCTCTGCCCACTAAAGGAAATCTGTCTTTATGCAAGGAATGATGGGAATCACTGATTCCAGGTCCTGAGAATGTTGACACCATAGGCTTTTTAGATACCATTGTAGTTTCCTCATATGAAGTCTTGCATATGGAGTTAGTAGAATGCAAGAGGCCATGAACCCCAGGGCTTGCAGGATTTTCCTTGCAGATAGCTGGGTCTTTGTGACCAGTAGTTTGAAGTAGGCTGTCAAATAAACTTGTTTCTCTGGTGTGAGGTAAGCCATCTGGGAAGTTGTGTTCAAGCTTGCTCCCAGGAATACAATTTGCTGGCAGGGTACTAGATGCGATTTCTTTTTGTTTATGGTGTACCCCAGTGCGGTTAGAAGTTTATTTACAAATGCCAGATGTTTTAATAGCACGTCCTGGCTTTCTGCCTGAATTAGACAATTGTCCAGGTATGGGTATATTTGAATATTTCTTTGCCTGCAAAATGCAATGACTGGAGCTAGGCAGTTTGTGAATACCCGGGGCGCAGTAGATAGGCCAAAGAGAAGTGCAGAGAACTGATAGTGCCTGCAGCCTCCTCTGAAGCGTAGGTATTTCCTGCAAGATTCCCTTATTGGAACGTATGGGTAAGCATCCTTTAAATCTAAGGTTGCCAACCAGGCATCTTTGCCTAACATAGCAAGCAGCTGCTGGAGAGTTAGCATTTTGAATTTTGGGATTGCCAAAAAGGTGTTTAGAATAGAGAGGTCCAGGACAGGACGCCAGGAGCTGTCTTTTCTGGGTACCAGGCAAAGTCTTGAATAAAAACTTTGTCCCCTTTCTTCTGCTGGGACAGGTTGAATAGCCCTGATACTTAGAAGAGAGATAACCTGCTGTTGGGCCTCTGACCACTGGTTTGGGGGTGGTAAGGTGTGGAAGTGGAATCTGTATCCTTGGAAAACTATATTTAAAACCCATTTGTCCTGGGTAATGAGTTCCCAGTTTTTTGCATGCAGGGCGATCTTTCCTCCTAAAGGAGCAAGCAGTTGAGCAGGGCTTGGAAGGTTTAAGGTTAAGTCATTGTGACATTTTTCCATAGGGGGGTGTCTTACTACTTCCAGCTTTGGAAGTGGAAGCCCCCCACTGCTTAGGCCTGTGAGTACCTTGAGACTGCAGCCTAGGCGATCTGCTGTTCCTGGATTTGGACTGAGAAGGCCTGGAAGAGACAGGAAAGGACCAATTCTCAGAAGGCCAATGCCTACTAAATCTGGGAAGCTGTACTTGCAGGAAATCTTTAACGGTCTGCATAGATTTAGCTTTTTCCTCCATCTTTTTAAGAACTTCTTCTGCTTTGTTGGCAAACAGGCGGTCTTGGTTTAAGGGAGCATCCAGTAATTTAGCTTTAACATGATCTGGCAAATTTTGCTCCTTAAGCCAAGCATGCCTTCTAAGAACAGACCCAGTGACAGCGGCCCTGCAAGATGCTTCTAGAGAGTCAAAACCACACTGCAAAGTATGTTTACCAACTTGTTCAGCAGAATGCATTAAATCCTGTAATTCTTTATTTTCAGCACAGTCAGGAATCAACATCATTTTCTGTTCAAGTAGTCCCATAATATGTTGCTGATACTTTAACATATAAAATTGGCAGGTTTAAGGCCCTAATGGCCAAAGTAGCAGAAGTGTATACTTTTTTACCCATTCTGTCAAAGGCCCTGAAATCTCTATCAGAGGGGGTAGGGTTTTTGGCAATAGTAGCCTTAATGCCTTTAGGTCCTTGGGAAATGGTCTCTGGGTCTGCAGTAGGATTCTTGAAGAGGAACTTGTGAGAGTCAGGTACTCTGTAATATCTGTCCGGTTTCCTGGCAGCTGGAGGTAGTGTGTCTAGGGCCAGGCTAGATTCCAAGAAAGCATCATCTACAATGCCCAGAACAGGAGGGATAGCTAAGGGCCTGTGTTGAGGGAGGAGTAAGAATTCCCTAAGCCTCTTTTTGGAGTCAGAGTAATCCTGGCTTTCCCAGTGGAAATGCTCCCTAAGAGTGTGCAAGGTTTCACCAAAAGAAAAATCTTATGGAGGGGAAGGAGAGGGAATGGAGTCTCCTCTGCATCAGAATCCTCATACGTAGACAGGGGCAAATCCTGGTAATCAGAAGAAACAGAAATTTCAGAATCCTGATCAGAAGAATGAGAAGGAAAAACAGTTCTAGGTCTCTTAGAGGGTGAAAGCTGGCTTCTCTTAATTAAAGTAATAAGGACTTCAGTCATTCTAATAATTTGTTTTTTAGGCATACGGGCCTGACCATGCGGTTTGGACATCGGTTTTCTAGGCGATGGTCGACTTTTAGGCCTTGAAGAAGTAGATGGCGTTGGTTTGAAATGCAAGTCAGTAGGCCTGAATACACCCTCAGAAGCCGTTGCCTGCACAGTGGCTCCGGACCCATCCAAGGTAGAGACATCCACAGGTTCCAGCGGCTCCAGACCCATCCAAGGTAGAGACATCCACAGGTTCCATGGTCGAAGAAGCATCTCGCGGCATACCGGACTCCAAATGGGTCTCAGTAGAGGCCTGCGAATCTGAAGTAGCGGGTATCAGGGGCTGCGAAAGCACCTCACTGAGTACTGGCGAACTGGCAACTAGATTAATGGAAGCATCGTCGGCAGCTTTGGACCTATGCAGTTTGCCTCTGTCTTTATATTTATGTTTTTTCGGAATGTCGGTAGTTGGATGGCTTACCGAAGCCATTTCTGGATAGTTAAACTGAGTACAGAAATAATGTGATGCAAAAATAAACAGATGACGAATAGTTTGGAGGGTGAATAAGGCACAAAACCGACAGTGAGGGACGTCGTGGTCTGGGCCTAAGCAAGGAATGCAGTACGAATGATAATCTTTATGAGGTATTTGCTTTCCACAGGTAATACAATTGTTAACTTTTACTAACATCGGTTTATAGCAAGAAAAACTATCCCCAACGGGTATTTAGCTTATTTGAAGACTTCGGTTCTGAAACTCGAAAATGAAAATTTCAGGAGTCGGCCAACCGGCACTTGCGAACTGCTTTGGCACCGCGCGGCAAGAAAAACTGGAGTAATGGCGTCGGCTGCATGTTTTACAACCCTGACGACCTGACGTCATGGAAGAAGAGACAGCATCCGATGCAGGGATCCAAGACTTTGATATTCAGGCCGACTGAGGGCTACCTGCAGGCAGATAACCCAAATGTAATGACTGCAACAGTGAAACACGAAGAACATCCATGTCTGCTCTTTGGCTTTTACCTACAACTGCTACCATGTCATGAGAACTGAATTCACTAAATGATAGCCATTAAGTTTCAGTCTTCCTATTTTTCAGGAAACTGCTGATTTGGCATAGTGGTATGTTGCTCTGACTGTAGTGCATAGGGTTCTGGGTTCATGACTTGCCAGTGAAATGCATGGTGGTAACACATTTTATTCTAGCAACTTTCCAAAATTATACAAGCAATATTTCAAATGTGTCCCTGGTTTTTGACCCCCCCCCCCAAAAAAAAAAACTGAAATTGAAAATAAGTGCGAGAAGCAGTGCAAGGTGCCTATGGCTTACACTACTATCATTCTATTTATAGTGTGGGTGTGGAAGTAGACTTTTATGATGGAAATGTTCCGAATTGGGCAGTTTTGTCATTATTGGTTCATGCATTTTGTTTCATTGTCTACAGTATAGCCTACTGGAAAAATGTTCAAACAATAAATTTAAAATGCGCTTTGTCTAACAAGTGTGCTGTATTATACAAGGAATATAACAAAGTCAGGAAGGTGTATCAAAGAAAAGAACACATGTATGTTTCTTGTTTTGTGTGCAAGGGGCCAATGATTTGAAAACAGCCCAAAGGTAATCTTTATCCACCACTGGCCAGATGTATTTTCTTTGGATGTGGTGTGAGTTTCAATGCTGTTTCAATGAATGTGACTTTCAAGGGCAGAGAAGTTTTAATGCCAAGTATATTTTCATGGTGAGACAGTGTTGCTTTGTTTAGCAGATGTTTGTGCATTATTGTGCTGCAAAATGTAAAAATAAAATCCAAATAATCATTGTAGAAGTAAAGCAATATGCACACATTAGTGCTTATGGTAAATGGGGTGAAATAGCCAGGTAATGGAACACTGGAATGGCTGCAGGGGAACTCTGGTGCCATATTTTGGTTGTCTGTTCTTCAGTTTGCATTTGAAAGTTGGTATCCCACAATTCCATTGGAGTGGGTGGGGTTACGTAATTATGTATGCAAATTAGATATTAATCAACATACAGATTTGTACCTATTTTTCATGGGCCTTGTCCAGATTTTTGATGTTTCCAGGTTGAGAGGTATAAACCTATCCCATTTGCTTACAGATTGGCCTTACCCATCCCATAGGCAAAAATTATATATCACCCTAGTTAGAATAACTGGGATCATATGGCAGATAAACTGAGGGGACACATGCATGGGATAAAGCATTTAGGAGATGCTTCTGTCCATTAATTGTACAGGGGGCAGTCCTGGGGTAAATGGCAGATAAACTGAGGGGACACATGCATGGGATAAAGCATTTAGGAGATGCTTCTGTCCATTAATTGTACAGGGGGCAGTCCTGGGGTAAATGGCAGATAAACTGAGGGGACACATGCATGGGATAAAGCATTTAGGAGATGCTTCTGTCCATTAATTGTACAGGGGGCAGTCCTGGGGTAAATGTTCCGCTTTCCATTCATAGATCCAAGCTGCCCTTGAATATAAACAGGGATGAACTTTGTTTTATGTGGATGGGAAGTCTGTTCCAGAGTAGTGGTATCCTGTGAGATATACCCCTCCCTCCAAACTGTTCCTTTGATGCTGCAGAACAGGTTTATATCCCTAAACTGAGTATTTCTGATGACATCTGACTTGCTGATATGCAATAAATCTATCATTATTGGGTTGGAGGATGCCTTGTGTGCCAGGCAAAGGTTACCTCTTAGCTGTCTGGTATAGTGACAGGGCTTTGAGTCTGTCCATGTAGGACATGTTGTTTAGACTTTGTATCCTTTTAGTACAGTACCTCTGTGAGCGTATCAGTTGTTGCATGTGTCTGAACAAATACATGCCAAAGGGGGTACACTACATCAATGATTGGCCTAATGACCGCTGAGTTTAGGACAATTACATCCCTAGACCTAGACACAACCATTTGTTTATAAAATGTGTAATATAGAAGGACTTCTTACAATAATAGACACATGTTGGTCAAAAGTTAGGTCACTACCCACACAAGTTCCCACATCTTGAAAACTGGGTCAACTCTCAGAGGTGCAACTGTTAATGCGTTATTCCCTAAAATAGGTGACTTCCCCAATGTGTTATTCCCTGAAATAGGTGACTTCCCCAAGGATACAATAATGCATTTTTAGCATTTAGTTTCAGTCCATGATTTTGGTGCCAGTTACTGATTTGGGACAAACCTTTCTGCAGGATGGCTAAGTCATTTGGGGATTCAATGACTGCTCCTAGCTTGCAGGTATCTGCAAACTTAATCAGACAAAGCCTTTTTGTATTTGCTTTTACTTCAGAAAAGAAGATGCCAAACAAGAGAGGTCCCAGAACAGAATCCTGGGGAACTCCATTGGTGACTGATTTCTTTGTTGAAGTAACTTTCCCTATTTTGATTTCCTGCATCCTATCCATGAGCCAGTTGGTTATCCAGCAGGTGGCACAGGGGTTTATTCCCAGTTTATTTAGCTTTTCTACAATGCCTGAGTGGGAAATTATGTTAACAGCTTTGGCTAGGTTGAGGTACGCAGTGTGTACCATTTTGCCTTCATCTACTACTTTTGGTGACCTTTTCAAAAAATCCACCAGGCTGAGTAAGCATGACCTGTCCTTGATGAATCCAAACTGTGACGGATCCAGTGTTTGGAGGTTTCCTATGTCCTGACTGATTACTTCCATAAGAAGTCTTTCCATTGCTTTGCATACGAGTCTGGTCAGACTTATGGGTCTGTTGAAAGTCCTCCCTTATATAAGGGAATGACTGTAGCTGTTCTTCCACTCGCTTGGTACAAAACCTCTGTGGAGGCTGAGACTGAACAGTGTTGTTAGGGGTGTGGCTAAAAAGTGCTTCATGTTATTTCATTCAGTGATATTGTCAGGACCCATCAATCCAGTATTTTTAGCTTTTGATAGCATTTTTATGACTTGGTCTTGTGTGATAGCCAGAAGTGAGCAGTTTCAGGTATATCTTTGTGACAGATAGAAGGGAGAGAGGGGTAAAGTTATAGCTAAATGGTTTAGGTCTTATCTGGTAAATAGACAGCAAGCAGTACTTTGGCATAACAATCTGTCTTCACTACTTCTAGTAAATATTGGAGTACCCCAGGGCTCTATCTTAGGTCCCCTACTCTTCTCCTTATTTATTAACAACTTACACATGAACATACCTCAAGCCACCTGCATTCAATATGCAGACGACTCCACCTTAATCTGTACAGCCAAGAATATATCCTCTCTCCACTCCCTCACCCAAACTGTGTTTCAGAATGTTGAAAACTGGTTTATGCAACACTGCCTCCTCCTAAATCCCAAAAAAACAAAGCTACTGCTTTTTACTCCTACTCATAAATCACCTATTCCTTTCTTCTCTATAACCTCTAACAATGGTACCAACATTACCCCAGAGACTACAACCCACCCACTAGGTGTAACTATTGATAATCGTCTCAACTATGATGAACACATAAACTCAACTATAAAGTCTGTTAACAAAAACCTTGGCACCCTCTATAGAATAAAACCCTTCCTTACCCCTTCTGCAAGGAAAACAATTGCCCAGACCCACCTCATTTCCACCCTTTTCTATGCCTCTGTTATATACACCAACCTATCCAAAAACAACCTCTCTAAACTCTCCACCTGTTATAATAGCATAGCTAGATTCATCACAAGTTCCCCTTTAAAACTCACCACTGCCTTAACCTCAAGCAACTTGGATGGCTAGAACTGCAAAACCACATACTCTGTCAACAATTACTTATTACGCAAAAGATCCTATACTACCCTAACAACACCCCTATCCTCACTAATCTAATTACACCATATACTAATCTAGCTACACGACGGTCTGCTAACAAGCTTCTAATTTCCTCAAATAAAGCTAACAACAAAGCTGGGGATTCACTTTTCTCAAACACTGCAGGAAAATCCTGGAACCAGCTTCCTGCTGAAATATCTACCCTTGCTTCTACTTCTCTTTTTAAAAAACATCTTAAAGAACATCTGAAAGCTCATTGGCTTTGTCCATGCACTAACCCAGACTGACATATTTTTTCACTTTCTATTCATAACCCTATCCCTACTCCTGCAACCTTTGCCTCCAAATCTACTTACTACTCCTATTCTGGAATATTAGAATAATATATAAATTATTTTCCCTTAACTAATACTTCCTCATACCTTCTAGTGTATTTGTAGAATTGTTTAGTTTATTTTTTACTAAAATTGTTTAGTTTACAAATTTAATATTATAACTGTTCTCTAGACTAATGCTACCTCTGTATTGTGATTCTTTATGGTTCTGTGTATTGTTAACTTTGTCATTATTCATGTTTGGAGCTTTTCTCCCCGGGCCTCTACTGAAAATGGACATATATCCAGCTAGACTAGCCCGGTCAACAAATGTAAAATAAATAAAATAAATAAATTTATTGGCCAATAGGTTCGCTATATCTTCAGCTTCACTATAGGTAACATTGTTCACAATCAGCCCAGCACATGGCTGCATTCACCAGATGTGTTAGTATGCAAATGGCAGGTAGGTGCTTGGTGTCGGACAATAAAGTGGCAGTGCCCAAGGAGGAGCAGAGTGTGACAGCAGGTCATGACAGGTTTTGTGGGACTTGCACAAGCATCAAATCACGTTTCCAAAGGGTGCACTCCTGGACTTGCAAAGGACGAATTCCAACATACATTAAACACCAAACATAGGAGACTTTGTAGGTTCATCTGGAATGAGAAGACCATGGAAGTCTCCTTCATTCTTAGCAGCAAATCACCTTTAACTCAGGGAAGATGAATGAGAAGATTCTATGAGGCTGATCTTGTTGACAGCGCCTTTGCAGGGAAACTTGAGCATTTGCTCCATGCAAACGAGCCAGTCACATCCATGCTCTGGATTGTACAAGCATAGGAAGGAGCGTAAAGACATCTTCTGCCAGTATTCATATTCGTCACTGCTCAAGGCTGCCATCTTCAAGGTGATGTAAGTGCTCAAGGTCTCTTATTCCCTCTTCTGTTGATGACTGTACTGAAGAACAGACACTTGACTGTTTTTCATATTGTGCTTCTCTATCATGCAAAATAAATATGACCAATGTGAGCTCAGCCTCGTGATCAGCAACATTAATTAAAAGGCTTTGTTGATTTAGTCTTCAGAAGAAAAACCTTTTCAATTCTGTATGTTAGGATCAAGATTTTAAGTGAGTGAGTACAACAAAAGAACTGGGAAGCACAGGGGCTTTGGTCTCCACCCTATACTGGCATGTGACATTGTATGTGCAGGAAGGAAATGCACTCAAGCTCCATACAAACAGAGCTAACAGAATTTTCTGCATTGTTTTGAGCTGGTGACATAAGAAGAGAAAAGCACAACAGTAGCATAAGGCAGAGGTCTTCAAAGTTGGACTACATGTTTTGGAACAAATGCATGTCAAATATATAGTACTAGTCCCCTATGTCACTCTAAGTGACTGTCATAATTTCTGAATTTGTTCTGCCTGAAAATAGCATGGAGGGGAATAATGCTCTTACCCAATTCATTATGTGCCTCCACAATTAACAATGCAGTGGTATCCAATGTTCTTTTTCTTTCTTTTCTTTCATTTATGCCTTTTTGTCTTTGTGAGTATCCACTCTCCACTAGCTTAGAATGCCAGTACTATAACTTAGTGGTTTCTTTAAGAGTCTTTGGAGTTACTGTCAGCATTATTTTTAGACGGATTTTCAATGCCATAATAAGTGTGGTAGTATGATGCAGCAGTTAGGATTACTGCCTCACAATGTTCAGTTCTCCAGTTTGGTTCTTAGCAAGGGTACCTTTTAGCAAGGGTACCTTTTGTACATAATCTGCAAGTCTTCCACATCCGTCTAGGTTTTAACTAGGGGTCTCTCTTTTCCTCCCGCTTTCCAAACATATGCAAACGATGATGAGTTTATTACTGGATCCCATTTTCCACTGCCACTGTAGCTCCTTAACTTTACGCATTAATTTTTTTTAAGTATGAAATTCTAATATATGGCATTAGTACCATTAATACCAGCAAAGCAGTCATTGTATCAGGGACACAGCAACACAGAGTAACTTCTTCCAACTGCAACAGGCAGTTCACCAGCAAACTTTTTTTTTTTTTTTTGAGTAGCACCACACTGCAAAACTAGCGACAGTAAAAAGGCACTGGCTGCTGCTTCAAAACATAGTGAATCAAGTTTTTTCAAGACAAAGTTCTCTAAGTCAAACAAGTAAGAAATAAGCAGAATCTCCATCCAAAAGGGGTCCTTATTCTTCTTAAAGCACCAAATGGAAAATCATTTCCACTTAGAAATGTAAACTTTGCTAGCTGTAGATTTTCTCGATACCTGGAGCACATCCTATAAAAACTGTTGTCTGAGAGGGATTAAAATTCTATCACCAAAACACTCCGGTAGAGAGCTTGCAGGTTGGGGTGTATTAGAACGCGCTTTTCTGTGTAAGTCGTCTTTGTGGGGGTAACTTGTAGTGATGCCCCCTAGCTAGATGGAGAAGAAGAGAGAGAACCAATGCTGCTTGGGCCAGAAAGGAGTCACTAGCAAGATTTTTTGGTTTGTCCCTTTGGATTTTCAGGAGGACATTTTAGGATGGGAGGAGGCAGAAAGATCCCACCAAAAAAGGAGATGGCATCCACTCTCCAGGCCTGCGGACATGGGGTCTAGGAGCAAAACAGCTTGAAATGTCTGTTCAGAGTGTAGGCAATACCCCATTTGCAGGCTATGTCCAGGAAGACCTTAGTGCTGAACATCCATTCATGAGGGTCTTCCACAGACCTGTTTAATGCATCTGCAAGAAAACTACCTATTGACAGAATGGAAATTACCTGTAGGGACAGACTTCCTTTTATTGCATGGTTCTATGCCATTTGTGCTAGCCTGCACAGCTGGTAGCACTCTGTCCCCCATTTATGTACTACAAGACAATGGTGTTGTCTGTGAAAATCCTGAGGGGGCTTGGCTTTCAGGGGTGTAAGAATACTTCACTGACACTGTGTTCCCTTATTTCCTTGGGCGATCACTGGCCTTGAACTGTTGTGAGGCCCATTCATGCACCCTAAGCCAGATCAGATGCATCTCTGTTGATGTCCTGGGTAGGAGTGGGTAAGGCAGAAAGACAGTCCCAGAGTCTGAAACCTATCATTGCAACTCTTTTTTCAGAAAGGGCAAGAGAGGGATTTGGATGTCCAGCTATCAAGAAAGTGTTCAGCTTGTACCCAAAGAAACCAGATCATGGGGGGGGATCAAAGAAGACTTCTTGACATTGATGGTGAAGCTTAGTCTTTCCATAAGTGAAACTGTGTAACTGAAGAGGAGAAGTAAGGCATCCTTGAAGGAGGACTGGCTGAGAAGACTGTCCAGGAAAGGAAATACCCGTATTCACTGGGTTCTGCAAAAGGGAACTGCTAGTGTGAGGCATTCTACGAAAACACTGGAGACAATAAAAAGATAGAAGGGTAAGGCAGAGAACTGAAAGTGCAATGAAAAAAACAGAGAATCTGAGGAATTTCCTGCAGGTGGGCGGATGGGAAGTGCAAGTATGCATCCTTCTAGTCTAGGGACACTAAACAGGCTTGGGGAAGGATGAAAAGACTAGAGTTTGCAGGGACAGCATCTTGAAAGATGCACTTCTAGAAAAGTGCTGAGGTGAGATAAACCCAGTAAAGTTCTTCAAGTACCCTCCTTTCTGGGGACCAGGAAGAGCTTTGAATACCTTTTCCCAAGACTACAGGCGGTAAAGATTCTATGGTTCCCAAGGAGAGAAGGTCCTTGACAAGGGGTGGAATGAGGTGGCCCTGATTGGGAGGATATAGACGAATTCCCCTTGATTACAGGAGTTCCCTCCAAGACATTTTATAACCGTGCTGAACAAGACCCATCTGTCTGTAGTGATCAATTTCCACACTGGTAGGGACACAGTGAATTTCTTGGACAAGAAGATTCTGTGGACTGAGGAGAGAGGGGAGAAAGAAGACAGTAAAACTGAAGACAATTTATCTGGAAAAGGCTTTTTCCAAGTTTTACAATATCTGGTATATTTTCCCCTGAAATCTCTTCTTGGGCTGTTTCTTGCCCTTCTGGAGGGGTTTTTGCTCTTTATGGACAAAGGAAGTCGGCTTGGAAAGATGATTCTTTTGATACCCAAGAAGATACATAAGGAAAATCAGTTTAAAATTCTGCATTATTTTATCATTCTCCTGCAGACCTTTGAAAAGTTAAGCTGCAACAGGGCCAAACAAAAGGCCCTTTGAAGGAGGGATGATTGACACTGCAAGTAACAGAGTCAGTGGCTGCAGCCCTGATGGAGTGCCTGGCTACTTGTGTAATCTGATTAAGACTGGGTACCACCTATACCTTATTATTCATAATTCTCCCATTTAGCTACAGCTTTATTTAATTCCCCTAGAATGGACAATATTTGTCATCCGAGTCTGATAACTTATGGTCCTAAACAGGAGAAAAGAAGAATATGAGCAACTAAAGTGTGCATCTCAAAAAAAGACAAGGGGATATATGTGCATAGGTTCTCAGGCATGCAGTCCAGGAAACCATTAAAGAGACTAGCCAAAATTCCTAACTGCCCTAAAGCAATGTCTTGTTGAGTGATTTGCTCAATGTCACACAAAATACAAATGAATGCTTTGAGAATCAAACCCTGTACCACAGGAAGTAGCTCATCAATAACTCAGTATTTGTCTACTGCACCAACTGCCTTTTTGAACTTAAATCAAAATACCTGAAACTATGCAATATATGGAATACGTTATTAAACTGAGCAGACCAGCTACAGTACTCACAATGGCACACTTAGCTGTAATTTATTTACAGCACATAAGATGGAGGATATTGAGTAATGGCACTGACTGGTTAAAGATTTACTAGAAGGGTATTACAATAGGTACTAGAAGCCACAGGAGGGAGCTTTAAGGTTCTCAATTATGCCCAAGTCAAAGAACTGAGCAGCAATTATGTTGTTTCAGAAGCAAAGCCTGCAGATGTATTACAAAACACCCTTTAGAAAGGTAGAGAGTGTACAAATGATCTTGTAAAATTAATGGCTGCTACAGCATAAGAACCCAGAAACTGAGAACATAATGGTTGGATGTTCTTGCTGGCAGTCAATAAACAGGAAAGCAGTCTTAGCACAGATGTACCTGACATGTTCAATGTGGAAAAGCAAATAAGAGCAGTAGTGAAATCCTCTAAAACTAACTTCGAGTCCAAATTGCCCACATCTACTAGAGACAATCATAAGGCCTTCTTCACATATGTCCACAATCTCAAAGGAAGCACCCAGATCTGTTCAGAACTGGTGGTCCAGGACACGACATACACAAATGCTGTAGATACAGCCAATCTACTGGTTGACAGATTCAGCGAAAACTTCTCCCCTCTTTTCCCCAATCAGTAAATCAGGGCATCCCCAGTACCTGACCCCCACCCATTATCTCTAGAGAACAGGTCATCACTGCCCTCTCAAAGGCAAAAAATACAGCTTCCATGGGACCCAATAACATCCCAGGCTGCATCCTACATGAACTCAGACATGAACTTGCAGCATCATTAGGCACCCTATTCAACCAAAGCCTGAGTACCGGCTTTGTCCCAGTCGAGTGTAAGACAGCCACTGTCATCCCTTTAAACAAAGGCGAAACTTCCACCAATTCAGGAAATTATAGACCCATTAGCCTAATTAGCCTGCTCTGCAAGGCCATGGAACAGATTATCATGGACCTCGTTAACAGGGGCATTGGCAACCTCCAAACACTCAACCCTACACAGTTTGGCTTTGTCAAGGGGAGGTCATGTCTGTTAAATCTGGTTAACTTCTTTGAGACAGTCACCAAAGCTATGGATGAAGGGAAGATAGTGCACACCGCCTTCATCGATCTGGCCAAAGCCTTCCCCACTCGGGCATAGTAGATAAACTCTCTCAACTAGGTATCAATCATATGTTACCAGATGGGTAGCAAACTGGCTCACTGATAGAACCCACCTAATCAAATTGGGGGAAGCCACCTCAAGCAGTAGACCCGTAATGAGCTGTGTACCCCAGGGATCAGTCTTGAGGCCTGTGTTATTCGGGATACACTTCTCTGGGGTGCAGGCCAAAACCAGTGGATAATGGCTGACCAAGATTGCAGATGACTGCAAGCTGGGCGCAGTCATCAATTCCCCAAGTAATGTGGACATCCTCCAAGAGGGTCTCACCCAAGCAAATGACTGCTGCCAGAAACATGGCCTCAAGGTGAATGCCAAAAAATGCATCATCATCCCCTTTGAGGAGAGTGACATCCCCACATAATATCACACTGATAATAACGTCCTTAGTACACAATCAGTAGTGAGAGATTTGGGCACCTAGGTTGATAGCAACCTGACATTTGACCATCATGTTGCTTTTGCTGTACTGAAAGCTTTTTACAAGGCCCATCTCATAAGTAAGGGTATCTCATCCAGGGACAAAGAGGTCATAACATCCCTACATTCTTCCCTTATAAGGCCAATTATTGAGTACAACGTCCCCTTCGGCATGTACCTCGCAAAGCACATGCAGCTGGAGTGACCAAAGAGGTTCCTCAGCAGGAGAATCCAGGACCTCAAACATCTACCCTACACAGACAGGCTAAAAGCCCTGTCCCTCAAATCACTTTCGTACAGACTCCTCAGAGGTGAGCTCTGTCTGACATACAAAGCAATCTCAGACCCCGCCTTGATGGGACTGCTGCACATCTGAAAGTCAAGCTCCACTCAAGCAACCTGTATGTGTGTCCACAACCTGGTCTGTGACAGCAATAGGACTTGTTGGCGGGACAGATTTGTGTCCCAGAAACTCCCTCATTTGTGGAACAGACTCCCTCTCCACATCAAGCAGAGTACCTCATTATCCCTTTTTAAGCGCAACCTGGATAACTGGATGGGAAACAGAAAATACACCCCTGGGATTCCACCTGTGTCCCTGCTGGACAGGGGCTTTGGGTGTTGACTTGTCTAAACATGGGCTAAACTCTTGGCTAGGCTTATAAGGGCCTCAGGGCCAACAGCCTACTAACCTCCTATGATCCTATGACTAAGAATGGATGGCAAGAAATTAAGTGGGGCACTTCCAGCAGTAATGACACTCCAGGGTGAGGGATTCAGACAAAGTTCCAATTTGCTTTCTTCAAAAATATGAATGCTGATATGGTCTTTTGTACTGTACTTTCTGCATATTTCAGTCCTTTTTATCTTTCTAACCAGAAGACTACTGTACTCCATGAAGACAAAAACATTAATTTCATTACCTAACATTTATCCCAAAGAGATAGGACCACAGTAACAACAGATGGGCATCTGGAGAGGAAAATGCTTTCACAAATGGTAGTAAGGCACGTCTACACTAACAACCCCAAACACACCTAACAAATCCATGTCACACATATGAATGCCAAAATGAACTCTGGAATGAAAGTTGCACAGAACATAAAAGGCACCCCCCCCAATAAAAAAATGAAGATAGAATTTATCCTGGACTTCTAGTTGAGAAGAGGGATGCAGTTTGCTGTCAACCATGAAAGCTACTGGATATCAGCAAACAGCTGCAAACACCAGTTTTGCAGTGACCACCTAAACAGACTAAAGGAACAACAAGTAGTCCACTTCTACTTCTAGTGTGTTCAGTAAGTAAAATAAAATGTGACTCTTACAATGAGGCAGCGTAGGAAGCAGATGAGACCCCTCCATAATAAAATCCTTCTCGACAGAGCTTTTCTTTAAGACCAGTTCCTCTTCCTCTACCTCTAGCTGGTGCTCTTCCAGAAAAGCTTGACTGCAAATCTGCTCGCTTGGAACTGAGCTTTTTATATTGTGCTTTTACATGATACTGACAGTATTCACAGTCATTCTGAGGAGAAGAAAACGTAAGCATCAATAAAGAGAAAATTCAACACATTTAGTACATCTAATAGTATCTGCTTTGATGTGAAATAATAAAACCTTTAATTACTCCACAAGTTCTTTGACAATCACATTTTAGGAAAATTTAATGTTAACACACTACATATGCTCGCAAAACAATACTGATATCGTAAAATAGCTCAGAATAAATTCAATTAAGCAAAAACTGGTGTAGTTGAAAAACAGGAGAGAGAAAATCTTGTGCAAGAGATAGTCAATGATGAAAACATATTTTGACTCCGATCCTATACCAGAACCTGTTAATTACTATTTTATACATGTGATTGACAAAAATGAAAAAGAAATTCTAAATTTCGAAAGGAAAGGTGATGGAATTATCATCACAAATGACAACACATTTAAGAGAAAGACTATACAATAATCAGTTTTTCCAGCTATGCCTTAACAAGTGGGTGGCATAGTGGTGCAGTGGTTAAAGTTGTAGCCTCACAGCAAGAGGTTTTCCAGTTCGATTCTCGGCTGGGGTGCCTTCTGTGTGGAATCTGCATGTCTTCCCTGTGTTTGCATGGGTTTTCTCTGGGTACTTCTGGTTTCCGCCCCCAATCCAAAGATATGCATCTGGAGTGTTTCTCCCCGGGCCTCCACTGAAAATAGTCTCTGTCCTAGTTGGATTTTCCCAGTAAACAAATGCAATAAAATAAATAAAAATAAATTTCTATTTCATTCAGAAACTGCATCTGATACAGATTTTTCCAAACTACAAATATAAATGGCTACACAGGCATTAAAAAGCAAAAATACACACTACCACCAGTTAACATACGAGGGGATCCTTCTTGGTGGTTCAACAACTAGGTTCATATTCTCTTCCATTCCATCCTGGCTTCCCCCAAAAGCTCCCATATTTGAAGGCATGCACATGCTGTGCAAGCATTTACAGTAACATTGTGAACAACATGTAAACAGCATGCCTAGACCTGGAGCTTGTTAGATCACTCTCAACTTCTGAGCAAGTACATTTCCTGCAAACAAAGATACAATAGAGATCTGTCACACATTTAACAAGCTAGTACTTAAGTAGGTACCTGCCTGATTTATAAATAATTTAACAGCTGAGGCTGGATGGAGAGTACATCTTACCACAAGGCTATGACAGGGGACTATAAAGGCCATCCAAGGTGTATCCCTAGGAGAACAACTGACATTGTAAAAACATATCTGTTACATCTAACACTGAACATCCTCCTCTGTAGATTTACCAATTTAGTTACTTTCTGTTGATGGTTTAGTCCCACTAGTCATGGCCTATTTTCAGTTAACAGTCAATATATATTCATACCATGAATGTTACAAATAATTAAGTTTACCTAGAAAAAAGGTGATATAATGGAGTCAAGTAAATTACCTCATTAATAAAGAATATACAACTGTAATGAAGATTCTGCAAATGAGGTACAGTGTAGTAAGGGTTTAGTAAGAAGAACAATGCTAAACACATTTAATTACTTCCCAAGGATGTAATGGATGAAATTAAGATTTTCAGGAAAAAAGAGTGGTTAGTGACATTAAAGTTTTTGACAACGTGGATCAACAATTATTGGAGGTACCAGGGAGCAATGGGTCTGGGGAGAAGTGTTTATAAGAATAGTTAACATGGTATCTTTTGTGAATAGTTTTAAGGAGTAAAAAGTTAAGATAATGAATTGAATAAAACATGATAGTCTGATTAGTCTCTTGCTGTTTGGTTTACATATTAAAGCAGTTATAAAGAAAATAACTGGAAATACAGTAGATGTAAGATGGGGAAATAAAGGCTAGTTTACAATTATCAGTGTCTTTCAGCCATGCAGATGACATCATTATATATGTTAAGCATATCAAGCTAGTTATATAAGCAACAGATATGTTACAAAACGAAATGCATAAAGTAGACATTGGATTACGTTTGAGAAGTAGTAAGGTAACAGATGAGAAGCATAGGATAGGGAATAACTATTTTTGTGAAAAAGAAATAGAGGTCTTCAGACCATAGCACAGGGAAATATGTGAAGTTAAAACAAGGTGGGATGAAATTATGAATAAAATAAAATAAAATAAGTATTAAATATCTGCATAAGGTTTATATGTCATTTAGGAAGAAAGTTTAATTAATGAACATAGTTTTGCTAGGAACTGATAGTTATACAAGAGATGCCAGTAAAGCCAAAAATAGTGCTGTTGGGGAATTTTTTTCTTTCAAGACCTATTGGAATGGGTTTCTTTATAAGGTGAAAGGAGGAGGTGTGGCTAATAAACACAATAGTGCATTTATAATTCATTATGTAAGTATCGGATTACTAGGTTAATGTCAAAGAGTTGAGAAAATTTGATAGAAGGGCTTTTAAGAAAAAAATATGGAGGGAATGGGTACACACAAAGGGAAGATAATAAAATTAATCAAACCCCAGTCAACTGGGTCACAATAAGGGCTTCATCCCTGTGCTCCATGAAGCTAGGACTGAGTAATGAAAAAGAAAGTACTGCCATTTTATTTCACTTTGGTCTTCTTACCAGTGATCAAATGTAAACTGCATAATACTACAACTTGTGAATTGTTGTTTCTTGCAAAGAATCACTGCTGGCACTTTCTATTACAGTGCTGATAGTGACTCTTTTTTTTTTTTTTTTTTTTTGCGTTTTTAATTTCTCCAAGATTATGTCATCACACGTAAGTAAAGGAGTATGCAGTGCTTGCAAAACAAAAATATATATACTGTTCATCATTGCTCTATCTTTTCTTTTTTTCACTCTGGATGAAGTTTTGACCTATGGGGCTCATTCAGATGTAGCTTTGTTTGGACAATAAATACAGTTACGTAAGAACTTGCCATAACAACAAATGTCCTACTTTCACTGTTGCAGTATTCCTTACAAAAGGGATATCCTGGCAAGGATAGATGTACGTCCAGCCAGCAAACCAAAGCTTTGGGCCCTTCCAAACATCATACTTCAGACCATGTCCTGTATCCAAGGCATAAGGTATACAGATGACGTACAAGAACCAGATCCTCAGAACTGAATTGCCTCAGGAGAACAGGAGTAGCCCAGGAGATAAAAATGAAGTAATACATGTAACATCAACAGAGGCAGAAAGAAAGTAATACACATTGGCAAAAGGGAAAGAAAAATCCAACAGGATGAAAGAGGGAGGGACAGAATACTGCAACAGTGAAAAGTAGACCATATACAGTTGTAAGTTCTTACACAACTGTACTATATATTTTCTTCATCACTGCTGCAGTATTTCTTACAAAAGAAAGAGTACTAAAGCTACTAGAAATGGTGGGTTAAGGGAAAAGTGAAGGATAGACCTAGCAAATCCTGCCCTAGTCCTAGAAATAACATCCAACTTAAAGTATGGACAGAAGACCAAGTAGCAGCTTCCAAAATGGATCTAGCATTGACACACTTACAAAGAGCTCCACAAGAGGCAACTGCCGTGGTAGAATGAACATGAACTGAAAAAGGAAGATGCTTGGTATGAAAAGAGTAACAAGAAGAAATGACTTTGGAAATCCAAGAGGAGATGGTTTGCTTAGAAACAACTAAACCCAATTTCTTGGCATGAAAAGAAATAAAAAGTTGCTCAGATTTTCTAACATTCTTAGTTTTGTCTAAATAATGTCTGAACTGCATATGCAAATACAAGGAATGGAAAACCCTCTCACTGCTAATATGAGGAGAAGGAAGGAAAAAAGGAAGGAAGATGAATGGTCTGATTCAAAAACAAATCACTGTCCACTTTAGGGCCTAAAAGGAGGACTGATTTGAAGAGATACTCTTTCTCTATGTAAAACCAGAAAAGAAGGAACTGCCATAAGGACCTAAAGTTCAGAGACTCTTTTGGAAGAAGTCAGAGCCACCAACAAGATACTTTTCCAAGAACACAGTTTTATAGTGGAAAAAGCAGTTGGTTCAAAAGGTGGCCGAGTTAACTACTCAAGTACAAAGTTGAGGTCCCAATGAGGAAGTACTGGTTTTCTTGGAGTCCTAATGGGAAGGACCCATTTTAAGAACAGTTTACCTCAAACCTATAGGAAAGTGATGGCTCCAAGGGCAGACAAGCACAAATGTTCGACAAATTAGCTTTAACAAAAAGTATGCCAGACCACAACTAAATAACTCACACAAATAAGAAAGAACAGTAGGGATACCCACTAACAAGGGGTCCCGTTTATTGCTTTGGCATGAAACAGAAAATCTCTTCCACTCCCCAACATAAGATTTTCTATTAGTGGATTTTAGGGTGAGAAGATGAGGCTAATCGGTGAGTGAGCTCTTCTCCTGTGTGAGAAGATCCATCCTGTGGGATAACTTGTTGATGACTGCCCTTGGCCAGGTGAAAAAAGATAGGGAAACCAATGCTGTCTGGGCCAAAACAGAGTTATAAACAAGATTTTGGGCTTGTCCCACATTACCTTGTGTGAGAGCTTTGACAACAGATGAAGAGGGGGATAGGTATACAAGAACATCCCCTACCAGGAAAAAGACATGGCACCTTCTTTCCAAGCCAGTTGACTTGGCACTCTGAAACAAAACTTGGGAAGTTGTCTGTTCTGAGATGAGGCAAAAAGATCTACCAGAGGAGTACACCACCAATGGACAATGTCTAGGAAAACCTGTGTGTGAAGCATGCACAAGTGATGATCTATCCTGATCTTGCTCAGATTGTCTGCTACCAAATTACCACCTGAAGCTTCAAGAGATGGCTAATGGCAAAATCCCACACTATAATGGTAAGTCTGCAAAAAGTACAGTTGTGTACACTTACCATAAATGTAGATGTTCGAGTGTATTCACTGTTGCAGTCATTACATTTGGGTAATCTGCTGGCAGGTTGCCCTCAGTCGGCCTGATTAACAAAGTCTTGGGTCCTGTGTCGGTTGTTGTCCCTTCTTCCATGACGTCAGGTCGTCA
Organism: Protopterus annectens; assembly: GCF_019279795.1. Lineage (NCBI taxonomy): Eukaryota > Metazoa > Chordata > Ceratodontiformes > Protopteridae > Protopterus > Protopterus annectens. Next base: position 463,059,638 of record NC_056745.1, on the reverse strand, counting down.
GGGGTATAAAACATGCAGCCGACGCCATTACCTCAGTTTTTTCTTGCCCCAGATGTCAGGTGCCCCCCAAATGGGGAGCCAAATATTTAAGTAATTAAAAACATAAAAATATATACCTCCAAACAAAAGCAAATACACTAAAAAGGCTTTTAAGCATAGTAAAGGAAAGTAGAGGCATAGTAAGAGAAAAACAGGGGGTTGGAGGGAGGATAACCAGGACTGCAACAGTTAATACACTCGAACATCTACATTTATGGTAAGTGTACACAACTGTACTATGTTCTTCGTGTTTCACTGTTGCAGTCATTACATTTGGGTAGATTCCCAAAGCTATGGTTGGGTGGATGGATTTTATACAGCATTAGGACCAGCTATAAGGCCCTGCAGGACAGCAGTGGCAAAGCCAGCTCTGGATTTAGAGAAGAAAGGTAAATGGTAATGTTTGGTGAACTTATGAACTGAGCTCCAGGTAGCAGCTTCTAGAATGTCTCTGGTAGGAACACCTCTGAGAAAGGCTGTAGAGGTAGATGCAGCCCTAATGGAATGAGATTTGATCCCCTGGGGGATAGTTTTACCATGGTGCATATAGCAAAAACGAATACAATGGCTTATCCATTTGGAAAGAGTCTGCTTTGAAATAGCCTTTCCTTCTGCCCCTGCAGCAAACGCCACCAGTAGTTGTTCAGATTTTCTTAGAGATTTTGTCCTGTTTAAGTAAAATCTAAGTTGTCTGTGTACATCCAATGAATGCAGAATCCGCTCCCCCTTGTTCTGTGGATTGGGAAAGAAAGTTGGCAAATAAATGGTCTGATTAAGAGCCACACTAGATACCACCTTAGGCATGAAGGATGGATTGGTCCTAAGAGACTCCCTTGTCTGCATGAAAAATAATGAAAGGCTCCACTGCCATAAGAGCCTGTCATTCGGAAATCCTTCTAGCTGAAGTGACTCCTAAAAGGAAAGCTGTTTTCCAGGAGAGAAATTTTAAGTCTGCAGTAGCAGCTGACTCGAAAGGAGGGAGAGTGAGTTTTTCCAATACAAAATTGAGGTCCCAGGTAGGGGTTGGAGCTCTCCTGGGTGGTCTTAAGTTTTTGGCCCCTCTGAGATACTGCTTTAGCAGAAGATGAGAGAAGAGGGGAGGCTCTGTGTGTTGTAATAAGCTGAAATGATTGAGGCATGGATTTTTATGGAAGAAAAAGACAGGCCCTTGTGAAGCATCTCAGTTAAGTATTGTAAAATCTGAGGAATATTGGGCTCTGCTGTGCTTATCCCTTGTGATTCATTCCAGACACAGAATCTTTTCCATTTGTCAGCATAAGATTTTCTGGTACTAGGTCTTCTTGCCTCCAAAATAACATCCGTCACAAGTTTGCTGAGGGATGCTAAGGGTGAATTTAGGTGATTAGCCACGCTGCAAGATTCAAAGTTTGGAGCTGAGTGTGCAGAATTTGGTTGTTCTGCTGAGATAGTAAGTAAGATGACTGAGGCAGGTGCCACGGTGGAAGGGTGTGACATATTGCACAGGAGTGGGTACCAGTGTTGGCGAGGCCAGTCTGGAGCAATCAGAATAATTTTTGGCTTCTCCTGTTTGACTTTTAGTAGAACTTTGGAGAGCAGAGGGGGAAAAGCATAGACTGATAGGTTTTTCCAGCTGAATTATAGAGCATCCACTTTCCAGGCTTTTTTGTGATGGGTTCTTGTGCAGAATTTGTCCAAATGTTAGTTCTGGGGTGAGGCAAAAAGATCTATGTCTGGACTCCCCCATCTGCATGTAAACATGTTGAATATCCGTGGTTCCAGTTTCCATTTGTGTGGGTCCATGAGATTTCTGCTTAGTTCGTCTGCCAGAATATTCAGTTTTCATGGCAGGAATTGAGCTTGTAGTTGTATTTGATAGGTCAAGGCTGTGTTCCACAATGTCATGGCTAGTCTGCAAAGGGGGTAAGAGTGTGTACCCCCCTGCTTGTTTATGTACCACATAACTGTGGTGTTGTCTGAATATCATTAATTGTTCTGGATGAAGGTAGTTCTTGAAGGCTGTCAATGCATTCTGTACAGCTAGCATCTATTTTGATTGATATGAAGGTACATTTGATTTGGGCTCCATTTGCCCTGAATGCACTTCCCTGCCAGATGAGCCCCCAAAGCATAGTCTGATGCATCTGTAGTTAGGGTTTGGGCAGCAGGGGGTGGAGTGAATGGCAGTCCCTTGTTTTGGTGGCAGGCCTCTGTCCACCATAGGAACTCTAGTTGCAGGCAAGGTATGATAGGAATCATTGTTTCCAAGCTGTGACAATGGTGACTCCATAAACTTTTTAAGTACCACTGAAGTTTCCTCATATGCAGTCTTGCATATGGAATTAGAAGAATGCAGGAGGCCATGAACCCCAAGGCTTGCAGAATTTGTCTTGCAGATAGCTGGGTTTTTGTGGCCACCTGTTTGATGTAAGTTACCAAATGCATTTGCTTTTCTGGCATAAGGTAAGTCATCTGGGCAGTTGTATTCAAGCTTGCACCCAGGAATGTCATTTTTTGAGAGGGTACCAGTTGTGATTTCTTTTTGTTTATGGTGTACCCTAGACAAGTTAGAATCCTTTTTACAAACGCCAGATGTTTTAGAAGAATGTCCCTGTTTTCTGCCTGAATTAGACAATCGTCCAGGTATGGATATATTTGAATATTTCTTTGCCTGCAAAAAGCAATTACTGGAGCCAGGCACTTTGTGAAGACCCTTGGCGCAGTAGATAAGCCAAAGGACAGTGCAGAGAACTGGTAATGCAAGTAGCCTGCTTTGAAGCGGAGGTATCTTCTGCAAGATTCCCTGATTGGGATATGCAGGTAGGCCTCTTAAGTCTAGGGTTACCAACCAGGCATCTTTGCCTAGCATAGGAAGTAACTGTTGAAGAGTCTGCATCTTGAATTTTGGAATGTCCAGAAATGTGTTTAGAGTAGATAAGTCCAGAATTGGACGCCATGATGCATCTTTTCTGGGTACCAGGAAAAGTCTTGAATAGAAACCTTGCCCCTTTTCCTCTTCTGGCACTGGCTGAATAGCCCCCATGTTCATGAGAGAATGTACTTGTTTCTGGGCCTCTGCCCACTGATTTGGGGGCAGGTCTGGCCATCCGTTTGGGATTGGCAACGTGTGGAAATGAAATCTGTATCCCTGGGATACTATATTTAAAACCCATTTGTCCTGGGTTATAAGTTGCCAATTTCTTGCATGAAGTGCCAGTTTTCTCCCCAAAGGGGCAGCTAAAAGGTAAGTGCTTGGTAGTTGTAAAGGGAAGTCATTGAGACTGTTTACCATAGGGAGGTGCCTGGTTGTGGCACCTTATTGTTTTGTTCTAAAAGTCCCTTGTGACTGAAACCTGGAGCCTTTGGACTATCTAGGTTTGACTTGAGTGGCTCTTGAAGGGACTGGAAAGGACCAGTTCTTAGTAAGCCAGTGCCTACTAAATCTTGGAAGTTGCACTTGTAAGAAATCTTTCACAGTTTGCATAGATTTAGCTTTATCTTCCATCTTTTTCAAAACTTCTTCAGCCTTATTACCAAAGAGACGGTCCTGTTGTAAAGGAGCATCCAACAATTTTGCTTTAAGATGATCAGGCAGAGTTTGCTCTTTGAGCCAAGCATGCCTTCTTAACACATACCCAGTCACAGCGGCCCTGCAAGAGGCCTCCAAAGAATCAAAACCACATTGCAAAGTATGTTTTCCAACTTGTTCAGCTGAATGAAATAAATCCTGTAAATCTTTATTTTCCACACAGTCAGAAATTATCATTTTCTGTTTAAGCAGTCCCATGATATGCTGTTGATATTTAAGCATATGAAATTGAGAGTTTAAAGCCATGATTGCCAAGGTTGCAGAAGTGTAAACCTTCTTACCCCATCTATCCAGCGCCCTGGAATCTCTATCAAAAGGGGTAGGATTTTTAGCAGTAGAGGCCTTAATGCCTTTGGGACCCTGAGAAATGGTTTCAGGATCTGCAGTAGGATTTTTGAAAAGGAATTTGTGGGAGTCAGGAACCCTGTAGTATCTGTCTGGCTTACAAGGAGCCGGAGGCAGAGAATCAGGAGCCATACTAGATTCTGAAAAAACATCAACAACAATGTCTAGAACAGGAGGTATAGCCAAAGGCCTATGCTGAGGAAGAAGAAGAAAATCCCTAAGTCTCTTTTTAGATTCCCAGTGGAAATGTTCCCTTAAGGTATGCAAAGTTTCCCCAAAAGAAAAATCCTCAGGGGGAGAAACAGAAGGAATGGAATCTTCTAAATCTGAATCCTCATAAGTAGGTATAGAGAAATCCTGTTCATTAGAAAAGTCAGAAGAAATAGAATCCTGTTCAGAAGATTCATAATCAATGTCTTGCCTAGGCCTCTTAGAAGGGGGGGGGGGGGTTGTCTACCCCTGATCAGAGTAATTAAATCTTCAGCCATTTTGATCATTTGTTTTTTTAGGCATAGGGGCCTGCACATGTGGCCCAGGCATCGTTTTTTTAGACATAGATTTAGATTTTGGCCTCAGTTTTGAAGATGGTGTTGGTCTAATAGACAAATCTGTAGGTTTGAAAACACCCTCAGAAGCCGGTGCCTGCACAGCAGCTCCAAACCCATCTAAGGTAGAGACATCTGTGGGTTCCATAACTGAAGTATCTCACGGCATACTAGACTCCGAATGGGTCTCAGTAGAGGCTTGCAAATCAGAAGTAGCGGGTATTAGGGGTGGGAAAGCGCCTCACTGAGTACCGGCGAACTGACGACTGGCTTAGGAGAAGCATCATCTACAGTTTTGGACCTCAACGGCCTGTCTCTGTCTTTTTCTTTGCATTTTTTAGGTATTCCGGTAGTCGGATTTCTAACAGACAACATTTCTGGATAATTAAAACATGAGAATTTCTCCCCGGGCCTCCGCTGAAAACAGGATCTGTGGAACCTAGTCGGACATTCCCGGTCAACAAATGTTAAATAAAATAAAAAATAAAAATAAATGAGCCAAAATATTTAGAAGCAAAAATATACCGACGTTTAATAGTGCGTTGATTCAATTTAGCACAAAACTGACAGCAAGGTACATTGTGGTCAGGGCCTAGGTAAGGAATACAGTACAAATGAAAATCCTTATGAGGTATTTGCTTCCCACAAGTAATGCAATTATTAACTTTTACTGACATCGGTAAGGAGTAAGAAAAAGTTTCCCCAACGGGGTACTTAGCTTTTTAGTTGAAGACTTCGGTTCTGAAACTCGAAAACAAAAATTTCAGGAGTCGGCCGACCGGCACTTGCTAACTGCTTCTGCTTTGGGTACTGCGCGGCAAGAAAGACTGATGTAATGGTGTCAGCTGCATGTTTTATACCCCTGATGACCTGACGTCATGGAAGAAGGGACAGCAATCGACGCAGGACCCAAGACTTTGTTAATCAGGCAGACTGAAGGCAACCTGCCAGCAGATTACCCAAATGTAATGACTGCAACAGTGAAACATGAAGAACGCCTGGTAAGACGTTCCCCCTGCTTATGTATAACATGACAGTGGTGTTGTCTGTGAAAATCTTGACTGGATCTGGAATCCAAAGTGAATGCAAAGCCTGAAGAGCTACGATAAGAGCTCTCATTTCGTTGTTCATATGCACTTTCACCTGCTGTGGGGACAAGACCCCAAGGACTCTGATGTTGTTTTAACAAGCTCCCAACTCAGATATGAAGCATCTGTAAACAGTTCCTGAGTGGGGGAAGGAACCTAAAAAAGAAAACCTAGCTTCAGAGAAATCTGGTGGATCCAGAATAAAAATTCCTTCCTTAGGCAAGGCAAAACAGGAATGGGAAAGTCCAGAGAGTGAAAACGCTGCATACAATTGTTAACTTTTACTGACATCGGATTAGAGCAAGAAAAAGGATCCCCAACGGGGTACTTAGCTTTTTTGAAGACTTTGGTTCTGAAACTCAAAAACGAAAATTTCAGGAGTCGGCCGACCGGCACTTGCGAACTGCTTCTGCTTCGGGCACCGCACGGCAAGAAAGACTGATGCAATGGCATTGGCTGCATGATTTGTACCCCTGACTACCTGACGTCATGGAAGAAGAGACAGCAACCGACGCAGGAACCAAGACTTTGATAATCAGACCGGCTGAGGGCTACCTGCAAGCAGACAACCCAAATGTAATGACTGCAACAGTGAAACACGAAGAACATCTGATAATGTAAAAAACAAACAGAGAATGGTAAGTATTTCCTGAAGACAGGGTGAATAGGAATATGGAGATAGGCATTCTCCAAGTCCGGAAACATCAGAAAAGCCTAAGGAAGCAGTAGAGGAAACAAAGACTAAAGAGTTAATATTTTGAAAGAAGGAACTTTCAGAAAAGTGAGTAACCAAACTGTGGGCAGTGCAATGAAGGAAAAACGGACATCAAAACTTTAGTGCTTTTGTTACAAATTTAATAAAACAGAACTTCTTCAAAAGAAGTTGTTTCTGAAGAAGTTCTGTTTTATTAAATTTGGAATGAAAGCAGTAACGTTTTGGGGTCTGTTTTTCCTTCATTGCATTGTCCACAGTTTGGTTACTCAGTTCAGTCTGGTTGCTTCATGGTTTGCAACTTTCAGAAAAGTGTTGAGAAAGGAGAGGCCTAGAATGGGTCTCCAAAAACCCTCCTACCTGGGTACCAAAAAGACTCTGGACTAAAAACTCTTGCCCCTCTGTGAAACAGGGAATGGCTGAATAGTTTCTTGAGCTAAGAAGTCCTGAAGAAGAGGAACCTTCCATACATGAAATAACCACTGGGAATTATCAAAAGAACCCAAGAGACTGGTGGTTTGTTTTCAGGCTGGAAAAGACAGGGCTAAGCTTTGAGAACGATGAATTTTACCAAGGGGTAGAAGAAGATAATTGTTGAATACAGGCTGATTTGTCTGGAAAAGAAGATTTCTGCCCCCTAGAAAACTAAGCAGGCTTCTCAGGGAAAACTCTCTTGGAAGGTCTTTTACCATTCAGTGTTTACTTATGATGCCTACATACATAGGGTGTCTTGGAAGGATAATTCTTCTGAAATTTAGGTATATGTGAGAGGGAAATTTTGCTTGAGGCCTTGCTTGGCCTTCTCTTTGTCTTGAAAAGCTTTAAACAGCTCTGCAGAGGCAGATTCAAACAGAATTGGGGTATCTAAGGGACAGTCCAACAATTTAACCTTTACATCCGCAGGGAGAGATTGTAACCTAAGACAGGAATATCTCCTGGCTGACTGACCCTGACACAGCCACCCAAGAAGAAAAATCAGCAGCATCATAGCTGCATTTAATGGAATGACGAGCCACCTGGAAGGCAGAACCTAGCAAGAAAATGGCAGTCTTAGCATCAGACTCAGGGCTGTTTGCCAGCCCATCCTCTAATTTAGCAAGAACCACCAGCAGATTCACTATGAAGGATCAAAATTTCAGAACACTGAACCACTGATCGTGGAAGACCAGAGGATCGAAGTGCTAAAATATCGAACCTACAAAAAAAAAAAAAAAAAAAAAAGCTCAAACGTGAAAATTTCTTATTTCAAGTTTTAAAGGAAGGCTGTGCCCCCCACACCCCCTGCAACTTAAATATACCAACTCTGAGATCGCACTACAGTGAACAGAACAGCAAAGTTCCCTTTCAACACTTTACGGCGATCTCCAGTCACAAGGTTCAATATTTCAGCACTTTGATCCTCTGGCCTTCCAGGATCAGAGGTTCAATGTTCTGAAATTTTTATCCTTCATAGTGAAACTCCACCAGCACATACCTAGTCATATAGGTTTGATAATTAATGGCTCTGAAGACTAAGGAGGCAGAGGTATACATCTTCTTTTTGTACCCGCCCAGAGATCTACTACCTTTGTAAGAAGATAACAGCTTTGAAGAGGGAATTAACTTAGTTGGCTTTTCAGCACATGAATCTTGTACATGAATTTCTTTGCCTCAGGAACTCTGTAAAACCTGTCTATTTTTTTCGAAACAGGGAGCTGAGACTCTGGAGCTTGTGAAGCCAAGGTAAAATTGTTAAGAAGGGCTTCCAAAAAGTACTGTTGTGTACACTTACCATAAATGTAGATGTTTGAGTGTATTCACTGTTGCAGTCATCACATTTGGGTTATCTGCCTGCAGGAAGCCCTCATTCGGCCCGAAAACCAGAATCTTGGGATTTCTGCATCGGATGCTGTCGCCTCTTCCATCAGGTCGTCAGGGGTATAAAACATGCAGCCGATGCTATTACATCAGTTTTTCTTGCCCCAGATGTCGGGAGCCCCCAAAATAGGAAGCAATTACATGGTGTGGAACACCTCCAGTAAAAAGTAAATACCATAGCCATAAGATATGGCCAAAAAAGAGGATAAGTAGAAAGCATAGAAGAGTCAGGGGGCTGGAGGGAGGGTAACCAGGACTGCAACAGTGAATACACTCGAACATCTACATTTATGGTAAGTGTACACAACTGTACTATGTTTTTTGTGTTTCACTGTTGCAGTTATCACACTTGGGTTGATTCCCAAAGCTGAGGAAGGGTGAAGGCATTCATGTAGTAGTAGTAGGGCTGGCTAGCAGGCCTTGTAAGACTGCTGTAGCAAATACAGCTTTGGATTTAGAAAAGACAGGTAAGTGGTAATGCTTGGTGAAGGTGTGTACAGAACTCCAGGTTGCAGCTTCCAGGATGTCCCTGGTAGGGACTCCCCTGAGAAATGCTGTAGAGGTTGAGGTAGCCCTAGTGAAACGAGTTCTGATCCCCTGTGGGGTAGGTTTTCCATGGTGTTTGTAGCAGAAATGGATGCAGTGTGCTATCCATTTGGAAATGGTTTGCTTTGAAATGGCCTTGCCCTCTGCCCCTGTAGCAAAGCTGACTAGCAGCTAGTCAGATTGTCTGGAAGACTTAGTCCTGTCAAGGTAGAACTTGAGTTGCCTGTGCACATCCAAGGAGTGCAGGATCCTTTCCCCTTTATTCTGAGGATTAGGGAAAAAAAGGTTGGTAAACGGATGGATTGGTTTAGAGCCAAACTGGATACCACTTTGGGCATAAAAGAAGGGTTAGTCCTGTGGGAAACCCTGTCAGCATGGAAAATAATGAAGGGTTCCACAGCCATTGGTGCCTGCAAATCAGACACTCTTCTTGCTGAAGTGATGGCTAGAAGTAAGGCTGTTTTCCAAGAGAGGAATTTTAATTGTGCTGTAGCAGCAGGCTCAAAAGGGTTAAGTGTGAGCTTCTCTAGTACAAATTTAAAGTCCCAGGCAGGGGTGGGAGCTCTCCTCGGGGGTCTTAAATTGTTGGCTCCTCTCAGGAGCTGTTTGACCACAGGGTGAGAAAAGAGAGGTGGCTCAGTATTATAATGAGCTGAGATGGCCGAGGCATGAATCTTAATAGAAGAGAAGGATAGGCCTTTGTGGGGCAGCTCTGCTAGGTAATCTAGGATTTGAGGTAAGGTGGGCATCTCTGTGTCCTTTCCTTGAGACTGGCTCCAAGAACAGTATCTTTTCCATTTTTCTGAATAGGATTTCCTAATATTAGGCCGTCTGGCCTCAAGAATGACGTCCAGCACTTTTTGCTGAGGGTTGCCGGTGGTGTATTCAGGGAATAAGCCAGGCTGCAAGGTTCAGGGTTAGCAGCTGAGGATGCAAAATCTGTCCCTCCTGCTGGGACAGCAGGGAGGGGGTATGATGTAGGTGCCAGGGTGGCACTGCTGCCAGACTGCATAGAAGTGGGTACCAGTGATGGCAGGGCCAGTCCGGTGCAATAAGGATTGTCTTTGGTTTGTCCTGTGATCTTGAGTAGTACTTTTGAGAGGAGGGGCAGAGGGGAAAAGGCATAAATTGAGAATGTTTTCCCATGTAAAGGATAGGGCATTCACTTTCCATGCTTGGCTGTGGGGATTTCTGGTGCAGAATTTGCTCAAATTGATGGTTTTGGGGGGAGGCAAAGAGGTCAACCTCTGGCGTCCCCCACCTGTGGGTTAGAAGTTTGAATGAGTTGGGTTCCAGTTTCCACTCGTGTGGGTCCAGTAGATTTCTGCTCAAGTCATCTGCCAGTGAATTTTGTTTGCCTGGCAGGAACTGAGCTTGCAGGTGCACTTGGTTGCTTAAGGCTGTGTTCCACAGGGCCATGGCTAACCTGCAGAGTGGGTAGGAATGAGTCCCCCCCCCTGCTTGTTTATGCACCACATAACTGTGGTGCTGTCTGTCTTTATCAAGAGTTGTCCTGGAAGGATAAGGTATTTGAAGGCTGTCAGAGCATTCTGTACAGCTAACATTTTTTTTTTTATTGATATGTAGGTGAATTTGTCCTAGGCTCCATTTGCTTGAATGCATTTGCCAGCCATGTGAACCCCCCATACATAGTCTGATGCATCTGTTGTTAGGGTTAGGACGGCGAGGGGTTGAGTGAAAGGGAGTCCCTTGTTGTGGTTGCAAGCCTCTGCCCACCAAAGGAACTCAGACCTTAGACAAGGAATGATGGGAATAATTGTTTCCAGGTCTTGAGAATGTTGGCACCAGAGACTTTTTAAGTACCACTAAAGTTTCCTCATATGCAGTCTTGCATATGGAATTAGTAGAATGCATGAGGCCAAGAACCCAAGGGCTTGCAGTATTTTTCTTGCAGATAGCTGGGTTCTGGTGGCCATTAGTTTGAAGTAGTTTGTCAAATAAACCTGCTTTTCTGGAGTAAGGAATGTCATCTGGGATGTTGTGTTCAAGCTTGCTCCCAGGAATACAATCTTTTGGCTGGGCACCAGATGTGATTTCTTTTCGTTGATGGTGTACCTCAGAGAAGTTAGAAGTCTCTTTACAAATGCAAGGTGCTGAAGTTGCAATTCCTGACTGTCCACTTGAATCAGGCAATCGTCCAAGTATGGATAAATTTGAATATTTCTCTGCCTGCAGTATGCAATGGTTGGAGCCAGGCAATTTGTGAATACCCTGGGCGCAGTAGATAAGCCAAAGGGAAGTGCAGAGAACTGATAGTGCATAGACCCTGCCCTGAAACAGATATTTCCTGCAAGATTCCCTTATGGGGATGTGCAGATAAGCTTCTTTTAGGTCTAGGGTGACTAAGTACGTCTTTGCAACAACAACAAACTTAAGAACCAAACCGGCAAATGGAACAAGCAGGTACGATGTAGAAATACACCATTTCAATAGTTCAAAAACCACAGGTTAAACAATTTTCCACAAGTTAAGTGCTTTCTTCCCAACTTGGGAACAAAAGATAGCCCGATGAATAGTTTGGGCGTTAAGGCACAAAACCGACAGCAAGGAACATCGTGGTCTGGGGCCTAAACAGGTGATGCAGTAAGAATGAAAATCTCTGTGAGGTATTTGCTTTCCACAGGCAAGACAACTATTAACTTTTTCTGACATCGGTTAGAGCAAGAAAAAAGAATCCCTAACGGGGTACTTAGCTTTAGAAAACTTCAGGTTTGAAACTCGAAAAACGAAAATTTCAGGTAGCGGCCGACCGGCACTTGCGAACTACTTATGCTTCGGGCTCCTGTACGGCAAGAAAAGCTGATGTAATGGTGTCAGCTGCATGTTTTATACACCTGACGTCATGGAAGAGGCGACGGCATCCGATGCAGAAATCCCAAGACTTTGGTATTTGGGCCGACTGAGGGCTACCTGTAGGCAGATAACCCAAGTGTGATGACTGCAACAGTGAAACACGAAGAACATCTGGAGGTATGCAGAAGTCCTAAGAGAATCCATTTCTAAGAGATTGTAGCACTTCTCAAAGTCAGACATCTGTGAACTCCCGCAATTAAATGCTCCATCATTTTAACAATGGTGATGTCAAACAAAAGCTCCTCAATAAAGGAGTCAGGGGAGAGAGTATCTTCTTCATCAGACCCTAGGGCAAAAGGAGAGTGAATCTAGGGGGAATAAACCAAAGATTCTACCCCAGAATCCAAATCTTCTTCATCAGAAGTATCAATAATCCTAATTCTCTTATGAGCACAAGAAGAAGTTGTCGACAGGGGAAGGTAGTGAGAAATCCTGTGGAGGTTTTAAGGCAGTAAGGGGTGTAAAGAAACCCTGAGTGAAGTCTTGCCACACCCTTTGGGGGGTCTTTAGCCACAGGGACCACATGCCTAGGCTTTTGTTTCTTCTTTACAGGGACCTTAGCCCTAACAAACTTAGAAGGTTCTGTACCCTGTTTAATTTCAATAAGGGAACCAGGTACCGCCATACCTCTCAACTGTCCAGATTTCCGCAGAATGTCCAGATTTTTGTCTCGCATTTTTAGTTTGTTTTTCATAAAATTGCTGTTTTCTGGCAAATCACTGGCAAATAATTGAGGACTAAAGTTGCACCACAGAGCAACAAGAATATTCCTGGGGGGGGGGGGGTTCATCCTGCCATTATTCAGGGGAACAAGCAAATATATAAACAAGAAACTAGAAACAATGCAGATCTTTAGAACAACACCCAAGTGCTGTTTGAATTTGTGCCACAAAGGTACAAAGCCCGACTTCAACCCACATGACCTGAGACTAATTAGCATCTTGGGCACTGGAACAGCTGGGCAGGGGAAGATGGAAATGAGCGGAATTCACTGACACTCCCATCTGAGGGGAGGGAATGGTAGACCCATTCAGACCAACATGCTGTCATGGAAGAGGAGGGTTGTATTTTACCAGTGACTACAGGATTGGGGAGAGTCTGCTTGGTGATCTTAAGCCAATGAATGTATCCCTTAATGGTTACATATTGCAGTACGCAGAAAGGGGGAAGGTACAGGATGCCTCTACAATGATGTGGGTGTACACGACAGCCAGTAGAGGCCTGGTTAAGGCTTCACTGAAGCGGACCTGATTGAGTGCAGCTTACAGACAAAAAAAAAAACGGAAAAAAGTTTGCGATCGCGTGGTGACATCAGCCATATGGACATCAACGAGGTGTGGAGGAACAAACAAAGGAGATGGAGAAACCCGCGGCTGCTGCATGGGGGTTCTCATTTGCAGGGAGACAACAGGGTGCTACCTGCAGCCTCAAGTTTTGCAGGTGCTTGACGCTAGCTATGGATTTAAGGGCAAAGAATGAAGTATTGTGTCCTGTTTGGATAAATGGAAAACCCACAGAACTCAAAGTTCACACAGGTTTCAAGTGCAATGTTATGTCAGCAGAAACATTTGCTAGTGTGTGTCATAAAGAATATTTGCCCAGAGCCGAGATCATACATTGTGGAATCACAAGGAGCAGAGTTTAGGTAGAATCTGAAACATTTGAGATCGGTGTCCAAGCCTATACCACAGCACATAGCCTGTGAGAAAGACTCTCTCTCAGAGTAACTATCATTTCAGACACTGCAACTGTAAGGATTACTGAAATCATTGTATCCTACGGAGAAGTCAGGTTCCAAGGTGGAACTAGGGGTTGCCCCACTCATGAAGGACACCAGACTAGAAACAAGAGTCTCAGTACAATCAGAGACCTAAAAGCCCCAAATTACACCCTTTGCAGCCACCAAAGAGCAACAAGAATATTCTTGGGAGGGTTAGAAGCTCATCCTGTCATTACTCAGGGGAACAAGCAAATATATAAACACGAAACTAGAAAGAATGCCGATGTACCTTGTTTTGTTTATCATCAAGTCTGCCACTACATCTTTGAACTTCAGTACAAAGGATTTACTTCTTGTCACTCAGAATGTTCCAAATGATAAGCTATACAACCATCAGGAATGCTGCCACTGATCACCTACCACATATTAACTATATTCTACATACAGCAGCAATACTATTTATTCACATGAAATAATGTTTTTTTTTAATCTCTTCCAATCTGCATAATCATATACTGTTACTGACCAGATTTACTATTTGCGTGCAGGGGTCTCCATTCTTCTTCCGGGCTTTACAGCACCCCATGTCCAAGGCTTCCCCCATGAGTAGTACTTTCTGAGGGTGATCCACAGACAGACAAATCTAAACCAAAGAGACAACAGACCACAGTTAGCTATAAAATAACATTTCTACAATACTTCAGTTCTTCAAAGCAAAAATACATATTGCAACTGCAGTACATGATTATACAACCAAGTCCAATCCAAGATAATAGAAGAACAAAATAAGGTACATTTTCAAACCAGACTGATTACCCTAATACATAATTCCTGAACAGTTGCACAGTACCCCTTCCTCATTAACATCTTAAGTGACTATACAATCTAAATCCATATTTCGTAACACTGACTGACATAATGTATATCACATCCTCCAGAAACAGCTTTCTGTCGACTGCTGTTTCAGTAATACATACTTTCAGGGATCCTTTCTGAATTATCCCTTCAAATTTCATTATTAAAACATTCAAGTAGTAAATTTTCTTGGAATCTGCTCTATCTTACAAACATAAATGTGACTTGATGCAATAACTAGTTTTTCAAGGATTTACACATTTGACAGCATCTTCTTGCATATACTGGGACCATCTACTGTCTGACTTGCAATGTACACTCCTTTTACAAAGTCTACTTTTTAAGTCCCAATGCCACTAAAAGTGTCTAAATCTTGTCATTCGAATGATCCATGTACATTACAATTTTTTTTTAAACTTCTGTGTGATACCCATAAGAAAGAATAAAAGGCAAGCGACAGGTATGGTACACTGAAACAGTGTAACCAGGGATACAGGAAGGGGGAGGGATGACATACCACAGAACAGATTGTTAATTTGAAATCTCATCCTCTCTAAACAGAAAATACAGGGCAAAGACTCAAATTCAACCTCAAATTCAACTTGAAGATGGTTCTTAAATTTGGATAACAATCACAGTTTAACTTTCTACAAAAGTACTGAAACAATACGATCTGTGATCGACTGAGTCTGCATGACAGATAGCAAAGGTATTCTTGTGTCAGCGTTTCTGTATGGAAGGAAGGAAGGACTGAATTCTAATTTGGAGCCTGTAGGAATAACCTTTCTTACTTATCTCCATCATTAAAATGAATGAATATGCTCTAAAAAAGAAAACACTCCTTCCCAAAGCATGTGAAAGGGGAAAGGTACACAAAGAAAGTGGATAAGAAAGTGATTGGTGAAAGCACAGTCAACATTATCAATCACCAAGTCAGGAGGCACGAGATTAGTCTCCCTTCCCCCTATGTTGCTGCTTCCTTTCCTCTGAAACATTTCCAGCTATAATTCTCCCTCACGTCTCATCCTTCCTGGTTATGTCCAATCATAAGCTGTCTCCTTCAAAATCACAATCAACTCCATAGTTCTATTAAAACCAGTAACAGATATGAAACTATTCTAAGGCAAATTACTTTTAATTAATACTTTGTCAAAATTCAATGTGCCTCCAAACCCTGAGAACACAGCAGCCTATGCTGAATTGCTCTCAGAAACTATGTACATGTCAATGGCTGCATATAGCTACTGTACTTACTAGAAGTAAGCCCAGGTCTAGCCCCAGAAATAAACCACCCTGGTGGCATCCCAAATTAAACAGCATATACAACGAAAGGAAAAAAAATTATGTCAAAAATCAGGAAGAGTAACTCATTCCCATAAAGATAAAAACAGCAACCATTTGAAATGTCAGGAGCTGCTACAGTTGCTCCCAAAATACAGAAACTGAATGGCTGAAAGAACGAACTTACATATACTATGTCCAACATGCCATTTCTCGTAGTTGGTATATATAAGTTGGAAAAGAAATTTAAAGGAGACGGGTTTTCTAAATTTGTCCTGCTCCAGGTTTCGGTCTTTTTTTTTTCTTCTGGCTTACCAGCACTTGGCATTTTGAGTGCAAACATTTCAATAGGGAGCCGAAAAGAACTCTCTCATCAAAGTAAGCGGGCAGCTAAGAGGGCTAATTAGGTCAAACAAAGCCAGTTTTGAGGTTAAGACATGCTCCTAAGTGAAAAATAACCATAAGGCCTTCTTCAGCTATGTCAGAAACCTCACGGGCAGTACACAGCAATGTGCTAAACAGGTGGTTAATGGTGCCACATTCACCAAGCCTGGTAATATAGTGAACCTGTTAGCAGACAAATTCAGTTCCAACTTTACCCTCCTCTCACCTCAAAACATCCCCCCCAAAATACCCTCAAATATATCCTTTCAACAATAACTGGGGAGCATGTATTGGCTGCATTCACGAAAGCCAAGAGCATAGCCTTGGTAGACCCCAATAACATACCAGGATGTCTCTGAACAGTCTAAAATATGACTTACCGGACCCCTTGAGTCATTATTTAACTAAAGTCTTAAAACAGGCTTTGTGCCACGTGAATGGAGGACTGCGACAGTCATCCCCCTTCGTAAGGGAAGACATTCAACAGATCATGGAAACTAAAGACCCATTAGTCTGACTAGTCTTATTTGCAAAGTCACTGAAATAATTATCATGAAAATCATCAACAAGGACATAGGAGACTTCCAGACCCTGGATCCATTCCAGTTTGGCTTCATCAAAGTAAAGTCATGCTTACAGAATCAGGTAACTTCTTTGAAAAGGTAACCAAGGCAATGGATGAGGGGAAAACAGGTGCATACTACCTACCTAGATCTGGCTAAAGCATTTGATACAATACCCAACTCAGGCACTGTCAACAAACCAACCCCTTTTAACAAGCTGGAGAGCTAGACACAAAACATAATCCAGGTTGGAAACAAACCACTCAGGAAGTTAGGTGAACCAGATTTAATAAACTTGTCTTAGGACTGGGGAGCTAGCTAGCTCACTGATAGGACACAGGAGGTTAGAAATGGTGAGGCCAGTCATCAGTGGAGTCTCCCAAGGTTCTGTGCTAGGCCCACTCTTCTTCAGCATCTACTTCCTGGATGTCAAAGCCAATGTCAAAGGCCTCTGGCTAACCAAGTTCGCAGATGATTAGAAAATGGGAGCAGTCACTGAATCCCCTCCCCAAGATGAAAACATCCTTGAGGAAGGCCTAACACAGGCAAATGCTTAGTGCCAAAGCCATGGCTTAAAACTCACTACCAAGAAATGCATTACAGTATCTTTTGGGAAATCAACCACTCCAGGTAACTATGTCATCAATTAAACACCCCTAAAAGGTGATTCATTAGTCAGGGATCTGGGAAGTCATGTAGACAGTAACCTAGTCTTTGATCAACATGTGTCTAAGGTACTAAGAAAATCCTTCTAAGTTGCTCAACTTATGTGCAAAGGCATGGCACCTAGGTCCAAAGAGGCCATTTTACCACTGTAGTCAGCCTTCATCATACTCATTACAGAGTATAATACCCCCTTCTGTATGTACCTGACCAGGCACATGCACCAACTGGTATGTCCACGAAGGTTCCTTACAAAAAGGATAGAGGGTGTATACACAATGTCCTATGCGCTCATTACAGACTTCTGAGAGGTGATCTTTGCCTGCCATACAAGGCATCCCTAGACCATATTTCAATGAACATTTTGCACATCTGCAAAACAAACAGCACCAGAACTACTAGATTTGAAGACTTAAATTTTGCTTGAGACATAAATAGGACATGTTGGAGAGACAGATATGTTTTTCAGAGAATTCCCATTCTAGGACAGGTACTCCATCCATTTGAAGCAGACCTCCCTATCCCTATTAAAGCTCAACATAGACCAATGGATGGGTAATCGGAAATTCACCTCTAGTCTGGCAACTATGTATCTGATGGAAAGAGGCAGTCAGTATATCATCCCCTATATAAATCAAATTTGTGGGTTACATCTGGGTTGTACAGCTATGCTTATACAGGCCCTAGTGGTCATTAGCCCAATATACACCTATGAACCTATTTGCCCAAGAATCAAGGGTAAAACCAAAATAACTGTGTGCAGGGGCAAACTCTAATGCACAAAATCAAGATCAGATTCTAAATATTATCCTTATTCACTTAAAAC